>NW_015505263.1:2324072-2400342 GCF_001515645.1 Sinocyclocheilus grahami | reverse complement strand
TGTGTGTGTGTGTGTGTATATATATATACATATATATTACTAATTATTATTTTTATTACTGTGATGTATATAAAAGCACCATATTATCACCTCATGATACTATTACCTTGGTTCCACGATAGATAGATAGATAGATAGATGTTTTGAATTTGGACAATCAAATACTGTAAAATCCAGTTTAGTTAAATTAGATTAATTTTTCAGACAAATCAAACTTTGTTCTGCATCTGCATTACACAGAGGCAGAATACTTTATAAGTCCCGTCAGGGAAGTTACAGATGTTATCCATTTTTTTTGTTATCCATTTATTGAGGGAAACATAACCTGGGGGGGCTTTAAAAAGCAAATGTGTTTTTAAATGTGTGGCACAGATGACTACATGAAAGCAAAAGACTCCCTTTATCCGACAGTGAAACGACAGGAGGTGCATTGCTGTCCATCCGAACACCTAATTATCGCTTACTGAATGCAAGGTTGTAGTTTTGTGGGACCCCTGGGATTTCCAAAGCCTTTCAGAACATGGTTATACGTGTCACCGCCTTGGTAGTAATTACACTAAAACAACCTTCCTTTACCTCTTTATCTGTCTATCTGTTGGTTCTTCAGTCCAATGCTCTGTCTCTCTCTCAGCCACACACACCCTCTCTGACATTGTTGTTTTGACTGTGATTGTTGGGGTGTGAATGGGAGAGGTTGTCCCAGCTCTGACGTGCAGACCGGGGCTTCCCCCTTCTTCTGACGCAATGCTCTCTTAAGGGTGGACAGACACGCAGGCCAGATGCTAATGGTCAGAGTTTGGAGTCATGAATTACGTCCTGAAATCCATCTAAACAATGAGTAACTAAAGATTCGTAATAGAAATGGTTAATATACAGCCAATTGAGTCTGTATAAACAGGTTTGGACTTATGAATAGCTCTCAAATATAGTCTGTCAGAGTCGTGAGGAAGTGAAGGGTGATGATGTCTATGATGTGAGAACCCTCAGTGCCAGCGGTATGAAGTATGTAGTGAAGTATGTACTGCCTGCTTGAGAAATCTGAGTCGAGTTACTGGGGATTAGCAGTCTGTTTGAACTTTGAGTTACAACAGATGTAAAAAGTATTCTGCGTCTTGTGTATTTATTTTATGGAAAGGGAAAGAGCAGGAAGGAGGGTGAAGAAGTGTGAGATTGAAATCAAGGGAAGAAGTTGTTCTTTTTCTTTTAATGTGGAGAACTCATCTTCAGTCTTGTGGCTTTTTCTCCTCTGGTCTTCTAAATTAATGGATTGATAAATTGTCACTCATGTTGCTTGCATCAAATGTGCATTTCCAGGGAGAACCGCAACCCTAATCAAATCTATTAAGGAATGTATGCCTCAAATTTAGCAGAAATGTTATGCTAAAAGATTCTGAAAGATGAACTTTGCGAGAACTGGATCTGCAGCTGCCAAATATGCGAGCACCTAAATCACCTCTTTCCTCTAAATTGTAGGCATTTGGTAAGGAACGCTGCCAGATTTTTACGTGTTGGAATACATCTCCTAATATGATTTCTTTGCGGTGTGTTTATTTACAAAGTCCAGCACTTTAAGAGGAAACAGCATCTTTGAAAATCTAGCAAAATATGTGGTGTTAGTGATTGCCGTAAGAAAATGAAACGGTATAAATTAGTACATCAAATTTGATTGAAACTATGGATTAGCTCAACTCTTCAGTTGGAGTTTTGGTCTGGATCTGAGCCTTGAGGGGTCTAGTTTTGGTCTGGTTCTTGGAGGGTGTGGTCTTGACTCCAACTAAGGTTTTTTGGTGAGCTTGTAGTTGTTTTATCAATCATTGATTTATGTAGTGAAGTGTTTTATCGACCCTGATTCATGTGTACATAATTTTTTGTGCCACTGTCTGTTACAAAACAATATGATAATCTTATTTTTTTTTTTTACAGCACTTCTTATCTCAGAAGGCCGTTTTACAGTCACACCTCAAATTTGTCATATTTTGAAATTAAACTCACTCAAATCCAGCTTTGTGAAATCAGACGTGAACTTTGCACTCCAGCTAAGAGGGAATGGAAGAAGTTAATCAGCTTTGAATGTAATCTCATTTTCAGCATATATACTGTAAATGAATTTTCCTTTATCAAATCTCACATTTTATCTCCAGTGCCTCAGTATTTTCCAGGTGTGAGAATTTTGCATTGCAGTGCTGAATGTACAGGGAACAGTGTTGTGAGACTTGAACTTTTAACTTTTTCTGCCAACCTGTGAACTTAAAGAAATAGTTCTCCCAAAATGAACATTTGCTCAGTCTCAGGCCATCCAAGATTACATTTGGTACAAAAGAATTTGGAGAAATTTACCATTGCATCACTTGCTTATCAATGGATCCTCTGCAGTGAATGGGTGCCGTCAGAATGAGAGTCCAAACAACTGATAAAAACATCACAATAATTCACAAGTAATCCACATGATTCTAGTCCATCAATTAACATCTTGTGAAGTGAAAAGCTGCATAACGAATAAATCCATCACTAAAACGTTTTTTACTTCCAGTCGTTGCTTCTATCTAAAATACGAGTCCTGTATCCATAATGTTGCTTTCTCCAGTTGTCCCGTCTGAATCAGGAGAGAAATGTGCACAGATCAAGCACTGTTTACAAGCGAAAACATTCCTAACCAAATATATTGGTACATTTTGATGTGAGAGGGCAACAGGGGAGGAAGCGTTTTTCACTGGAGGAAGCGTTATTATGGATTAAGCGACTGTTTAAAGTTAATAAAAGCCTTAATTATGGATTTTGTTTTGTAGAAACATGCAGCTTTTTACTTCACAAGATGTTAATTGATGGACTGGAGTGGTGTGGATTACTTGTGGATTATTGTGATGTTTTATCAGCTGTTTGGACTCTCATTCTGACGGCACCCATTCACTGTAGAGGATCCATTGGTGAGCAAGTGATGGAATGCTCAATTTCTCCAAATCTGTTCCGAAGAAGAAACAAATTCATCTACATCTTGGATGGCAAATGGGAGAACTTTTTCTTTAAGTAAACTATTATTGAATAAACCATCTTTTTAAGATGTATACATCATGTCTTGTGTAATAATTAATGTCTGTGTGTGTCTTATAACCATAGGGAGAGACATTGAAATGGTTTGGGTTGTGCTGTGGTGTGGTGTCACAGCATTTTAGAAATGAACTCTGTTGATTTGCACATGCAGCCATAAAACTGAGCCCTTTTCTGCCAAACCAGAAGTCAAAAGTCCACGCCTGAATGTTGTGTCCACTGCTATTCAGGAAATCATGCTGGACAAGCTTTGATGAATGCCCTGAAGACTGAATGCCTACGTTCATGTTTGCCATCTTTCATATATTTCTTAAAAACATTTATGCTGACAGACAAACAGACAGTGCTGGCATGCAGCTCTCCAGAGGGTGACTATTAATCTGGATGGTGTCAGAATAATAAAAAATGGCATAGTCTTGGATTGGCTCCATTATATGTGACTTATTAGGAATAGTTCACCTCTACTGAGGGTAAGGTCCAGTGAATGGTAATTCCTCAATAGAAGGCCCGCGCGCAATCTGTGCCCACAGAACTTGGCAGAAAACTCCTCAGATTTCCGCAAAATTGGACGAGCCATCATTCATAAATTTCTACATCAACTGTATGTTCATTCACAGTACCAAACTTTTAATACGGCATTTATGAATTGCACGGGTGAATCTGATGATCAGAAGGAAAAGAAAAGAGGAAAATGGCATAAAGAAAAATTTAATCTATTATAGTTGTTTGACGGCACTATATTATATATTACATTACATTACATTACATTATTGTATTGCATTGCATTAATGGGTATTTGGGAAAGGAAGTAACTATAATGAAAATAGTATATAGGCCTAATAGAAAAAGTAAAAATTTTAAATTAAGTCTATTGTAGTTATTTTATTTTATTTTAGCATTGCATTAATTAGAATTTGAGTGAAGGAATGTGCTTAACTATAAATGTCATAATTCTAAATAAATAAATAATAATAAGTCTATTGTAGCTTTATTTTATTTTATTTATTTTATTGTAATGAAATATCAATAAAATGTCATAATGAAAAAAGCCAATAGGGACGAAAAGGGGAAAATGTAGTTTAAGTGTAGTCTATTGTAGTTTAAGTCTATTTATTTTATTTTATTTCATTTTATGCTATGATATTTTCTAAACATGTTTTGTTTTTATGCTAAATGTAATTTCTTAACCCTGGATATTTTTCATGAGATTCACCAAAAAAAAAAAAAACTGTGCCCACTCACTCATAGAAGTTGCAAGAAGCCGGCCAATTAGATTGCGATTAGTACTGCTGATATTTGACCATGCAATCTACATCAGACAGTTTGTGGGCATCTCGTCTAATGATGATACTGTGGTTGAGGTTTGCAGTTATCAGTTTGTTTCCCAGGCAGAACATCTCTGTAGAGGGACAGTGTTCAAAGCTCTGTTAATATCACTATGCCCGAAGGCCTGATAAGATACTGACAGAAAAGCTCTCTTAACTGCTTAATGGAAAAGTGGTTTTCGTTTGATCTATTTTTGCAATATAACAGACTAAAGGGGGCTGCAAATGAAAGATTGTTTATTAGTCTTTTTATGAGTTTAAATGAACATTTGGGCTTCATTTGTAAGATCTAATCTTTGCCACCCATCTACTTTTCTTGTAACACAACTGCCTTTGAATGGGTTGATTGTTCTTAGTCAAAATTCAAACCCATTCAATACCTCTTTGTTGTCTGTAAATCACATTCATGGATCCTTGCTAAAGTGTCCATTTGTCCCTTTTTATTCTGTCATGTCTTATTTGATGCAGTTCCGTCCTTAGTATTTAGTAGCTGTGTCTTTTTGCCTCTTGTCCTGGTATGTCAAGAGGGTTTAAGCAAAGCCGCTGTGAATGGAAAGTTCCTGGCCCTTGACCTGGGCTTTTTGAAGATGTGGCAGTGGTTGTGAAGCCAAGAGCTGCCTGTGGTGCTGCCTGTCAGTCTCAGGCTCATCCAGACCACCCCACACCACCACACGCGGACAGGAAGCCCTCCCTCAAACAGCGGCCTCCTATAGGAACTTCCTGTAGTGGATAATCAGGACTCTGGCCTCATTCAGAAAAAAACCCAAAACACCTCTGATATGCAAAGTGCTTCCTGTGAACAAGTTTGTGTTTGACTAGGGAAGCAGTTAGTGAATGTTAATGGATGTTTAGACATGCCAAAATGTCTGTTATGAATGATTGCTACTGGACGACAAGCTTGAATGGGATTGTAGCATATCCTTTGAGTGGTTAGGTTTAAAGCAACGATTCCAGTTCTCTTTATTAATTTCTTTTGACTACTATGTCCCAGCTAACAAAATTATGTTCTAAGAATGTGTTGCTAACGTTCCCATAAAGTTATGAAAACATTACTTCTGAATATTATCTGAACAGCCAAAATATCCAAACTTTTTTTATTGGTTATCCCAACATTGCAGGACACATTAAGGGAATGTTGCATTTAATCATTTTGCAAACATTATGGGAATGTTTTGAAAAATGTAGTAATGTTTAATAAAAAATTTGGTTAATATCCAACTTTGAATGAAAATGCTATTAATGTTACTGAAAGAACGTTTGTTCATAGCTTTAACGTTCTCCAGTGTTCTGAGAATGTTTCCAGTTAGCTGGAATGATGAAGCAATACTTGTACAAATGAATGTCTAAACATTATTTTACGGTTTATAGCTGGAATTGTGATTACAGCAGCTTAACAGAAGCAATATCAGACACACGGTCTATTGTAATAGGAAAGCTATATTTATCAGATAAAATAGATTTACTGTATACACTTTTGAAGAAAAAAGGGCTTCATGATATTAGGGTGTTATGAAAAGTCAGTTATTGCTATACAAAAATGAATACTTTTATTTAGCTAGGATGCATTCAATTGATTAGAAGTGACAGTAAATAAATGTTATTTCAAATCATCCTAAAAATATATCATGGTTTCTACAAAAATAGGCAGCACATTAATGATTTTTTTGAAGGATCATGTGACACTGAAGACTGGAGTAACGGCTGCTGAATATTCAGCTTTGGCATCACAGGAATAAATAATGTTTTAAATTATATATATTTTAAAAACATTATTCTGTGTAATAATAAAAGTGTCATCATATTTCTCAATAGTACTGTATTTTTGATCAAATAAATGCAGCCTTGTTGCGCAAGAGAGACTTTATTTCAAAAACACACAGAAAAACTCAAGAAGTGATTTTCTGCAGTGTTTTTTCAAATAATTAACCAAACGGGTCATTAATTTCACTGTTGAGCACTGTAAATTCCAATAGCAAATTGGATTTATCCGATATCATGTACTTTCTGAGCAGATAATTGTTTTTATCCTCATATCCCCATATCCTCAGTGGAATTCATTTATATGTGAACATCTGACTGCAGAGTCAATTATGACAAGGAAGAATGAGAGGTCAAACCTGCTGTCTGAAAACTTTGACTACAGATAGAGCTTAAATGTGATGTGTGTCAGTGTTGAAGTTAGCTTAGCTAACCCTGAAAGGTGAACACATCTCAAAGGTTTCAGAGCCCAGAGGATGTCTAAATGTCTTTAGAAGAGGCTTCTCTCCTGGCTTGTGTAAGCCACATCTGTGGTACGTCTGCTCATAAGGCATGTTCCTTCTCCTTTTGCTTTAGTGGAGTTCCAAGCTGAGACGCCACAGATGTGCCGCTGCGGTCAAACCCCTGCAGAAACCGCTTTCCTGTAACAGGAGCGAGTTACAGTACAACCACAGGGAAACATTTTTCCCACGAGCTTGCCCTTCCAGCATCAAATATGTGGCTCGTTTGGTAAAAGAGTGACCTGACATTTGCTGGTGCATTACTTATAAGGGTAATCACAACAGTGCGGCTTATCTGGAAATCAGTATGAGAAATAAAATTGGATGTGAACACCAGGAATATCTAAATATTGTCCTGAGCAGATAAGAGTGGGGTTAATAGGACATCTGTTAGTGGTGGTGTTAGATGTTGTGGAGGCTGAAGTTTCGTTGCTTATTCTGGCACAATGTGTGACTTTTCCTACCTCTGCTTTATTTAAGGAGGTCATGAAAAAAGCATTTAGCTTCAGATATTTAATACATTCTGGAATATTTGAGTCGCAAAGGGAACCTGTAGACTTCTTTGTGCACTCCAGATCAAATAAAGCTTGACTTTTCCTTTCCCTCCTATTGCACATGATTATGGCTATTATAGCTGATTATACTTTTTTTTGTGTGTGTAACTTCTCATGCTTTATTTTATCCCAGCTTAATATGCAGAGACAATTAAGCCATTTAAGGGGCATTTCCCCAAAAAGTGGCTTTGTCATTTGACCTACAAGATGCATCAGTGTTTTTCTCTATTTGTGAAGATAACATGTCCTTACAGGACAGTATATTTAACACTTATCTTAATACATGGCTTTTATTTGATTTTACTTTATTATTTTGATGTGAACGCTATTGTTCTAAAGTTTGGGGTCAGTAAGATTTTTTTTTTTTTCATTTTGAAAGAAATTCATATTTTTATTCAGAAAGGACATCAAAGTGACAGTTATAATGTTACAAAATATATATTTCAAATAAATGCTGTTCTTTTGAACTCTCTATTCATCAAAGAATTCTGAAAAAAAATTATTAGAGTTTCAACTAAAATGTTAAGCAACCATTTTAACATAATATTAAAATAAATATTTAAATCGTTTAATCTATTTTATACATATAATATTAAATTACAAAGCATTATATGTAATTTTTTTTTAATATTACAGTTTTGGCTGTATTTTTGATCAAATAAATTATCTTGATGAGCACAAAACACTAAAAAATCTCATTATATATATATATATATATATTGCGTTAAAACTGCTAAATAATAAAGATTTAATAATAATGTTACTACTACTACTACTAATAATAATAATAATAAATATTAATATTATTATTATTAAGCTCTCTCAGTTCAAGGCTCTACCTTGAGGCTCTACCTCAAATATGATTAGAGTATGTTTTTTCAAAATGTTATGAATATTTGCACTTTCAAGAAAGTATAAAAAAAAATGTTTAGTTTTGAATGTTGCATAAGCGTACAGAGCGTTTGCTAACAGATGAGTGAGTTTGTGTACAGGCAGCAGTGTAATCTTAAATTGCTGTGCTGGAAAGAAATGCCTCACCGTTTGCAAAAACAGCCGTAATGAGGGCTGTTTCCACATGATACGGCATGATTGCATTTTGGTGGTGTTTGTAAACGGAGCTGGAAACCATTGGCAACAACAACACGGTACAATTCATGCAGTGCCTAACAATATCAGTATTGTGCCTGTAGGTCAGTTTTGATATTGTATCTCTGTATCAGTGTTTTAGTGTGGACACAGTTGGGGTAGCACTGGGAGTGGACATGCGTTCCGACCGGTGCCTTTTCGGATAGTCAGACGAGCATGTGTCCCCTCCCGGGGAGAGACAAATAAGCAAGGCTGTAAAAACAGGCTGCCCGTGCAGCCACAGCTGCTCTGACCATTTCCTGTTGCAGAGGTCAAAGGTCATGGTGTGCGGTGCACTGCCCGGGCAGCATGCAGGGTCACTCAGAGGGGAAGATGTGTGGGTAGAGACAGCAAAGATGGAAGAACTGAAGAAAAAATAAAGCGCATGATGATTGAGCCTTTGTGTTCGGCGCTGGAGTGCAGGAAGTGAAAATTGCCAGGCTATTAAGTAAAACAAGAGGGAGTTTTATGTCATTGTGTGTTTTTATGGAGTTCGATATCAAAAGAATTCCTTCACTGAGAATCATTATCTCTTGATCTCTCTCGCTTTTGGTCATCTCTCTGTCACACATTCACTCTTTCTTTATTTGTGTAACTTGATAGTGTGTTTCATTATGCATTCAATCTCAAGTATGCAGAGGCACGATATTGATGGATGAATAATTATGTTGTATAATCTCCAAAACCGCAATTACCATTTCTGTGTCTTCTTAAAGTACATAGTAGGTTACCTACAAATAAAAATTGTCATCATTTACTCACCCTCATGTTGTTCCAAACTCTAATGACAGTTCATAGTGTCTGTTGAGCTCCAAAAAGGACAAAAACAAAACAGGGTTACACTTTATTTCGATAGTCCCCTTTAGACATTCTATTAACTATAAGTAACTTTGTAACTACATGTCAACTACATGTCAACTAATTCTCATTAATTTGCAACTACATGTCTACTAACTCTCAGAGTAGACAGGGTAGGTTTAGGGTTAGTAGAATAAGTTGACAAAGAAAGTGTTAGAAGATATTAAGCACAGTCTACTAATACTCTACTAACTGCTAGTTGACATGTAGTTGCAAAGTTACTTACTGTTAACAGAATGTCTAAAGTGGACTATCGAAATAAAGTGTTACCCAAAACAGTATAAAAGTAGTTTATATTAAGTCTTCTGAAGTCATATGATGGCTTTGAGTGAAAAACAGACTGAAATATAAATTGTTTTTACAAAAAAAATCTTCCCATCTGAATACAAACATTACAGAGCTACAGTGGAAGGGAAGATTGTCTGTGAAAAAAAGTGACCGAGGCAGCATTTCTGCAAAATGGTTTTACATTGCTTCTTGTACATTTTGCGACACTTTCAAAGTGAAATGTCCAGTGAGTGGCACTAAAAGTGTGTTAAGTTTTATCCAAAATGGGTGAACAGCAATCTTGCAACGTTTTATTACGCTAGTTGAAATTAAATGTCCAGGGAGTGCCAATAAAAGGCTAATGTTCTATCGAGTTTGAAAATAACATACTGCCTACAATAAATCTAACCGAGTGTTAACAACAGTAAATATGGAGATGAAAAACACATTTGCTTAATCAAATTTTATTGTAGCTTGCTTTTTCAAGTCTTTGAGCTATTTCATCATGACTTGTATTTCACAGATGCTCAAGCGCTCCACATCACAAGTGCAGTGCTGTACCAGGTGCGCTAATGAGCAAGTTTACTATGTCAGAACAGGCCGCATATATGGAGCTGATTATGTGATGCAAACGACAAAATGTATTAGTTTACAAATCATGCACTGTGGTAAAAATATCTGCATTTATAATTTGTGTGAAAATTAATACAAGTTGTTAGTGTTTTACTGCCACTAGTGGTAATTTCAGTTGGATACTGCAGTGAAATGTATGTATAGGTGTGTTTTTGGAATTTTGCAAAAAATTTTGGTACAGTAGAGGCGTGTTTTTTTCCAATGAGCCTGGGTTGGAAAAACTGCTTCTGTGAGGTCTGATTCTAACACAAAGCCTGTAAGTGGTGAAGAAGACATGAAATATAGCACACAAGTTAGTTGAAAAAGTCCTCTTTTACACTGTTACTAGAGGCTGTAGTTGTTGTGACTTTTCCATGAAGCCAAAAGGTGGTTTGGTGGAGAGATTCCAAGCATGTGAGGACAATCAGAAGTCATTTCTGAAAACATGAGGCAGCTAGTTTTGCATGATGTCACCTACTGCATCTCTCACACCATAAGAATAAGAACCATACATCCTCTGTTAGTAGCCTTCACATGTGGTAATCATTGACGTTTTGCTCTATGACTCTGTGTAAACATATCAGTATTAATCAGTAGACCGGGTGGGAGAAGAGGCCTCATGGTTTCTAAATGGGTGGGGGACATCGTCTTGGCACTAGCTGCAGTATTACAGTTCACATAAGAACCCTTAAGACCCTGAATTGAGGAATATCTGAGGTGACATGAATATATAAGAGTTTCCATGAAACAGGCCAAAACTGAAGGTGATCATATACAGCAGCACTCATACAGAGTTTGGAAAGTTATTATTGCACACTAGTTTGTAATACCATTTTAAAAGTTTGGGGTCAGCTGGTGTTTTGTTTTTTTTCTACTTCAAATAAATGATGTTCTTTTGAATCTTCTATTCATCAAAGAATCCTGAAAAAATGTATAGCACGGTTTCCACAAAAATATTAGGCAGCACAAGTGTTTACAATATTACAGTTTATATAATACAACATTAATAATCAAAAGAAATGTTTCTTGACCAGCAAATCAGCATATTAGAATGATTTTTGAAAGATCATGTGACACTGAAGACATCACAGGAATAAATAAAATGTTTAAATACATAAAGAAAACACTTTTTATTTGTATACATATTTCACAATATTATTGTTTTACTGTATTTTTAATCAAATACGTGAAAATAAATTTGATCAGCCTTGGTAGATATCAGTTACCTTTGTCACAGGCAGTTTAACAGATTGAATATCATGATTTATGAACAAACTTCAACGACAAAGACATGAAGAAGATATCCATCCGTGTGCATAATGTAAGATCCATATGATTATTAACATATGGGGATACTGTAGCTAGGTTTTGTTATAGTTAAATACATTTTAAATGAGTTAAATTAGTTTCTTCCTCATTAAATGGCTCCCTAGATATTTGACCATTTCTGCAGTCCGTTCTGCTCTATTGTTTTAGGTTTACTGGAGAAAGTCCAGGAAGTGATATCATAGGATTCTGGAGCCTGTTACACATGTGTATATTCATGTACTCAATAATTTCAGACACATTTATGAACACATGAGTGCCATAGGACATGGTTGAATGTGCAGTTGGACAAGTTTTTATGTCCATATAGTGAATCTCTTGGGAGGTTCAACGATTGTGTCTAGGAAGGCTGATATTCTTTGAACGTTTCTCCATAACGCTACATTCATCTGATATAATTTCTGTCCTGGGAGAAGCAATTACAGCCTTTATTGAGGGAATGATCGGAAAAGACTGTTTTCAGCAGAGCTGAGGAACAAAGAGATGACTGTATCTTTATACCAGATTCCCAACATTGGATTAGGTCACTTTTCTGACAGATAATTAGAGAATAGTGTGTGTGTGTGTGTGTGTGTGTGTGTGTGTGTGTCAGAGAGGTAGGGACAGAAACAGAGAGAGTGACTTCCAAATATAATTTATACACCCTTGAATGGCTCTGAAGATAGTAATAAGGTCTCAAAGGTTTCAGAAGGTTTTAGTGATAATTTATAAAAAGTATTTTGCATTGACTTTTATGCATTTGGCATATAAAAAGATTCAAAGATTCAAAGTGACATACATTGCATTTAAGGTACTGTATTCATTTGACCAGTTCATGTATTCCCTGAGAATCAAACCCATGACCTTGATGTTGCTAGCACCATGCCGTACTGTTTGAGCTGCAGCATTCCTGCAATACTCAAAATACTTAACAGAAAACAGTGTAAGATTACAGATTATTGGTACTTAAGGGAGTCATTTTGCTATTCATGATCATGTGATGCGAATTTATTCATTTAAAAACTTACGTTGTCCTTCTTTTTATGCTTTTTATGCAAACATCACACAGTAACCAATTTGAATAACATTTCTAACATTGCTTATCATCGTGCACACATTCTAACATCTCAGAAAATGTTTTAAGATGCTTTAAACTGCAGAGTGGGTCCATTATTTAGCTTTATCTTCTTCAAGACTTCTTCTAAGTCTTATATTTCAACACTTTTGAGTGTTCTTTGAGAGTTTTTGGACCTAAGAAGGTGCACAGGGTAACATTACTTTCTTACTCTGAGATGTGCTTCTGTTTTAGCATATTTCATTTATTTTGTCATGTTTTTAATCTTAGGCGATTATGCAGATTATTTTTTTAAGCCATGACGTTTCTGCATGACTACATTTTCATTTCACTCTTAGTAAACCCATTTATTGCAGTCACTTATGACTATAAAGTCATTTATTTTTGGAAAACAGAAATGATGTAATGGAAAAACATGAAAACATCCTCATCACATAGATTAATATTACTTTTTGCATTTTAGAATCAGCTCTCATTGGTTCAAAGAGAGGCTACACACACCGGGATACGTGTAAAGCTGCCACATGCACTTTGTTTTGTCCGCTTTTCCTGTCTTCTCTCATATTTTCCATTCTTTTTGGAGCTGAAACATGTCGAGAGTCTCTGTAAAGTCATGAGCTGCATGAGTGTTCGATGAAAGCCAGCCTGAAATGAAAATTCTGCATGACAAATCCGCTAAGAATGTGGATCATTCATGGCTGGCTGTAGCGGCCTGGAAATACTGTGGTCTGGTTCACTCCAATCAACAGTTGAAAAACAAATACTGGTGGTCTGGAGCAGCCTGACAACTTTGTAAAATCTTTAAACCTAGAAAGCTGCTTGCATAAACAGCTAACATTACATGCGGTATTGTTATGTGGGCTACGTATTGAGTAATGGATTGCCCACCTCTTAACACCATAAATGAGATACAGGTCACTGAAATCAAAACCTTGTTGCGTTACAATTGAGGATGGAAGCAGATTTTACTGGACATAGCTGTGGAAGTTATTAGCTGTAATAAAAGACAATGGGAAATCATTTCGTTAGCATTTTTAATGTATTACCTGTTAATTACAAAATAGTAATTTTGACTGGGAAATATTGAAGGGATCATGCCATTTTATTAAAATAGCCAATAGGCTTCTATGATTAGCTACTTCCTAGTCATTTACAGGTGATATTTTAGGAGGGACTTTCTTATTGTACAGAGCATTTGATTGAATAAAAATATGTGAGTTTGATATGAGTCATGAGTATTTATGATCTGTTTTTCCTACTAAAAGTTAATTTTGTCAATCTTTAGGAGCACACTAGCATATAGATGAACTCAAAGCTAACAGATATGGACTAAAAGCTGCAAAACTCTCTTTTAGTTCTTTGAAAGGGGATTCTGATTTGTACTTGTTGGTCAAAACACAGCATTTTCTTTTGTAATTCATTATAAACATCCTTTCGTTTAGCCATCATGGATTATATCATGATGTCATTACTCTGATCTAGCACCATCTGTGTTTAATATTGAAGACCAAAACATGAAATTGTGCTGGCAATATGTGCGAGCATCCCGAGCAGCTGTGGAGGCAGGAAATCCACTGTAGGTCACTGATGAACCATGTGCAATCAAAGCAGGAGTCAGGTGGTTATGGTCAAGAGCGTTCCACATGGAAGACATCGTGGGAGAATTAAGTGCTTTTTCCATGACAAGCCATTTGTTGGCAAGCTTCCTTCTATTACATAATGCATTTGCAAAAGGAATGGGTCATCTGTTGGTTACTTCTTGGCAGTGACCTTTTAGAGTCAACTGTCAAAAATAAAGTAGGATAATATGCATATAGACCAATTTGTAATGCTCTGAAGAATATCAAGATGTACAGCTGTTATCAGTGAATGAGAACTCTTTAGTATTTATCATTCTGAATATATAAGACAAGATGTGATGTTGAAGATATTTTGAATGCATTATTATTTTTGATTTATTTAAAGGATAATTTAACAAACGTATTAATGTGTTCTTTTATTTATTTTCATATATTTCACTAATTAAAAAATGTATGTAATATATAATATTGATTTTATATCATTATATTTTTTATTAAACGAAGAGATGGAAAAAATTTCCTGTTGCTTATTACTTGTTGCAGTCATGGCTGATTTGGAGCGAAAGCAATAGGGGGAAAAAAACACCAAAAAAAGCATATATGGAGGGTAATAATACTGTCTATTAAAATAGTTGATGTCATCTCAAAAATCTTTGATTGTCATTTCTGATAAGCCGAGATACCAAAACTTTTGCATGGGGCCACATTTGTTGGAATCCATACTGAGTTTAATCCTAATGAGAATCAATGATATTCATTGTCTTTTTGGCAGCTGCACACATGGTTGTCTGGTTTAACATGATTCAGATGCATTGGAGATCACGTTTAGGAGGCCTCTGAGAAGAAATCTGTAGGCTTATTCTGAAGAAACACAGCACGAGTCAAATGTGCATCGATGGCAATCTTTATTGCAACAGTGTGAGGTGTAACTTAAGCTTAATTCATGAGCAAACAACTGCAAAAGAGAAGACAAACTGCATCTGCATTATACAGTACACAGCTGACAATCACGTAGTTTGTTGCTCTTACTAGTAGACTGAAACAAAACAGGGACGAAAACTAAGATAAGTGATGCATCCAGCTTACTCTCACTGTAGTCAGCATGAAACCCAGCAGATGTTTGAATTCCCAGTGCATGCAGCAGAAAGATCATAGCGACCTGATTCCAGAGCTTGTTGATGTTGGTGTGAGAGACAGGGCTTGCAAAGAGAATATTTATTTCCAGATTTCTGCTAATTTAGGAGGCCAGGGGACATAAGGACTTCTCAGACTGATGGAGAATCACTGTAAATCTAACAGAGATGCTAGTTTGAGCACACATAAGGGGAATAAGCTCTCTAAATTTGCTACTACCTTTGGAGGGCCCCATTAGTTCATGTTTTTAAAACTGAACAGCTGTGTCTCAGTGGTGTCATTTTTTGTATTTCATTTGATAAAGTTCTTTCAAGGTCAAATGAGTGGTAATTTGGTATGAAAACCATTTTTTATTGTAATTGTAAGTTGTAAACTGGAAAATAATTGTAGTAACATTGGACTTTTCAACAGGGCAGACTGGTTTATGGTGCTTTGTTATTAAATCTACCATATCCAATTGCCATGCTAAATTCAATTAGCATTGACTGACCATACAAGTATGTTAACTATATGTTCATTTCTTTTTACAGAAACTGGTGTGCGTATGTGGTGACCAAGTCTGTGAGCTGTGTGGTGGAAGATGGAGTGGAGACTTACGTGAAGCCTGACTATCAGCCATGTTCCTGGGGCATTCAGTGCGCCCGTGTTGTAGTGTAAGTGTTTCCCTTTGTTTTCTCTCTCTAAAGTGTTAAATCTTTGTTTTATTTGTCATACCTTCCATAAATTATACAACGGTTATCGGTATATTCAGTATACAGTAGATTTATTGAATAAAAAGTGTTGTTTGTGTGCCTGTCAGAGCATCAAGCCCAACAGATGTCTTTTTCCGAACAATTAGTAATCGGCTCCATTTTATGTTGCTTCATAAAAGGCTATAGCACTGCTGGAAAATGTATGTTAGCTATGTTTTGGACTATGGTAGCTGGTCCAAAATGATATTCAATGCTTCAAGCTGGTACACCATTTTGGTCCAGCAACAAACCAGCTACCTAAAGCAGTATTTCTCTGTAACAGGTGGCTAAGACCAGCTAATTACCAGCCTGGGCTGCTTTGAAGCCAGCTAACACAGTCAAAGCATAATAGTGGCGAAATGGTTGTCTCTATGGGTCAGTTGCATCAGTTGTGTTGCAAAGTTGCAACATAGAGGGGACACTAAGTTAAAACATTTGTGTCAGTATTTGTTTATTTTTTGCTCCTTATTAATTTCAAATACAGTTTCTAAATGTTATGTGAAATACTTATAAGTATCGTATTTCAGTGGAAACCGTAAGTTACAGAAAGGAAAATTAGAAATTCATGAAAACAGAAATTCAGAGCACTTCTGCTTACAAATTTGAAGGCTGCTACTGGATCGCAGAAGGTAAGCGTCATATTATATGACTATGCATTATTTTACAGCGCCTACTAGTTACAATCTGCCTAAAGAACAAATGGTGCAACCAAATTAAGTACAGAGCTTACAAACACTATCTTAGTAGTCACTAAGTCTCTAATGTGGATTTTGTGTTCCAATTTAAGAACTTACGAACAACTGGTGCAACCCAACCGTAATGTTTACACAAACAGTATGAATGATGTAACTTGCTAACATAGGCAGCAAAATAAACAGTCTGTTTTTGCTTGTGGCATGAAACAGGCTCCAAAGTTGTGTACCATTTGCTGTATGTTATTTAGCTTAATGCTAGTTGTATATTACTTTACCATGTCACATAAGCACATCCATATTATGTATCTGTTTGTTGATATAAACATGCACCTATCGGACTTCAAAACAGTCAGAGCATTTGATGTAAAAGCAAGTCTGTTTTTCTGGCCTTTATTTAGTGCACTCTAAATAAGGGGAACCATTATGTACTACACCAACTAACTTCAGCCAGGAAACAGATGTTGAAAATTATCATAACATTTATAGATAATAGAACATATACCACATCACATTTTACTGGAATTATGAGTCATTAAAGTCTAAGACATACTAAAAACATTGTGTTTACAAAGTAAACCTAATGTCAACAAATGGAGATAAACATAATGTAGTTTGAGGATGCCAGGATTAGAAAGTGTGTGCAATTGTAAGGTGGTTTTCAGTTGCTGGAAACGTACTGAACTCCAGCTGGAAAAGCTTAATCCAACTCCTTTAGATTCAGCACACACACATACACACACACACACACAAACACACTCACCACTATCTATGGAATGAGGTGGCACGCCATTCCAAGATCTACAACCAGCGCGCCACAGGAATTAAGCTTAAAACCTACTAAAATACCACCACTTATTTTTACACTCACCCAGTAGAGTATGGTGACCCCTTTTCCCCCTCTTTTTCTTCTCACGGGAGTCATGGAACAAACAGAGCGTGGAGACAAGAATTCAGCGGCTTAAGAACTGTAACCAGAAGTCCTGGGAAAAAAAGAAATGCTGACATTTTCCTATTCCACATTTTAATGGTGCTGATGTACAGGTTCAAGGCTGTCTTCAAGGATGTTTTACTATATGTATTTGTTTATTTGAATGACACAGTGAACTTGAGACCTAGACTACTGGTCAGAATTACAACATAAATAAAATGGCTCTGATGAGATGGTCTTATACTAGAGTTCTCTCTTAAAAATGTTTTTTAAAACCCTAAACCATAAGTATTCAAATTCAGCATGTAGATATATGGTTTCTGGATGATAAAACATACAAAAAGATCCCATACATTGAATGCCATATCTAAGGATGTGCACTGTTTCTACCATAATCCAGCCTTTCATTAAACAAGAGTTTATGGAACTGGCCAGCATATGTCTGTGTGGCAACTAGCAAAAGTCATATGAATGTTCTGAGAATAAATTTTTTTACGTATATGGTATGTATGTCTTCCTCTATTCTTAGACCAAAAACTCAGTCCAGCAATACAGCCTTTGTTTTTCAAGTGTATGTCGGCATGTGTGGGTCTCGCTCTGACAGCGATGAGCAGAAACTAATTTGTTTACTAGAGAGTGTTGCAACACAACATTGTTCCCAGAAGGGATCAGTTTGTTTAAAGTGTGAGACTGCTTGAATATATTAGACAATATACAGAATGGTGAATTGTAAGGTAATGCATGTACTAGGCCTGGATAGTTTTTGTTGTTTTAGATTGTACTGATTGATTGTATTCTTTGTAATTTGTAAAGCATATAATTTGTATTGTATTGTTTGTTTGTTTCTCAGTCCCATGTATTTCACAATTCAAACTAAACATTGCAAGTTAGGAAATACTTGGCAAGATTGGCAAGATTTATTGCAACAGTGTCCAAACTAGGAAATTTCAAGCTTTCATTCAAGTGGTTTTCGTGTGTTTTATAGGTACAGGACCTATATGAGGCCCAGATACAAGGTGTCTTACAAAATGGTAACAGAAATGGAGTGGAAGTGTTGCCATGGATACAGTGGAGAAGACTGTAATGATGGACCAAACGGGGGATCTGATACTCAGATCTCAACAAGCAGACCTTGGCCTAGACCACAACCAGGACAAACTGGAACTAATACCGGTCATGGACAGAGCGGAGGGAATGGTAAGCCAATGTTTTCTCATGGCCCTCAGACTGAGCTGCAAATCTTCTCAATGAAATTTTAACAGTATGTTGCACCAAAAAGTCTCTCACTGACTGTTTATAATTTTGGAGGATACCAAAACCCATTGGTTATATTTGGATGTCTTTGTTGGCTGTATTTGCTCACGCAGTTGTCTAACAATGTCTGGCCTTGTTGATGTTCTCGAAACTTCCATATCTGCACCTTTAAAGCACTGTTAAATATCCAAATATAACTGAGGCTTTATAGAAATCCTCTGAAACATTCAAACTGGCCACTGGAGCAATGCTTTCATTGTTAGAGTTGACAAGACTGTGAATTCTGTGTCTGCCAAACTATTGCTAATCTTTAATTAGCTACTGACTAAAATTCTGTCAGTAACTACTCACCCTCATGTCATTCCAAACCCGTAAGATCTTCATTCATCTTCGGAACACAAATTAAGATATTTTTGATGAAATCCGAGAGTTGTCTGACCCTGCATAGACAGCAACGGAACTACCATATTCAAGGCCCAGAAACATCAGTGTTCATGTGACATCAGTGATCCAACCCTAATTTTATGAAGCTATGAGAATACTTTTTGTGCGCAATGTGCACATGCATCGTGGTACTGTCATGAATGCTTGCCGAAGACTGACACAGAAGAGAAGAAATTGTTGAATAAAGTCATTATTTTTGTTTTCTTTGTGCACAAAAAGTATTCTCGTAGCTTCATAAAATTAAGGTTGAACCACTGATGTCGCATGGACTATTTTAATGATGTCCTTACTACATTTCTGGGCCTTAAACGTGGTAGTTGCATGTCTATGCAAGGTCAGAAAGCTCTCGGATTTCATCACAAATATCCTAATTTGTGTTTCAAAGATGAACAAATGTCTTACAGGTTTGGAACGACATGAGGGTGAGTAATTAATGACAGAATTAAAATTTTTTGGTGAAGTAGCCCTTTAAAATTACCATTGTGTTTGATCTTTGCCTAGGGAAAGGTGACAATGACAAGATGAAACAACTGGAGGACAAAATCCAGAAATTGGCCAAAGACCTAACTGGCCTGCAGTCAACTCTGCGTGGCATGAATGAAAAATTCCAAGAGGAAATGCGTAAACCAGGTTTTAACAGTGGCAAAACACCAGCTGATGCAGCCCAGCCTGAAATGAAAGAGACCATCCATAACATTCAGACCAAGCTTGATCAGTTGGACAACCGTACTCAAGCTCATGACAAGACTCTAGTCAGCATCAATAACCACCTCGTGAATGGAAAGGGTGGAGGCAACGATCTAGACATTGGAGGAGTAGGAGGAAGCAGGTTCAACACCTTGAAGGAGGAAATCCTCAGAGAGCTTGAACGTCGAGTGACTCTTTCCTGTTCTGCCTGTCAATCTGGAGTGGAAGACTTGAGACGACAACAGCAACAAGATCGGGAGAGGATCTTGGCTCTGGAAAAGCAGATTAACGCCATGGACCAGCGTCACCGCCAGACTCTTGATGGTTTACGCCGAGACCTCAGCCGGTCTCAAGGCTGCTGCGACACTGTGACAAACCTCAGTAGACGACTTAATGACATGGACAGGAAGATAAGCTCAACGTCAGAGGCCTACGACAAGCTTCAGGATTGTCTGAAGAGGGAACTAGGAGGATTTGGAGGTGGTGGAAAATTTGGAGTAACAGATGGACAAGGACATGTTCCTATAATGCCAGAAGACCTTTTCAATAATAATCTAAAAGACCTGGAGAGACAGCTCAACAACACTGTCCAGAAGGCAGAGGAAAACTGTGCTTATATGGAGACTAACATACGGGACTCATTCCAGCTGGAACTCAGAAATCTTCGCAATGAATTCAATAATCGTATTCTTGACCAGGAATACAGAATTAATGACATGGACCTTGATATTGGACTTGTTAAAGAAACTGTATTTGATCTTGATAAGCGCCTATCTCGGCTTGAGAATACAACATCCTTTATAGACAGAAGGTTAAGCGAATGCTCTGGATGCTCAGGCTCAAGTTCTGGGTCTAGTCCAACCGGTGGTAGTCCGAGCTCTGGAGAGACGGTGAAGTCTTTAGAGTGGAGAGTCGTTGCAAATGAAGATGAGATCAAGAGGTTTGACACACGACTCAAGGATCTCTCGGTGTCTGGTGATTCTCTTGAAGATAGGGTCATTAACCTCAGCCATGATGTTCGCAAGATCAAAGCACTGACTGGAGACAATGGGGAACACTTTAACAGGATTGTCATGGAGATTGAGAACTGTAACGTGTGCAGCACAGTGGAAGATGACCTAAAGAAACTCAAGAACATCACAAACCATTCCATGGACAGATGGCAGAAGGAAATGAATTACATTAAAGGTCAAATTGACTCGGGTTGTGTGGACATTTGCTCCGGTTTGCAGGGCAAGATGGATCAGTTGAGAAAGGAGGTACAGAAATGCAGTGGTCAGTGCAAGATCACCCTGAATACTCCTACAGGAACGGAATCGGGAACAGGTCACCTGGATGACCCACAGAAACCACTGGATGGACACAGTGTCATCAGCAGTAATACCGGTGACCTCAGGTCAATTCAGGGAGAACTGTCTGAAGTCATCTTAACCTTCAGCTCCATCAATGACACTCTAAAAGGTCTGGAGCATGTGGTCCAGAAACACGACAGTGTTATCACCGACCTTGGAAACACCAAAGACAAAATAATTTCTGAAATTGACAAGATTCAGCAGGAAATGACAGAACACATAGAGGATAGCAGGATACGCTTTGACAACGTTGACCGAGATGTACGCCGCTTTGGGAACAACTTTGTGGTCGAGATGGGTGACTGCAAGAGGACTGGCGATGGTCTGGATAAGAGGCTCTCTAAACTCGAAGTGGTTTGTGGTCGGCTTGACTCTGTCTCAGACAATCTCCAGAAGATCAAAGAAGGCCTGAACAAACACGTGTCTAGCCTGTGGAACTGTGTCAGTGGGCTAAACAACACTGTGATCTCACACAGCGGGTTCATTGAGATCCTCCAGAACACACATTTGGATGATATCCACGGCAAGATCAAGAGACTCAATTCCTCAATGGTCCACATTCTCAAGGAGTTCCAGAGCTTAACTGAGAACGACTTGACAGGTCTGACTTAAGTGCTTGAAATGAAAGTTTATGTTTTTAACTTACTAACATTGCAGCCTGTAAGAACATATTCTAAATGTCCAGCAACCGTAACTAATATAGCTCTTATAGTTTAATGGATATCAGGTTTGTACACCATTCTGAACTGAAATGGATACTAGATATTTTGATTCATAAAGCAATTACTTTGTTGAATGTCTTTGAATTACAATTCAGCAAACCTCTCTTGCTGTCATTCCATTTCAAATTCCTATTTTATGGAAGCATATAGGCAGCGAAATTCAATTTAAAATGCAATATGCAAAATGACAATGCAATATTCAAAATGGCAATGTATTTCTGTATTTAAATTTACATTTTCCATTACCCATAGTTGCAAAGTTTGGTGCAAAAGGAAAATGAAAATGAAATTATATAATTTACATTTGCCATTTCCAACAGTAGTCTTAATATGTAAATTGCATGCAAATTTGAACGCTTTATAAGTTGCGAAATGAAAATGAAAATGTATAACACAAATTGATATGATATGTGTAACATGTCCAAGCAGAAATGGTAGCAAAATGATCATTTAAATGCTATTTGTCCTAAATGCATTTAGACTAACAGTTAGAACACTTAGGATTGCATTTTCATCATGACGCTGTGGGATATTTCAAGCAAAATTCAGTGCGGCTTTGAAAATGCATTCCGAGCTGACCACGCCCACCCTCCGTCAATCATTGCTTCAAGGCAGGGATTGGCGGAAGCGTGTTACGTTTGGATCGTTTGAAACATGGCAGCTGGAGATCTGATAAGATCGTTGAATTCACTGACAGATGAAGTGGAGCGTGAACAGAGAAATATATGAAGCCTATTCCAAGCTAAAATTAAACGTTCGAACGACCGACCGATCGAACGTCTATCCGAACGTCTTGAGCTTTGAGCGTCTTACACTGCGGGTGACCCACGTGACGTCAGCGTCTTAAAATTTGCGGGTGTTTAAACATTTAAGGAGCCAAGCTGCTGTGTAAAGACTATAAATGGACATTACAAGCATTACAATAATGATATTTTATACCTAAAATAATACTCAACCATTTCCTGCATCCTGCTGTACTTCCCTGAATAAGTATTTAAAGGTGTTGTAGGCTAATAAGTCGTTCTGAGTAATAAATTGAAAAAAGCTCCCACCTGTATATGACTAAACAAAATAACATGTAGTTTACTTGAAGTTCTGTTATAAATGTGTCTATTAGGAACATTAATTTAAATTAATTAATTATACAAAATCTGAATAAGTATTTAAAGGTGTTGTAGGCTAATAAGTCGTTCTGAGTAATAAATTAAAAAAGTTCCCACCTGTATATGACTAAACAAAATAACATGCAGTTTACTTGAAGTTCTGTTATAAATGTGTCTATTAGGAACATTAATTTTAATTAATTAATTATACAAAATAGTATAATTTCCCGAGTTTTTGAACGAAAGTCCTGAATGACTGTTATTAAAGGTCATTTAATGAATTTTAATGATTTTCAATGCCCTGCAGACCCCCTGCCTTTGTTGGAAAAGTAAATAAATAATTTTAATTATGTTTGCTTATGTTATAACACTTTTCAGTAACATTTCATACAATGCCATTTTAAATTGAATTTCGCTACCTATACGCTTCCATACTATTTAACTTCCTCTGGGGTGTGCCCATTCAATTTAAATTCCCACACTTTCAATAGGAAATGATTATTCAGTTTTGGAATTTTCAAAACCCTGATGTATATGAAAAGAGACAAACTCTTTTAATTTCTTCTTTTCTGATTATAGGTTTACCTGGACCACTAGGTTCGCAAGGAGAAAGAGGGCTCCCAGGTCCACAGGGACCTCCAGGTAATGATGGACCACCAGGTAATCCGGGCTTACCTGGGCCAAAAGGACCTCCAGGTGAGAAACCTTGTTTTTGTTCATTCATTTTGTCATGTTGGTTAAAGTAATAGTGGAAATGTTCACCCAGACATATTTTGTCATTGTTAACTTATTCATGGTGATTTTTGGAGCTTGGCTTAGCATGGATAAAAAAAACAAGATTGGAATGACATGAGGATGAGTAAATTTCACAATGACAATTTAAATTTTTGGCTGAATTAGACATTTCGTATTATTTGGCCCCATATTTTTTTAAATTACTCACATTTTGCTTTCTCCTATTTTAGGTCTCAGAGGAGAGCGAGGTATGTATTTAATTTGCTTTTCATTTTTTAACAGCCATATCTTAGTCAAACACTGAGGTTATTTTGATGTGTGCCAATGTCTGAAATGAAGACAAGAATTCAGTGAGATACGTGTAAATTTGTTTACACATTTACAAGTTCAGTTGTCACTTGGAGGAAACGCTTGTTTTGTTTACTGTGTTGAGACGTACTGCAAGTGCTAGCACAAGTATTTCAAGTGTAAAGAAATACTCTTTGAGAGAAGCAGTCAATCAGCGGAAGTTAAAAGCAGATAGTAAGTGTATTTATTTCTTGTCTCATTAGTGTTTAGCACAGTTGTCGTTGTTAGCAAACACTTGTTTTGTTTACTGTGTTGAGACGTGCTGAAGTTGCGTTTGGTCTCGTACTCTATCGCACACCTTGTCAGTGTCATGCGCTTGCTTAGCCCTTTGTTGTGATAAACAGTAAAGTGTGTTTAGCTGAATTCAATTTCCGTTTTGTCAAACGGGTATAAAAAAGGTTAGTATACCGTGGCAGCCCTCGTGTGAAGACCAAAGAGTGTAAAGACCATCAATTCTACCGTGTGACTCCAACGGGCAGGGACACCGGCAAGGGATATAAGTATTGCTTTTGATTCATCCTCTTTTCTCTCACAGCTCCTTTGAATCACAATTCAGTCACTATTACCCTCCCTTTTAAAATCCATTTTGTAGTTGTTTATCGAGCCCCAGGACCACTAGGTAACTTATTGGATGACTTAGATGGGCTGCTCTCAACCTTTCCTGAGGATGGTACTCCCCTAGTTATGCCTGGAGACTTCCACAGCCACCTAGATAAACCTCAGGCTGCAGACTTCCACACTCTGCTTGCCTCTTTTGATCTCAAGAGTGTGTTAACTACGGCTACTCACAAATCAGGCAACAAACTGGACCTTATTTACACACGACACTGCTCCACTGATCAAGTGCTGGTTACTCCACTGTACACCACGGATCACTTCCTCCTCACTCTTAACCTCAACATGATTCCTGACAAACACATACCCCTCCACATGTCATCTTTCGATGTAACCTACGCTCCCACTCACCCTCCCGGCTATCTGCTATGGTTTCATCTTCGCTTCCTCCCCCTAAACAGTTAGCTTCTCTTCATGCTAACAGTGCTACTGATACTTTCTACTCCAGTCTTACATCTTGTTTAGACACTGTCTGCCCCTTGTCTTCCAGGCCAACCCGTACCACCCCATCTGCCCCTTGACTGTCTGATGTTCTCCGCGAACATCGTTCTAGGCTCAGGGTTGCTGAAAGGGTGTGGCGTAAATAAAAAAATCCTACTGACCTTAATATGTATCAGTCTCTCCTCTCTTCCTTCTCTGCTAATGTCTCCACTGCTAAAAGGACATACTATCATAACAAAATTAACAATTTGAATAACTCTCGCATGCTTTTTAAAACATTTACCTCCCTCCTTTGTCCTCCTCCTCCCCCTCCTTCATCTCTAACAGCTGACGACTTTGCCACGTTCTTTATTAATAAAATTAAAACCATCAGTGCACAATTTTCCACACCACAATCTGTCAAGCACATCTTACCAGCAAACATACACTTGTTCATATCCTTCTCTTCACTCTCTGAGGCAGAAGTCTCCAAACTCATCCTTTCTAATCATCCTACTACTTGATCCTATTCCATCTCTGTCAACCCTATTGGCAAAGGGCATCTCAGGAACCGCACTCCAGTGGTTTGAGTCTTACCTCTCAGATAGGTCCTTCAAGGTATCTTGGAGAGGTGAGGTGTCCAAGTCACAACATCTAACTACTGGGGTGCCTCAGGGCTCAGGTCTTGGACCACTTCTCTTCTCTGTCTACATGGCCTCGCTAAGTTCTGTCATTCAGAAACATGGCTTTTCATCACTGCTATGCTGATGACACTCAACTTTACCTCTCATTCCATCCTGATGATCCGACGATAGCTACTTGCATCTCAGCTTGTCTAACAGACATTTCTTGCTGGATGAAGGACCATCACCTTCAACTCAACCTTGCCAAGACAGAACTGCTTGTGGTTCGCCATCCCAAAGAGGCACAAAATCACTTTCACAGACTTTTAAATTAAATGTTCCCTCCTGGTGGAATGACCTGCCCAACTCAATCCGAGCAGCTGAGTCCTTAGCCATCTTCTAGAATCGGCTAAAAACACATCTCTTCCATCTTTTTTGATCCTCTAACTCTAGCACTCTTTATTCTAATTCTATTCTTTAAAAAAAAACTTGATCTGTTTAGACTTACACTGTTGATTTACTGCTTGTTTTCTTTTTTTTTAAACTAACACTAGCTTTTCTAATCTTTTTGTATTCGATCTATTTGTTTTATTTTTATTTATTATACAAATAACAAAAGAAAAAAAAAACTCTTAACACTAGCTTGCTCTATTCTTTTTCTATTCTATCTGTTTTCTTTTTATTTATTAGATAATTTAAAAAAAAAACCTTGGTACGTGTACTGCGTTAAGCTAACTGAGACTTGTTATAGCACTTGCATATCATTGCTCTTTTGTTGATTTTGAATTGCTTCCATTGTCCTCATTTGTAAATTGCTTTGGATAAAAGCGTCCGCTAAATGACTAAATGTAAATGTAGTGTATGTTTGCATGGGAGTCAGCAATTTTTCTGTCTTAAGTGTTGTGGCATGTGTTCAGTTGTTATTGGCAGTACTGGGTCAGTAGTTGAGCCAAAGGCCAGCAGCTGATAACTAAAACTGGTTGTGAAAAGAATGTCTATATTAGAATATAGGGATGAATTTTTAAAAACAAAAAGGGCTTTTTAAAAAAACTGTTGTGATTCTCATTTCAGGTTTGGCCGGTGCAGATGCCAACATACCGCGTCTTTCCTTCTCAGCAGCTCTCACAAATCCAATGGTTACATCTGGAACGATCATTTTTGACAAGACCATTGTAAATGAAGGAGGCTATTATAATCCACGAACAGGTAATCTTGACACTGACTATAAACAGTCTATTTGCATTTCTGCTTCCCAAGATAATGAGGAAAGATGGAGTCATGGAAAACTGTATCCATCTTTTCTTCTCTTGAATACAGGCATCTTTACTGCACCACTAGATGGACGCTACTTCTTCAGCGCTATCCTGACCGGTCACAAAAATGAGAAGATTGAAGCCGTGCTCTCCAGGTCTAACTACGGCATGGCTCGGGTGGACTCAGCGGGTTACCAACCAGAAGGGTTGGAAAACAAACCCATGGCCGAGGCCAAACCAACACCAGGTTCTCTGGCTGTCTTCAACATCATCCTGCCCCTTCAGGTGGGCGACACAGTCTGCATAGACCTGGTTATGGGCAAACTGGCCCATTCAGTGGAGCCTTTAACTATCTTCAGTGGTATGCTTCTATATGAAGATGTGTAGTGGTCTGATTAGCCCTGAGACTAATCAGAAGACCAGCAAAACGACGGGGCTAGAAAGAGACACTCTAAATGACGCTTATCCACCTGGGATGCCGATGCACGTGCTGTGCGTTGATTTTCCTTCAGTATCGTTTCCAAATCTACAGATGTTGTTAGACCTCCTATGAACTCCTTGAACAGAGAATACAGTTTTAATTGGAGGAACTGTTGCCCTTGATATGTAATCCTAACCCGAATTTTGAAGAAGTGTTGTAACAAATACTACTGCAGGTTTGTGCGACCATTGTTGACGATGTTCTTATTGAGATATTTCCATTTTATATGAATCACAGGCATGAGTTATGAATAATCTCTCATGCACCGAAGATGACCGTGAGGTCTGTTCGACTTCCCATGTATGCCACAGCACGGAAAAGTACTCTTCTGCCAAAGAGCTTGACTCACAGTCAGGGTTACATAGGTTAGGCTGATGGGTGTGGAATTTGGGAGATATGATGAAAGAAATTCATATTTTTGCTGTGAATGTTTAAATCCTGTGCTCCTTTTTTGCTTTGAGTCAAGGGATGATCTTTAAAAGTACAGTATGTGCCTTCATTTTGATTCTTTCTATTTTTTATATTACAAGTGCCAAGTTTTCCAGGAGTAACATCCTGCTCTTGCCAAAGACGCTTTACTTAATTAAATACGTGGTTGGTAGTTAATGATTTCAGGAATCTTTTAATATATTATCCAACCTAACAATCAGTGATGTACATCACTGCTTTCCATGCAAACTCTGCCTCTGGAAAAGAGATGAATGCAATGAAATCTTCGTTCCTCAGGCACACGGTTTCCACAGCAGCTTATCTAACCAACAAAATAGGGCTTTTTGTACATGAATCATCCTGCATTTTGTGATCCTGTTGAAGCGTTTACAAAGAGCGGAGGACTATTGCATTTCGCTCCATATTCATATTCCCAGCCTGAGCGCTCAATGGAGATTATTATCAAACAGAGTCCGTCCTTAATATGGTTCAACAAAGTGCCTTTGAAGAATAACAATGCTAAGGATTCAGCGGGTGTCCTTCATCAACCGTTTCTTGCTGTGTGGTCTCGCTTGAATGTTTACTGTAAGAATTTTGAACTACGCGGCTTTTTCTTTTTCTTGTTTAAAACATGCTTGTGCAATTTCACAGCACGTTGAGAGAAAATATCTCTGTGTAATGCTATGTTGAAAATTAAGGCTGCTATCTTTTATGTGCTGTTTCATTTATTACTTTTCAGTTATAAAGAGATTCCCCAGCTCATAAAATGGAAGCTATGGCAGCAACGTAAGCATTAAAACATCTATTTACATGTAAAAGAGACCAGATCTAAGATTTTATAGTTCCCTCTCACGGTTTAACCTGTTACCTTGAATGTGTACATTGGCAACACGTGTGTTTCAAATAAAGATATTTAATTTTACACATTTTACTCTCTGCTGAACTTAAGTTTTATGGGGTTTTGTCAGGTATATTGGATTACTGGAAGACATACCATTTAATTTAGCGCCGGCATTGTTCAAAACACTAAGCAGACTATATTGTTCATCGTCTCAAACACGATGAGGAGCGTTCTGGTACTCAAGAACCATGAGTCTGTTGAATAGAATTCCAGTCAGTGATTAATGGTGAAAGTTTTGCCACTGTCTGTGACTTCTCTATTCAACATGGAAAAAGTCCATACTGAAGTTGCTGGCTCATTTGTCAAAGCAAAATGTGATTGAAAGCATGTTCTCAAATAGAAAAGACCCGCCGTTTCTGTTTTGAAAAAGTATTTTTAGAGGCATGTGCACAGAAACGCTGTGATTAAGGAGAGGAGTGCACAATGCATTTAATTTTCCGTGTCGCAAGCCAGAGAAGTCGTTTGGAGATTGGCTTGTGATTTAATGGAAAGAAAAACATTTCTGGGTGTCCATCCATAGTCATATGGGGATGTAGTTTATGATGAATAATGCCTTCTGCTTGTCAAGTCACTGGTGTCTAGACAAAGTGTTGGTAAGTGAACCTTCTGCCCTCTTTCTGATATGTTTTTTTTTGTTTTTTTCTTCCATTTCTTCATATTGTTTTTCTGTATTGCTTTTACAACTTACTCTAAATACAGTCCGTAGGGAAAGTCAAACATCTATTTATTTTTTCTTTGATGAAGTTAGCATGAAATAGCATTCACAAGTTCAACCCTTTTTAGTTTTGTAATGAAACATATTTCCAAATTAAACAGAATTGTCAATGTAAATAGGATGAAACATTATTTTATCCATCAGGACTGGATTGGATCATCCAAAGTGCAAAATGGAGATGAGCTGAACATGAGATTTCAGTGGATTGAGAGGAAACAACACTGACATGTCATGCACATTAGAGGAGGTTTTTTGATCAGGATGTGGAGACTGGTGCCTAACTCCCCCTTTGAGAGAATCTTGACATATCCAAAAGGACAAGCTTTTTTTTATCCATTGTATACTACTGCAACAACTAAGTCATGCATAACTTTCAACTACTACATAGCCTATGATAATAAATAGCTATTTGGCTATTGGTTTCCTTGTCTTCTCGGATCATATTCATGTATTCATGTTTGTGGCTGAAAAGGAAAGTTGGTTCTGAGGTACAGTAAGTTACATTTACATTTTGATGAAATATTATGAAGTCATTTTTTCTTTGGAATAATGTGCACTGATGAATCTTTGCTCATGTGGTTAATTTCATGCCAAGTATGTTTAAAGTTGGAAAGTTTAACAGTAAGAACTACTCTACCTACAGTCACCAAAATTACTTACATTTGTTAGTGATTGCCACAGATTTCTAAGCATGTGATACAGTATTTCCACAAATTTGAGAAAAGAGTGCATTTTACAGTATATCCAAAAAAAAAAAAAAGTTTTTATACTAGGGCTTAAAGAAATTCCATTTGTATAATTTTCCCCAAAGTAAATGTCAGACAGATATTGTCAGACAGACTGGGTGTCATTATTGCACATTGGGTGTGGTAAAAGAATCCGTGTAGTGCTGGCCAGCTGTGTCTAAATGGGATTGGGTGGGAAAATGTCACATATCCTGTTTGTCTTTCATCTCTGTTCACTTATATTCAGCTGTCTTCCTCTGTCTCTTTTTCTCTGCATACAGTGCAAACACACAGGCCTGTGCTCCCTACTGCTGCAGAGATGCTTGCCAACACTTCAGTACCAATCAGGGAACAATATCCCTGAACTCCTCCTCATAACTCATAAGTATTATCAAAGCACTGTTGGATAGTATGCTCACAATATTTTTTCTTCAATACAGGTTTAGGTTAGAAGTTTAGACTAATGTGTTTGTAAAAAGTCTCTTATGTTCATCAAAGCTGCATTTATTTGATCAAAAGTACAGTAAAAATGTATTAATTTGGCGCTCTTATTAATAATAGTTCTTTTTATTATCAATGTTGAAACCGCTTTTGCTGTTTAATACTTTGGTGAATATAAAGTGAATACAATTCAAAAGAACTGCATTTATTTGAAATAGAAATCTTTTGTTGCATTATGTTTTCACGGTCACTTTTGATCAACTTAATGCATCCTTTATAAATAACAGTATTAATTTCTTACCCCAAACTTTTGAAAGAAAGTGTATCACTGTATTCAACATTGATAATAATAAAAAATTCTGCAAATCAGCATATTAGAATGATTTCTGAAGGATCATGTGACACTGAAGACTAAAGTAATGATGCTGAAAATTCAGTTTTGCCATCACAGGAATACATTAATTACACTTTAAAGTATATTAAAAAAGAAAATAGTTATATTAAATTGTAATAATATGTCACAGTATTCATATTTTTTATATTTTAATATTATTAATATTTTAGTATTTTTTATCAAATAAATGCAACAATTAAAGACTTCTTTCAAAGATATTTATAAAAAATATTATTCCAAATATTTGACTGGTAGTGTACAAAAAAAATCTTAAAGTTGAATTTATTTTCTTTCTGATATCGCAATTTTACTAGTTTTTTTTAAGCGGAAGTGAAGTGTTGTAAGTAGTTTTTTTCAATTAATTTATTAATTCTAATACAGAAGAACATCAGTAGGGTCTATACCATCATAATTTAGATTTATCCTTTGCATATACATTAGTCTTTTCTATGTGAAGCAACATTTTTCAGTACCTCACCGTGCCTTAACAATGACTACTGGCTTACAACACTAGTTAAGTTTATCAGCATGCTTCAAGTCTGTACTAGATTCCAGCTGTGCACCTCTCCGCCATGTTCAGTGTAAAATTCCATCATATCCGTGGACGCCGCATTTTTTGCCTGCAATCTGGCAGCCAAATGTGAGAGCATCCTGTAGGCTGCCCCCTGCAGAAAAGAGAAAGGGTCCAGCTTGATTTATATCCACAACTTAAAATAACCCCTTACTTCTTTGTGTTTCAGAATCAGACCTACATCCTTACCATTTGAAAGGGAATAGATCACAGAAGCATTGAACGTATCTCCTGCTCCAAGTGTGTCTACAAGCTTCTCAGGCGGGAATGCATCTGAATGGATGATTACACCATCAGGACCCATGGCATCTGCTCCCTTTTCCGCCCAGGCACAAATGAGGGTAGCTCTAGACACACAAACAAACTCATCTAAACACATGGAACAGCTAATATTTCAAAAGAACACACACTTGAGCAGTGATTACGAATAGACATGGCCAGAATTTTTGGATCACTAATGACATCTAGTGGAGGTTTTAAACCACTGACTCACCCCTTTCTCAGACGACCATAGAAACCCTTCAATGCAGCAGCGGCTGAGGTAAACCCAAAGTGCTGGGCTACATCCTTACTAACAAAGACCTGAGTGAAAGCAGCCACAGATAAACAGGTTGTGTAGTGTACAAACATGTCTCAAAGCTTATCAGCTGACCTGCATATATAATCGGCACACTCAGATTTCCACAGAATTTCAATGCACTGCTCCTTTAAATCTTATGCTCCTTGCATGTTCATTAAATATTTTGTTGAATGTGTTTTTATTATATATTAGGACTTCAGCTCCCAGTTCAGTATTCTCAGCTCTGTTTATTTAAAGATTTTTCAAAATCAAAGCAAAAAAAAAAAAAGAGAAATATTTGATAATATATCTAATATATTAGTTGTAGTTATTTAAATATATAGTTCAGTCATGAAACTCTAGATGGCGCATTCTGACGGGGTGTTAACGTAACTGATGATATTCAGAGAGTTAAAGACTTGGCACAAGCTGATTGGTTCATGCTGCGTATGCAGCCAATGAGCTTACTGCCTTGCATTTATATGGCTGGCTAGCATTCACTTGAGATTCTTGCAGCGCGCTTTCAGAGTTCTCTGAAACCTTCCACCTTCCCCAGCTCCACCTGTATAGATCTGCTACGGGTTATTTTATATGCTATTTGTGCAGCAGCAGCATGTCTTAAATACTCACGGCACCGTATCGCCTTCTGCATTGGTAGCAGCAATAATCTACAACTACAGCAATAACCAACAGCAGCAGCAATTCAGCAGCAGCGTAGCAGATCTGTTCTGCCAAGACCAAATACATTAACATTGTCATATCCATCACCATGCTAAAATGTTCCGAGAGTTGTCATGATTGAAATTTAATTTTTTCCTGTGATCACAAAGCTGAATTTTAAACAATTTGAAATTGAAATCTTTTATAAAATTATAAATGTCTTTACTGCCACTTCTGATCAATGTAATGCTTCCTTAAATGATCATAATAATAAAATAATCATACTGACCCCAAACTTTTGAACGGTAGTATATATACATTATAATATATACATTTTAAATAAAATATTTTAAATAAATGTTCGAAATGTAAATATTTTGAGTGATCTGACAGTCCAAAACCAGTTTACAAAGAACATTTGACTATGTGGTTAATCCATGTTAACATAATGTGTTTTATTCATGTGAAGTTTGTTTGAAATGTAGTAAAATCATACCAAATCACCAAGAGGGAAGAGCTGGTAGAGGGGTTCCCTGGTCTTCTCGATTTCCACAGAGATGGTGATTCTGTTCTTCTCTTCCTGTTTGCTGTTATACTCTCTCACCCTCTCAATCATCTTCACTTGTTCGTCAGCATTACGACCCTGACAATGCATTCATAAAACAGTCAGCTTTAGTTCTCTACTGTATTCTCTGGAATAAAGCTATTAAACACAGATCAGAATGAACTAAATAGTGTTTCAGTGTGACTAGTGCGAACTTGGCGTGTTACTATGAAGCAAGTGAAAGATATTTGGCGGACACTCTCACCTCCCAGTGGATCCACTTGTACTGGCTCAGGTCCACCTTTGAAAAATCTTCTACAGAAACATCTGGCAAGTTTCTGATTAAACAGAGCGAATAGCTGATGAAAGTTCTCTTGTATTTTAGACTACAACAATCAGTAAGTAATGATTGTACTTTGTGTACATGATAGGTCACTATCCATTATTTTGACATGATCTGCTGTAATCATATTATAAAAAACTGTTTATAGTCACAAACTGAATCAGTGAAAGGTCTGTATAGTGGAAAAATTATTGCCTTATACCGGATGCCTGTCAGTTTGTATACAGTAAAGCATTTGATAACAGTCATCAGTACAGACAAATAGTCAGCTTTGGGCTGTGATTACAAGATAATTGTGATTATAAACCAAAGTCTGCTTCTCAGCAAAGAGGGAAAAGATTTTGGAAGTTCTTAAAATAGGTTTTAGAGACTAGAAATATTATTCAAGGCCTAGGTGAAAATAAGTGTTTTTTATATATTAGTTTGCTACAAACAAAACAATTGAAAGTGAGGACAATGTACATTCAGCCAGTCTTAACCACAAAAATAAACCTTAACCGGGTGATCAGGACTTTATGGGAGCCGTTTCTGTCACAGGATAAAAGACTAAAAAATGTAATTGATTTTTTATCTCACAATTCAGATTTTTATCTTCACAAATCTAAGAAAAAAAACTCAAAATATTGAGATATAAACTCACAATTCTGAGAAAAAAGTCAGAATTGGAAAGTACAAATCTAAGAAAAAAAAATAAAAATTTCAGATATAAACTCATAATTCTGAGAAAAAAAAATCAGAATTGGAAAATATTAATTATTTTTCAGACTCACGAATTCTGATTTTACATCTCAGAATTTATATATCGCCTTTCAGATTTCTTTCCTCAGAATTCCGACTTTTTCTCAGAATTCTGAATCACAATTCTGTTTTTTTTTTGTTTCCACAGAATTAAAAATAAAAAACTAATTGCAACTTTTTCTCACAACTGCTAGTTTATCTCACAATTCAAACTTTTCTTTTCAGAATTGTGAGTTTATATCTATAAAGTCGTGAGTTTACATACAAAGTCAGAATTGCAAGATGTTTATATCTTTAATTGAGATCTTTATATTTTTCAATTCTGAGAAAAAATGCCAAACCTGTGAGATAACAAGTCACCACGACCTTTTTTATTTTTTAGAAACAAGCTGACTGAATGGCTGACTGGACATTATGCAACTTATTACACGGCTCCTTACCAAATAAATGTACATAATGATGTGAGCTTCATTATAATTTCATATAATTAATTTATATAGTTTAGTGGTTATTATATACATATTACATATACAATATTTGGCCATAGAATGTAGCAACTGATCTGTCAGAATCACGTAATTCAGAAAGCCGTGGAAGAAGTTAGCTAGTTAGTTAGTAAGCTTTGACATTGTGTGCTGTTGTGTGTTGTTTAAAACGATTAAAGAAAATTATATTGTATAAAACAGACATTTAATTGTAAAACACAAATGAACTGAAAATAACAAATAATCAAATTAATGCATGCAATGTCAAATTGTCATGATTTGTTAATGGCAGCTACTTTAAGTCTAAATTACTGTCAGTTACAGCAGTGCCATTGTGGAAAGAATTTTTTAGATTATGTTTGAGAATGGGAAATGGTCATTTACCAGGTACCCATCTAACTTTGGCTATGTTATGATTATTGTGACTTTGGATGCTACTCTTACGTGTCCGAGAGCACGACAGTGCGAGAGCCATTGGTGGGACACACCACACAACAGGCACACGGGGTCTCACCCCACTGCTGCCAAGCCACACCAGATATGTCCACCCCACGCCGTGCAAAATCCCCCACGATGAAACTAGTGCAGCAAACAGAGAGGTATTGCAGTGACCCATATGCACTACTGAGTGATTTGGGCAGGAAACATATAACAGGCTCACAAAGCGTCCCAGACAGAACTTTGAACCATGCACCTTTAGTGCACCCTTTAAAGGGAAAAAGCATTACCACTTTGAGCAGTTAGTATACTTTCACTTGTTGTTTTGATGTGATCTGCTGCGACAGCCATCCTGTGAGGAAAGAGCTTCATAGTACTTACAGTACACACAAACTCGCACACAAACCTGTTCATATGCAGAATTGTACGGCTTCCTGTCATCACACTGCTGATTACTACAGAAGCTGGAAAGGAGCATTCAGCATGCTCCAGAAGAAGAGAGATGTCAATCTTGTACATTTGAAAGTCATTCAAGATGAAGCTAGAAGAACAAATTAGCAAGGAAAAGTATATGCATATAGAATGTAAGTGTGCAGTGTATACAAACTAAAGTTGTGTGAGGGACAGGAAAGTGTATTTCTGCTGATATAAGTTGCAGGAGTAAGAAAAGATGAAAATGCATCCAGTGTACTGTCTTCAGTGTCACATGACCCTTCAGAAATCATTCTAATATGATGATTTGATGCTCAGGACATTTCTTATTATTATCAATGTTGAAAACAGTTGAGCTACATTATATTTTGGGCAAACTGTGATGCACTACCATTCAAATGTCTGGGAAAAGTAAGACCTTTTCAAATAAATTAATACTTTTATTTAGCAAAGATGCATTAAATTGATCAAAAGTTACAGTAAATATGTTTATAATGTTACAAAAGATTTCTTTTTCAAATAAATGCAAGATTCAAAGAATTCTGAAAAATGTATGGTTTTGGCAAAAATATTAAACAGTGCAATTGTTTTCAACATTGATAATAAATGTTTCTTAAGTGCCAAATCAACATATTTTAATGAATTTTGAAGGATCATGTGACACTGGACGCTGGAGTAATGATGAAATTCAGCTTTGCCATCATGGGAATAAATTACAATACATACAATAACATAGAATAATAAATAATAATAGAAAAAAATGTATATTAAATTGTAACAATATTTTTCAATATGGCTGTTTTTGTTGTATTTTGATTAAATACACAGCATCGCTGAAAATAAGGAACTACTAATAATCATGCATGTACATATAAAATGTGCACAATAGCCTACTCTGAAAATGTTGTTGCATAATAGTAGGTAGAAAACACTTACTCAGCTACTGGTCCAGGAGCCAAAGACCCCATAAATGCACACGGGGCCCCAAGCAGAGACAAAACTGTGCACGTGTTTGATGCATTTCCTCCCCTCTGCCATCTCTGAGACAAACACCTACCAACCAGTTGCACGTTATTAACACCTGTGATGCAACATTAACTACAGTATAGCAGAATGCTCTTTATGGTCAGACTGATCATGCGTTCGGAACGCTAACGCAAAAAGTACATCAAGAAATGATTTGCAATTATACAATATTATCAGAATTTCTCACCTGGTATCAGTATCTTCTTCCGGGTATTTATCCACAACATTTATGATATCCAGACACACCAAACCAATGCTGAGTATCTTTTTGTCTCCCATATTCTTCCTGCAGAACGAAATCCTGAACTATGGACATGAGACGAAAGGTCATGACGTTACACTGTTCCGTACAGGAACGGGAGAACGTTTCTCTTTCAGTGAATGGGAGAGCGTAAACATGGACACGAAGTCTAACGGCTTTTACCGAGTGTGGCCGAAAGTGTCAGCGCGAGCTGAGCACGACGATTCCCGATTTTTACCGAGTGCCGCCGAAACTGTGCTGTCCGTTACGTTTTGTAGTAAGTTCTAAAATGCATTTGTTGTTAATCATCTCTAAATATTTGAATGTACACATGATCTGGCAGGCTTTCAGTTGGCCCACTGCCATGTTTTTAATATGATTTATTCGTTTTGAAGACTAGGTAAACACGAAGATAAGAGAATGGAGGAGACTTCAGCAAGTGTGGTAAACTGGGTGGCGGAAGGCAACCTTGAGGTCCTCCAGATCTATAAACTCCTGCAATATGTACGGGAGAAGAACAAACCGCAGATAAATAAGATGGTCGACGTGGGTGTTTCCAATCTGCTCAATCTGACCGAACCCAAACAGGGACTCGGTGCCTTGTTCCAGGCCTCTCTGGCCCGTGATGAAGACTTGGCACGGTTCCTTCTCTCACTGGGAGCCCATCCTGACATACAGGACAAGAAGGGCCGCACACCACTGATGCTGGCTGCACAGTTGGGCTACTTCAATATTGTGTATCTTTTGATCACAAATCATGCAAATGCGAATCTCACAGATGAAGAGGGAAAAGGTAAGAACATCTGTTTACAGTGTTGGGGAAAGTTACTTTTAAAAGTAATGCATTACAATATTACTTTACTCCCTAAAAAAAGTAACTAATTACGTTACTTCGTTACTTTTTAATGGAAAGTAATGCGTTATATTACTTTTGCGTTACTTTCGCGTTACTTTTTAAATATAAGCAGGACTTGATTGTTTTTAATATAAGAAGTTCTATTTATAGCAAATGTAAAAGCCCTTTCAAGAAGTGTAATGAATTAACCTCAGGCTGAAGCAAAAGTAAATTCACGTCTGTACAGTAGAGCACAGGAGAAGAGACACTCTTCAGCAATAAAAAAACAAAGCACAATTGCTAGTTTCTCTAAAGTCATTTTTGCTTATTAGCATGGTTGAACTGGATCATCAAAGGTCAGCAGCAAAGACATTCGTTAATAAAATGGGATTAGATACATTTGTGTTATTTAACATATTTAATTATTGCAGGTTTGCGTCATATTCTGAGTTTTAATTCATTTTGATGAATACTAAATCAGTTTTTTTGTGAGTGGGATGAATTAATGCACATTCACATTTAGTCTAGAACTACAGTAGCATCATGTTCACACAGAGCACACAACTCCTCTGTACTCCCGATTTCTCCCAATATGGGGACAGGAGAGCTGTCAGGTAATAAATGGGAAAACAAAGTAACTGGCATTACTTTTTTGAAAAAGTAACTCAGATATTTTCTTGTAAATTAAAAAAGTAATGCGTTACTTTACTAGTTACTTGAAAAAAGTAATCTGATTACGTAACTCACATTACTTGTAATGAGTTACCCCCAACACTGTCTGTTTATATACTCTACCATTTTAATCGAAGTTGTTGACAATTTATTTACCTGTTGAAGTCTCAAAGTATATAACCCGAGACATTCAAATTATTATAGGTGAAAAAGATAAGGCTATGTTTTTTTTTCTTATTCTTTTATATAATATGTATTGTCATTTCCTCGGTTAAATCTATTGCTTTTACTAATCATACTCTTCATTTGTAGGGGTTTTGTTCTACTGCATCTCTCCAGCTAAAGAGCATGCTCTCTGTCTGCAGATGGCGCTCAGCTGCAATACAAATGTCAACAATGTTTCTAACTCGGGGAAGCCACTGTTTGTGTTCGCCTGTGAGAATGCAAAGGACTGTGAAGATCTGTGCATAAACATTCTGGAGAAAGGAGCTGATCCAAATGCAGTAAATCAGGTTTGAGATCTGTCCTCAAATCATAGCTCAGAATCAGATTAATGTTCCCTTATACGTTTGGCCCAACAAGAATCAAAAATTGTATGCATAGATTATTCAAAGATCTCTTTTACAAAGATATAATATTACAGTTACTTTTATAGCTCATATAGTATGATATAGTGATAATATGGAGCTCATATTAGGACAAAAAAAGCACCTACACTTTATTTAGAGGTTCGAACTGAGCAATATTGTGCAGTTGCTAATGGCCAAAAAGTATTATTTATATGGCCAAACATTCTGATAGTTTCATAGCTTGTATTGTAGATCAATAAGTTCTTTATAACAGTGCCGCAGGCTACTTAAATAAAATGCATATAAATATTAATTGTCACTCTCTCTCTCAATAATTTGTCTTAGATGATATTTAAATGTTTCGCTTTGTGATTAAAGTGCTGTAGATTAGATTTTATTGTGGGGGGCAAAACATATAATGCAATGCAATACAATTATGATTGAGAGATGAAAAATAAATGTTCCCCAAAAGCCTACTATATCATATTTGATAAACACATTTTAACATGATTTTGAAATATCGCTAACAATGTAAGGTTATTCTTACATTTAAATCAATAAAGATTTCAGAGTAAAAAGACTATGTTTTTAGAATAATACTAAAAGGCCTTTTAATTGCTAAAAAAAAGGTAGTAACTATCGATCAGATGACAAACGTTACGTATTTTCAGCGAAGTTTTGATCATATTGATCATTTGGAGTCTTTAGAAATTTCCATATAAAATATGATACAGCCTGCTTAATAGGCCAGCATGAAAATGTGGATTCTGATGGAGTTGAATCAGTATATTTGTTATGTTTTGGCTCTCCAAAGGTGACACGATGCTCTGCGCTCATGGAGGCATCTAAGGCTGGTGCTGTGAAGCTTGTCAGAGCCATTTTACAAAAAGGAGGGAATCCTGACATGCTTGATCAGGAAGGACGATGTGCTACCCACTTTGCCGCAGAAGGAGGTTTCCTTGAGGTTATGCCATGGCATTCTGAATAGCACAAAATTCACCTTTGTTTCACTTTGGAGAGTATTACTGTCTCTGCTTTATACAGGTTTTACAGGTGCTCTCTGCATACTCTGCTGACTTGGGTATCAGCTCGACAAAGGGTAACACACCACTGCACTTTGCTGCTGCTGGCGGCTTTAATGAGTGCTGTAGATTCCTGGCCCAAAGAGGTAGGCTGGGTCTAATGTCTTTCCATTTTCCCAAAAACAATTACTGACTAAATTAAATAAACATTGACCTGATTCAAGCTGAATAACGGCACACTACTGTCTTCAGTAGAGCTGCTTATCAGTGAATTGAACTTGTTTCCTAATGAACTTTACACAGGTATTGAACTGAACCGAACCAACACTGAACTCACTGGAGTTGAATAATGACACTATTGTCTGCTACAGCTGCTTTATAGCAGAATTTGGATTTGCCTAATTTTTGAAGTTTGCATTATTAATTCTGTTGCTTTCCTGTTTAAAACTGCTTTGAAACAATTTCTATTGAAAAAAGCGGTATAAAAATAAACGTAACTTGATTTGACTTTTCAGAGACTGTGCTTATGCATTTGAAATGTTTTAATGTCTACTTTTTAAAAATATGTATATTGAATGCGCATTAACAAAACTGTACTTTTGAGTTTTATTACCTGTTTATTGCTGCTGAGTGACTTTTTCTAATACAACAGCTGAGAGAGTGATAGAAAATTTGACAAAATCTTTCTCGATATATATATATATATTTTTTTTTTTTTTACTTATTTTGGAAAATCATAGAAACACATTCGTAGAGTTTTTCTTTTGCAATTGGTACAAATAGGAATGCGAAAATTATATTTGTTGTAGTTTCCGTTCACCACTACAGAAGTTTACCCAACAATGATGACTACCAATTCTGCAAATTAAACATCAGAACACTGCTCATTTGTTAAAAAAATACAAAAAATACCATATTTGTGAAATTTCCATGAGATTTTCTTTGCAAAAAAAGTTAAAAAATAAAGTTGTATGAAACTCAGCTCACACACTTTCAAGTCAAGCAATTTGACAAATTTGAACATGAGCGAAATTTTCTTTGGGAACTTTGAGCAAATTTCTATTGGAATGGCTGGATTTTGCCTACAAAATTTTGCAGAACAATGGTAAATGTGACCGCACCTTTATTCATAGCAGTACTGTCTATTGTCTACAACAGGATGTAATCCTAAACTGAAGAATCTGGATGGTCAACTTCCAAGCCAAGTCGCTAAAAGCAATGGCCACAAAGCTGCCCTGAAGGAGCTCAAGAAAGCAGAGAAAAGGCATGTGAAGCTATCTGCGCCCGATGCCGTAAACCCCAATGAACTCTGGGCCGTCACCCTTCACGACTGGTCCTGTGAACATGAGACAACCTTGCGCAAAGCCTTTGAAACTGCTGAGGGACTCGACAAACTTGTTGAAAACGTTTCTGTGGAGAATTTTGTGTCTTCGCTTCAAGCGCATCAAGCTCCTGTAAGTAATGAGAACCTACAAAGGATCATCCTGGAACATGACAAAAAGCGTGAAAGTGTCGTCAATGTAAATGACTTTTTCAAAGGCCTCAAGTACCTCCAGAAGGCCTTTGTCATCTCATCCTACGCTCCGAAGCAGGCTAAGAAGAAAAAGGGTGGCAAGGAAAAGAAGAGTGGCAAATCTGCCTCATCATTGCCCATATGCGTAATGCCACCTGAGCAGATCTCGATAAGAGAGGACAGTGGACTACCTTACTACATGATCGAGAACTACCAGCCATTCACTGACACCAACCGTTTCAACCCAGACCGGCCACCAATTCACCCCATTGAGAATGACTCGGCTTGGTATATCGATGAGTCTGAAAAGACCTATACCAACATCCATTACTGTGTGAAGACTGGAGATCTAGAATCTCTCAGCCTGGCGTTTACCCAACAAGTGCCTGTTGATGTCAAGGATCAGTTCTTTAAGACGCCACTCATGACAGCGTGCAGCTGTGGCAACTACCAAGTAGCTAAATTCCTCATTTTACTGAGGTAATGCTACTAAGAAAACTACAGATTTAATGTAATAGGAGGACCATTAGACTGAGTAATTTAAAAAAACATTTTGTTTCTGTGACTCTGTAGGGCTAATGTCAATGCAGTTGACCAGTTTAACTGGACGCCCCTCCACCATGCTTGCCATGCAGGTCATGTAGACATTACCATCATGCTGGTGCAATCTGGAGCTGTGGTGGATGCAGTGGCAATGAATGGAGCAACTCCACTCATGAGAGCTATTGAAAGCTGTCGATTCAGCTGTGTAGAGTATCTCATCAAAGCTGGAGCCAATGTCATGGCAAAAAACAAGAGAGGTGCTGGGTTTGGTATTTGAAATACCTCTATTTTTTCTACATTATATTATTTTTCGAAAGTTTAGTGTCAGTAAGAGTTCAATTAAGAATTTTAAGAATATTTGAAAAAAGTCTCTTATGCTCACCAAGGATGCATTATTTGATTAAAACACAGTACAAACTGCAATATTGTGAAATGTTATTACAACTTTTTCTATTCTAATATATTTTAAATTATGTATATGTATATTTAATGTAAATATTTTTTTTAATGTAATTTATTCCTGTGATAGGGAAAAAAATGAATTTTCAGCTGCCTTTAATCTAGTCTTCAGTGACACATGATCCTTCAGAAATCTAATATGCTGATTTGGTGCTTAAGAAACCTTATTATTATCATTAATGTTGAAACCAGTTGTGCTGCTTAATTTTGTGGAAACCATGATACTTTTTTTTCAGGATTCTTTGATGAATAGAAAGTTAACATTTTATTTGAAATAGAAAACTTATGTAACAGTAGTCTATGTCTACATCTACTTTTTTCTTCATTTATTTCAATGCTCACCAAGGCTGCATTTATTTGATTGAAAATGCAGTGAAAGTAGCAATATTGTGAAATGTTATTACAACTTTTTCTATTCTAATATATTTTAAATTATGTATATGTATATTTAATGTAAATATTTTTTTTAATGTAATTTATTCCTGTGATAGGGAAAAAAATGAATTTTCAGCTGCCTTTAATCTAGTCTTCAGTGATACATGATCCTTCAGAAATCTAATATGCTGATTTGGTGCTTAAGAAACCTTATATTATCATTAATGTTGAAACCAGTTGTGCTGCTTAATTTTGTGGAAACCATGATACTTTTTTTCAGGATTCTTTGATGAATAGAAAGTTAACATTTTATTTGAAATAGAAAACTTATGTAACAGTAGTCTATGTCTACATCTACTTTTTTCTTCATTTATTTCAAAAACAATTCAATATTTATGTGTTCACAGACCAAAATTGCTTGGACATTGCTATAAATTATGGCGATGCGAGAATCATTGGTTTGCTCATGGCCAAATTTAGCAGAAAGGACAAAGAAAAACCAACTTTAAAAACAGGCTCTTCAGCACAAGAAAAGGTGAATGGGAAAAATGCCCTTCTTTCTATAGCTAAAGTTTGGATGTTTAATGAGTTATCTTCTGTTTTTGTAGATGCGTATTCGGTCACCAGCACCATTGGTTTCAGCAGCTGTGAAAAAAGACCTGAGAGACAATATCATAGTTAAGAACCCAAAGTTCAAGATTAGAAGTGGTACCAACAAGTCTGACATCAGCTTTGTTCCCAAAACCGTAAGACAATAAATAGATTTCTGATGTTAAATGAAAATTTCTAATGTTTGATAGACACTGACAATTTCTGATGTTTTCTGCATTCTAGCTTTGGGGAAAACATCTTACCAACAGTCCACAACACATTGAGAAGTAGAAGGGAACACTTTGACAAAAAGACGACTTTCAAGGACTTCATACACTTTAACAAGAGCATCCCAGAGCTGAATGGGATTGAATGACTGGGGAGGAATAAATGAAATGTCTCTGTGCAATACCTGCTTTGCATTCAGAGCTACTGTCTGTCTTTCATTTCTGAAAAAATTTGTCTTTCCCAGACTTGTTCGTCTTTTGTCATTTGAGAGAGAAAAAATGAAAGAAGGACCACAGAAAAAACATGTAAACCCCTTTTCTTGACAGTGGATAAAAATAACCTTTCATAATCAGTCATTGAGATGCACAGTGGTCACCTTAGTGTGCTGCCATTTGGGATACTGCTATACAAACCCCTGACTGAGAGCACCACCTGCTCTATAAGCCTTTTTCCTTTACGCTTCTCCTGTGACTTTGGCTCTAATCACCAACCCCCACTGAACACAGGAAAAGGATATGACAGTTACATGTTTCAAGGTAACACATTAATCATTGTAAGTGAAATATGCATAAACAAGTGCATGATTTAAACCATCACATTGGCCAGTAGGGGGCAGTCAGGCACAATAATGTATAATTGAATTAATAATTTTAACTGGGAACAACATTTTGGTTGACAAGAAGACATGAATAATAGATCTACTTATGTATTTAAAGATTAACATGAGAATTTTGTCTGGATGTGTTACAGGAAGAAACACGGAAAACTTTATTTTTGAACGTAGATGTAAAATATTGTGTACAATAAATGATGTGCACAGCACAGAGGTGTACTAGGATGTGACTCTGTTTAGTGGTGTTTAAAGAAATAATTCACCCAACATTGAAAATTTGCTTAAAATGTACTCAAACTCAGGCCATTAAAGATGTAGGTGAGTTTGTGTCTTCATCAGAACAGATTTGGAGAAATTTAACATTACATCACTTGACCAACAATGTGAATGGGTGCCGTCAGAATGAGTCGATTAATCATAATAACACTTCCTCGAGTGAAAAGTTTTATATATATATATATATATATATATATATATATTTGTTTAGAGCTGTTTTGGTCTTTTGTCACAGTGTTTATTTCTGTCTGTGCATATTTCTATTGAATATGGATTAATCATATTTTAGAAGCAATGGTTTGGAGTTAAAATGTCTTAATGATGGATTTGTATATTACAAACACAGTTTCTCAATTCACAAGAATGGTGGACTGGAGTGGTGTGGATTACTTGTGGATTATTGTGATGTTTTTTTTTTATCAGCTGTTTGGACTTTCATTCTGACGGCACCCATTCACTGCAGAGGATCCATTGGTGAGCAAGTGATGAAATGCTACATTTCTCCAAATCTGTTTCAAATAGTTTTTTGGATGGCCTGAAGTTAAGCAAATTTTAAGCAAATCTTCATTTTTTGGATGAACTGTTTCTTTTACAAGACCCTAAAAACCAAACACCTCACTCTGTCTAAAATGTACTTTTAAATGCTGTTCATCTCCATTGAATGTAAATTCTGCAAAGCTCAATAGAAATTCAGAACACCTGCACATTGTTGTTCACAGGCTCTGACTCGACACATTCGCATGAAAGGAGACACAGTGGAGTCAGCTGGAACTCTATCTGTCATTCCATACTCTGCAACCGGATGTGATGATAGTTCTAGTGACCGTTACAGAAAGGACAAGACACTGAAGATATCAATTCTTCTGCACTACAGACAGTAGCAGGGCAATCAATAGACAGGTTGGTTTCGATATGAAATAACTCAGTCATACTGTATACCAGGACTGTTTAAGAGCAAGGCCTTAAAAGGATGAGGAAATGATAATCGGCTCCAGTGCTGGAGGTAATTGCCTTGATAATGTGGCACTCACAGACACACTGACCTCAGCTCCTAATCTTTAGCTCCAAAGGAAAAAGCAAGAGGAGGGGGGGAAAGGAGAAAGGTGTACCACAAATGAGGAGGGAGGAATATGTAGAAAAGATGACGGTTATTCAAGAAAAGAAGGTGGAACATATATATTGTATGACATTCTGTTTTTTAGGACACAATTAGTTGTAAATAAATTTAAATGTATTTATAATTCCAGTCTTGAATGCTAGTTGCTCAAAACAGCATTCTAGTGACTCTGAAGAGAAACCTCTACACTGTTAGACAAATGGTACAAATCTGTCAGTGAAGCAGTACTCTAAGTTACAAACGCTAAAAAGTACATATTTTTGTCCCTAAATGGTACATTTTTATACAATGGTAAAAATTTTACATTTATGAGAATTATATAAAATTATATAAAAATGAGCAGCATACAAAAAATGAGCAGAGTACTGTATCACACAATGCAGTGCACCTGACTTCTTGTTTAAAAAGGCAACCAAATGTTAAAGCACAAAATTGCAAAATATTACAAGTCCATAATTGCACATTAAATTAAATATGATGAGGTCATGTATCATGGAATAATGCATACTGTTTCCTTTAATAGTAGACAATAATAATACAGACACCCATTTCTGCTTCATGGTAAATGAGTTAATTCCACTTTATTCTCATTACCTTACAGTGTGATTTGAACTCGCAACTGTGATTTTATTTCACATAATTGCAATTTTATATTAATTATGACTAATATCTCTCAGTATGTCTTTACATTTCACATTTCTTTTATAGTATATTTAACAACTGCCTTTTTTTTTCATTTTTAATCCGAGGTGATCTCTTAAAAGTTCTTAATTGGCATCTGTTGTTCCATGAAGAACTTTTAACATCCAAGTACTCTTAAAATTATGTTTTTATTGGCATCTATGGTTCCATGAATAACATTTAACATCCATGGAACCTCTGAAGGTTCTTTAAAGTGGAAAAGGTTCTTTAGATTGTTAAATGTTCTTGAATTTGAAAAAAAAAAATGACTGGAAAAATTGTTCTTTTAAGAACTGTTCTCTGAAAAGTTCTTTGGGGAACCAGAAATGGTTCTTCTATGGAACCACTGTGAAAACCCCTTTTGCATCCTTTATTTTAAAGTTTATAGAACCTTTAAATAGGATTAAATGTTTTTATGGTCAAAAAACGTTCTTTAGAGTTTTAAAATCGTTACCATGGAATCAAATATGGAACCTTTATTTTTAAGAGTGTGGAAACAGGCTTCCACAGTATATAGTACTGTGCAGTAAAAGCTAGTATTCCATTCTCTGTCCTTAATATATCACAGCTGCTCATATTTTTGTGGTTAGTCCAATTATGGTCTAAAATACTAAACTGTAAAAGATCATAATTAATGGTTAATTTGCATGTTCGTACAAAGTTAGTTGATCCAATTTGACCTCGTCAGATATTTGAGAGTGAGTCCTTTAAAAACTGTGATGTTCCATGCTGCTGTAATATGCTGGATGTCATATGTATTTGAATTATTAAGATGCGCACATGATATTTAGAAAGGTGGCTCTCTGTAAATGTGCCTCTTTTTATTATTTCACATGATTTTTCTCCTGTATAATTATCTGCATCTGCAGCAGTGCGATTAAGCCTACACAAAGATGGGATACTGTTTCTGCTGCTTATTCACAGTTCAGCATGCAATCATCGATGGTAGGCAAATGATGAGGTTAATGACAGATTTTTCCCACCTTTTATCATGAGCAACATAGGATAAGGGCTCTTTCTGATATGTTGTGGGGGTGGGTTCTGGCCGTGCTAATTGACAAGAAAGACTGAAGGGAATCTGGCTCAAATAAATGAGCTTTAATTGGTAACAGTGTGGGTCCTGTTAATGTGCACTTGTGTCAAATAATTCAGGATTAATCAGCACTCGTTCTGCCGGTGCGAACAGAAAGGAGCTGCAATGGTATGTAAATCACATCTCATAATAAAAACCAAATTCACAACCTAATCTGAATTTAAATGTCATCAAGACATCAATATGCCAGACAAAATAACCACATATCTTCATTCTGGATAACAGCGCATCTTCAGACAGTAAACAAGACTTGGGTGCTAAAGACATGGATTTTTTAGCCGTAATAGTCTTGTAAGTGTAAATCAATATATTTAGCAGGGTTTCCTGTTTGTTGGATGTTGCACTAACTAGCATTACTGTCTCATGTGTATGTGCTGGGTCAATATCCGTACCCTCCAGCAGTTCTTTTCTCCTCTGCTGTCTAAGGGGTGTGTACATTGCAAGTTTAAACAGTCGAACTGCTCTTTGTCTCTTCGCCGGACAGTATTTTATCTCAGGAGATTCTTCAAGATTTTATGTCTTGATTTGTTTTAATGTAGTGAAGCACTTTGCCAGATTGTTTTGTACTACTAGCCTTCTGTTTCTTTCTCTTTCAGGTCCTCCTTCCCCAAAGTCAAACACAATAACCTTGTCTAACACATCCTCTTCCACAGAAACACACTCTTGTTACAAATACAAACCGAAAGAACAGTAAGCAAGAACCTTTAGAAGTCCAAAAGTCATTAAATAATTAAATAAGGGCTATTGATCCATGCCCCTTATCTGAATCTTTAAGTCTCTATAGCTAAAGCACTTTTATCTGATCTTGCTCCCATTAGAAGATCAGGGGGACTTGATGCTTGGGGCAAGAAACAAACATGCGCTGTTTTTTTGTTTTTTTATAAAGATATTGGAAATACAAACAAGGCATCCATTTCAAAACCCACTGTAAATGTAGCACACAGGGGGGAAATCAAGGGACTTCAGCAAACGTCTGTTCCACTTGATATTTTACTCAGAGCATTTTGAGTAGATTAATGGAGTCGTTCATCCAAAAAGCTGCATGTTTGTAATGAACAAATCCATCATTAAGATGTTTTTAACTTCAAATCATTGCTTCCAGTGGAAGACATTGTTTCGTCTGGAGAGAAATATACACAGATCAAGCACCATTTACAAGTGAAAGCAGTTCAGTGTTGTGACAGGGCAATAGAGGATGGACTTTTTCACTGGAGGAAGCATTATTATGAATTACTGGCTGGTATTTTGGCCAGAAGTGATGGTTTAAAGTTAAAATGCCTTAATGATAGATTTGTTTATTATAAACACGCAGCTTTTTACTTCACAAGATGTTAAATAATGGATTGCTTGTGGATTATTGTGATGTTTATATCAGCTGTTTGGACTCTCATTCTGACGGCACCCATTCACTGCAGAGGATCAATTGATGAGCAAGTGATGGAATGCTAAATTTCTGGTGAAGAAACAAACTCATCTTCGTCTTGAATGTCCTGAGGGTAAGTACATTTTCTACTACTTTTCATATCTGGGTGCCTTTACCAATACAATTTGTATTCCCCATTTTCACACATACTTCCTTATACATGCTACTATATATTATCCATTAACGAGGCCTTGTAAACTGATGATGTGGTCAGATTCAAACAAAATGGTCAAATTTGTCATTCGGCTTTTCAACAACTCAACAACAATTCTTCATATTCCTGTAACATGTCGAATTGTGAAATAACTTACAATTGTTGATTTTAAATTAACGATGCCCGTAGTTTCAAAAGGTTGCCTTTGAATAGTGTACTGAACGATGAAGTTTTGGAGTTAAAAAGGGTTGAGAACCACTGCTCTGAGGCCACAGTCCATTAGGTGATTCCCAATGTCATTTCCCAATTTCACAATCACAATAAATCAGATGGAGCCAAACAACCCATACATTCCAATATAACATAAAGCAGGGATCAATGAGCGCTAAATCTCTAGCAGCCTCGCCCTAGTGCTGAGGGTCATTATGACGTTAGAACGGCAGGGCGGGGACATTTACACTCACACAGGGGCTGTATGGGCACGCCCTATTGAGGCTCATTATGACGTCAGAGGGGCACGCCATCTTTGATGAGGGATGAGGGCTTTTCACTAACTCACTCACTCCAGAGCTGTGTGCACGCGCAATAGGTGACCCAAATCAGTGCTGAAGGAGGCAAGGCGATAGTAACATCCCCAACGTGGTTCATCGAGTACAAGGTAGGTGTTTTGATTTTTTTGCACAGCTTTTTGCATGAGCTGTAGGCGCTCAACTCCCACAGGTTCACTTCGTTAATCTTTTTTTTATAGTGTAGTTTGCGTTTTTATGTTCGATGAAGTTTCGGAGAGATATCAGAGCTGTAACTGATCGATTCAAAGCGTTGGGTCGTGCTCATGCCTGTTGTGTGTATTTCAGCACCGCGGACAGCGCTCATTAAGAGACGCGCCCCCAAAACATTACAAATACACTGAACAAGGACAAAACTACTTATTTTAGCATTGAATTAACGCTTTTGTGGAAGTCATGCGTCAATGGTACAAACAAACCGTTTTGTTTTGAATAAAGCATAGATGTGTCCTAGTTTTTGAGCAGATTGAAATAATGAGTGTGTCCAGTTTTTTTTTTTTTTTTTGCAAGACGTTCATTATAAAAAGAATGTTTACTCAAACAACAAGTAAGGTCATTCTGGACTGTATTTGCAGTCATATACTGTAGGGGGAAAATATTTTTCCATATAATGGTTGAGTGCACTTTAAAAATGTATGGGATTGTAATGGAGAATCAGTGCTATAGGAGAAATCTCTTAAATAGTTAATTGGAAGTTAAGTTAATATATTCTAAAAGAAAAAAACATGCATTTTATTCTATATTTATGGAGAAAAATCAGTATGCAAAGTATGCATGTTCAGTATGCATTTGTTAAATATAAATATAAAATGCATGCATAAATGCAAATATACATAACAAAGAAAAATACCTTTAAGGTAAAGTATTTTTGTTTGTTTTTTTTAATAAGAAAAATGTGAAACCTTTTATAATTTATGGTAAAAGGGGCGTTCCCAAAATTCCCAGTGTGAGGAATCACATTTTAATGAATTTTATGTAAAATTTTAATTTGATCATATATTTGTGTATCAGATATGTGCAGTCGATTGTTCTGTGTTGCATTTAGTATATTTAATTGATATTTATTGCATTATTTATTTTGTGATTTTAATGAAAGTGCTATCATTGTGTTATCATTGACCACAGTTGATGAAGAGACCGCTTTTCATTAACTTGTTGCATTTTAAAGGTTCCTATAAGTTGGTTTATTAGCATTAAATGAGTTAATAACATATATAGTCAAAAATATGCCATATCATAATGCCAGAAATACTGTCACAATAATTTTGCAATAAAACTCTGGCAACCATAGCTGTTCTTTTTTTAAATCTATATAACCCTATATCCTCCATGGTGTTATGTTAACTTGCTCTTATGTTAACGCAATACTATATCATAAGACATTGGTGGAATGTAAGATGAGCTTGTTGATAGATGATAAATGTGATTGAAGTCACATTGAAGGGCAGCTGGGTCCTGACCATAATTGCATTTAAAGGTTTGGCTGTTCTCTATATCAATCAACACTGCCAAAAGTTTGTCACACCTCTCCATGTGCAGTGAGCCAACAGACATCGATGTTCAAGGAGAGCCTTGTGTGACTTGTAATGTTAGCATTGCTCTTCTGTTTTGGGGGGAAGTGGCCAGTACGGATTGCATAACTGTTTATCTAGGCCAGGTTGTGTTTTCTTTGTCATCAGGTCTGTTTACAGCTTTATATCTTCCAACGGGGTGTTGGCACCGAACTGTTAACTCGGAGAGGCTAGTGACATTGAACAGAAAGATGCTTTGTTCAGGGTTCACGTCTGGATGCTGAAGGAAATGTGTTGTATTGTTGCTTTATTTTTAGATTAGTGTCAAAATGATCCAGTTTTAGAAAATTATCGAGGCGCTTGAAGCAGGTGGAAATGAATATTTTGGGCATACCCTCTATCTGTATGCATTTTGTTCCAAGGGACAGCACAGTGTGAAGTCTAGCGTTGCTTTTCCTAACACATGGTGTTTAAAAATGAATCAAAACAGTGATACATTTGTCTGAAAAGGATTTGGAGCATTATTTACAGACCTCAAAGGCAATATTAACTAAGCTGTAAAAATGACTTTTTTCGAAGTTGTAAATAAAATAAGGATTATTGGAGTATGTTTTATAAGAAAATACAATTTTGTTTTTTTTTACTTTAAAATTTCACATTTAATTCAATGTGTTACTTGCCATTTCTTTGTAATTGTGAAATTTTCTAGCAATTTCTGAGTGAAAATTGTTTCTACACCAAATTTATCCATACGGAAATGTAATATATGACATATATTGCCATATATCAAGATGATATTGTCATATATGCTACCTATATGGCAATATATAATTTTTCCATACTTACAGTTCATAACATGTGTAAAATTCCCATAGTAAAACTTGTATATGCACTAAAAAAAATTGTATATAATGTTTTTACTGAAAAATTGCAAGTAAATTTCACATTTAAATTGAGTTAAGCGTGAAATTTTAAAGTAGAAAAGTAGTATTTAAATAGTAAAATAACTTACATTTAAATACAAAAATTTACATTTTCTTGTAAAACTTTATCCAATAATTTTTGTTTTATTTACAACTATAAATACAATATGTATATATATATAGCATGTATATACAGTATGTATATATATATATATATATACCCAGCATTGTTTAGAGTGTATATACTATATATATATATATATATATATATATATATATATATATATATATATATATAAAAACAAAATTATTGGATTATGTTTTGTATTCATGCTCTTTTTAAATACATGTGTATCTTTTATATTTTCTTATATAATATCAAGGGTTTAAGATATACATGTATATGTATTGTATTAAGTGTATTACACATTCATAAACATACATATTTTTATGAGCTCGATATATATGCTAATATATGAAATTGTTCCAATAGACTTCATATATGTTTTTACTGCATATGACAACATATTTCAACTATGGAAATTTTATATATGCACATAGATTACATTTATTTATGGGGCTGTACTGTTTGTCTGATGTTTCAAGATATTTTCTATTTAAAAAGACAGAATTATTTTCTAAATCACTTCACGTTGTGTGATTCAGCAGTGATTTTACATTGTGACATGTACAGAAACATCACATCAGTCAGAGATTATGATATAACATGCTCCTTAGGCTGCATATGACTTTATTGGCTGCGTGGATGCGCCATATGTCAAACAGTCGAATGCGAATTGTCTGTTTGCTGTGATGTTCTCTTCTCTCGATGACTCTGGCGGTGACTAATGCTGTCCATGCTGTGCATACGGGCTGTGCAGATGACAGGCTCCCGTTCTGCTCTAGGCGTGCAATGCTAACATGTTCGGACTCCTCTGTAGGGTCAGAGAGAAAGTTAGCAGCCCACAGAAATGACTATGGCTGGTGGCTTTAATGGATGGCTTCGTACAAGCTACCTCCGCTCGCATCAGATTAGTACACTGGGCTTTATCCCTTCCTGAATGGGACACTCACTTTGGTTTTAAAGCTGTAATCGCCTCTGGTAAAGATGATTGCTTTGAACCTCCCGAACGCTGCTGCACTACACAGCCAACGCTCTGACACAAATATGACAATTATGTAATTGTGAAGTTTCGAATAATCATTCCAAACTTGATATGTTTTTAAGGTGGCGGTATCCAGCAGGGTTTGTGGCGTCCTTAGGGTTGTGTCTCTTGTCTGTGTGCAATCTGTGGCATTTACCCAGAATAGCAACATTTTCTAAGGGCAGACTTTCATCTTTTTTTCCTCTTTTCAAAAAAGGACATGTGGTCTTTGATAACACAGCACATTTCACGGCTTGTTCTTCGTAACCGTATCATGTCTGCTGTGCCTCTTCTGCTTGTCACGGGGCAAAACACGGGTTACATCCTTAAAAAGTATGCAATGCTTTTGCTGCTGCTTCATGTCATGTTGTGTTGTCATTGCATGCTGGCTTACAGTTGAGAAGAATCTTAGAAGAGTCACTCTTAAAAATAAAGATTCTTCATGGGCATCGATGGTTCCATGAAGAACATCCATGGAACCTTTCAATTGCACAATAGGGGCAAAAGGTTCTTTAGATTATTAAACTGTTATTCACCCTAAGAAAAAGTGGTTCTTTTAAGAACTGTTCACTGAAAGGTTCTTTGGAGAACCAAAAAATGGTTCTTCTATGGCATTGCTGTCAAAAACCCTTTTTGGAACCTTCATTTTTAAAAGAGTCATATGAATGCGATTTCAATTTTTCCTTTCTCTTTGGAGTGTTACAAGCTCTTGGTGCATAAAGAAGATCTGTAAAGTTGCAAAGACTAAAGTCTTAAATCCAAAGAGATATTCTTTATAAAAGTTAAGAGTCAGCCACACCTACCTAAAACGTCTCGTTCTAACACGCCCCCACAGGTCTACGTCACTATCTGGGAAGATTTGCATAACGCCGCCCAAATGTTCACGCAAAGAGAGAAGACGTAACTTTTATTCTCGCTGTAGTATTGTTGCCGCCGCCGCCAAGTCGTGAAAGGCGCTGTGTGTGTCATGTGAAAGCGAAACTACTTTGTTTGGTCTTCCAAAAGAGGACGATATCTGCTTCGTCATGCCTGGAGCTGATCTGTGCTGGTTGCTGAGGAAATACAACAACTTTGCGCTATGGATCATCGGATCGGCTTTCACCGTGGACGGAGTCTAGCCCGGGGTCGTCACATGTGGTTGCCGCAAGCCTCCTTCGTCAAAGTGGAAAATAATGTGTTTTTTTAACCTTAAACCGCATAAACACATTTCATTACACCAAATACACAAAATAATGTTCTTTTTAGCAACATCATATGACCCCTTTAAGAATTTTGGAAATGTTTTTGACCAAGGACTAATTTTCTCAGGGTTTTTTATGCTTTGAATGTCAATCACAACCCGTTTTATTTCAGCAAACTGATGTATTTCTAAATGAAATATGACTTCTCATTTCTATGAGAAGAATTGTGTATCCTTTGGGAATTGTTTGGCTTGTGAAAAATATACCATTTGGAGCCAAGCAATCGGAGAGGAGGGGTTTCGTGATAGCAGACGAAAAGAAATATAGTTGCAGAGGTAGAACAGGATATTACTTTCTGATTAAAGATTACAAACACAAGCAATTTTTTATTTATATAATGTGCACTGATGCCTTGTGCACAGTAAGACCAGGAATGTGCATTGAGAAAGTATTTACATTTATTAACATTACAGTTATTAACATTACAAATAGTGAGGTTTTTAATATTTAAATGTTTTAAATTAAATGTAAATTCAATGAACACTGTAAAAAAATGTATGTACACTGTGAAAAAATCTGTAAAATATACTGTAAAAACAGCAGATGTGGTTGCCAGAACTTTACCATAAAAATACAGAAGCCACATTTTAGGTTGAACTTAAATTTAGAGTTAAAAAAAACATATATCATTAACGGCAGAGGCAGTGATGGCAAATCGAATATCTTTCTTTTCAAATGTAATTAGTTCCTCAAAAAAAAATGAAATTCCTCTTTTGGAAAGTCATCAAAACACTATCATGGATTTTTTTCTCTTTTGCTGTTGGGACAAATGAGAATGCATAACAATGTCATATATTGAACTGTAGTTTCTGTTCACCACTATATTTGTTTACCCAACAATGATGACTTCTGAGAACCACCGAAATGTGAAAAAGGTCCATTACATTCATTCATTCATACATTCATAGAGGATACATTTTAATAGTGATCTGTTGTTTATAATGCCATATAGCCTATGGCCCATGCATGGCTTCTTATAGTACAGTGTTTTTTGCCCTAGTTTTTGCTGCTGTACTTTTGGCTTCATGTTTTATTTACCCTTTCTTCAGCTTTAAGATGCCTGCTATGGATTTTTCCATGGTCTGACAGACTCTTAACAGTTTTTGCATGTGTATTGCTGTAGGGTTTTAAATATGGAGCTCCAGTCATACTCTGGATATTGTTAAGTATGTGTTGTTGTTCCTCTTAAAGGCTTAAAAGGTCAGATGTTCATATATATCTTAGAGGAAATGTGATGCATTGAGATACAGATCCCTTGTTGCATTTTGAGATTTATTCACGAATTCCATGCAGAAAAACTGTAAGAAAATGAATTGTTGAATAGTTTATCTCCCTCCTTTCAGTAAAGCTATTTGATGCACAGTCAAAAACGAATGAATAATAAATAACAAGAATTACCGAACACAAATAGCCTGTGTCAGAAATGAATTCCACCTTTCTACCTCACCTTTGCTTCCCATCCCCATTCTTGCCTTTGGCAAGGAGAGAGAAAATAGACTCATAGCACAAATATGGCCTTGGGTTAAACTCTCCATTTTCTCACTGATTTAGGACCAGTTCCCCTCCCACGGATTCTGTCTGCAAACAAAACTTATGTCAGATTTTGTTTACAGACACAATATCTCCAAAGCAACACATAGGAGCATGCTGGTTTGGAGCTCTCTGATGAAGAAAGTTTCTCAGCAGAGGGCCGGCCGCTGCTCGAGGGACTCTCCTTGATCCCGGGATCAGGGTTTTAATGGAGATAAACCCGTGGTGTGTTGGAGGCGTATCCCGGGGGTTTAAGGGTCATATGTGACCAGATGGTCCCTTGTGAACTGTGTAATATGAAGGAATCATGGGATAGCATTGGAGGGCGGGACCTTTGGAAGCACAGGGTCGGGTTAAATATGTTGACAAGGACATTTTGTTCACAGAGGTCAACACAGGGCTTTTGAGTTACATTCCATCCGCTCTATTTGAAGTTTGTTTTGTATAACACGTTATATAATTGAATTAAATGATCAATGGCCATAAAACAATACACCATAAGTGTTATTTTTAGTATTGTTTATATATTATATACTACTATATGTATATTTATATACTACTACTATATATAGTAGGCCTATTTATTAATATTTTGAATTAACTTTTATTTGTTATATTTTCAGTTTTAGTATTTTTGTAATGTGCCTTTGTCATTTATATATATATATATATATATATATATATATATATATATATATATATACATATCTGTGCCTTGCCACAATTCTGTCTCTGAGCTCTTCAGGCAGTTCCTTTGACCTCATGATTCTCATTTGCTCTGACATGCACTGTGAGCTGTAAGGTCTTATATAGACAGGTGTGTGGCTTTCCTAATCAAGTCCAATCAGTATAATCAAACACAGCTGGACTCAAATGAAGGTGTAGAACCATCTCAAGGATGATCAGAAGAAATGGACAGCACCTGAGTTAAATATATGAGTGTCACAGCAAAGGGTCTGAATACTTAGGACCATGTGATATTTCAGTTTTTCTTTTTTAATAAATCTGCAAAAATGTCAACAATTCTGTGTTTTTCTGTCAATATGGGGTGCTGTGTGTACATTAATGAGGAAAAAAACTTAACTTGAATGATTTTAGCAAATGGCTGCAATATAACAAAGAGTGAAAATTTTAAGGGGGTCTGAATACTTTCCGTACCCACTGTATATGTATATGTATGTGTGTGTGCTTTATTTTAATTAGCAAAAATAATTTTTATTGTTTTTTTTATGTAACTACACTATCTTCCCGTTATGGCACTTAAAAAGTAGCTGTGTATTTTACCAGATTTATTTTTTTTGCAAGCAACATATACATTGTAAATAGTTCGTTGGAGATGAGATGAGATGTTTTTCCAGTGCTGATTTTCTTGAAGGGCTCTTAAAAGCGTGAAATGGGCTTATATTTTTCCCTGTCTGCTGCCTTTGACGTCACAGCTCAGGATAGTGTCTAGTGAAGTGTTTGAGATGAATGGACTAATGAATAGATCTCTCCAGATATTATCAACGTCCTTGGTTCAAACAAACTAATGAAAGGAGAAAAACAAGCCTCTCAACAATCTACTTCATAATGGTCACCTCATCATCTTTAAAAAGTAAAGACATAAGACATATGATACAAGATGAAGTCTTATAAAAGTAAAATGTCTAGTCATGATAAGCTATGAGAGGCTGTGTGTTACACTGCTTTTACAACAGGTAAAGGGTTTTTGGTTTTTTTTCCATAAAAGAAAAAAGTTATATTACAATAGCTTTGAATGAATAAACAGACTTTATGCATTTTATGATAGATGTAAATACCATTACACAACAGAATCTGGTCCTATTTATTCCTAGTGCATTGTGGGTTTTATAAGATCCAGTCATGTCTATGTTCAGCCCATTGTCTCTACACAAAAACAGTGTTGCATTAATAATCTTGACCTCATAGTTCTGGTGAATAATGTATGTCTGCACTATGAAGGCAGAGACAGATGTGCCAGTGTGCAGCACTGACATTTCCACTGTCCTTGACATAGAAACAGCTGCATCTGAAACCCACAATGCACTTCTGAAGGTTTCTCCATCTTATAGCACATGCTCCAAGCTATGCGTCTTCAAAAGATTTTGAATTAAAGGGGTCATAGGATGCTACATGCACTTTTACAAATTGTTTGAACTGAAATGTGTGTTGGCGGTGTGTGTACACAACCACCCTATAATGATAAGAATCCACCCAGTGTTTTTTTTTAATCTACTAAAATCCTTAGTGTAAGGTTTTGTAATGAATCTTTGCAAATCGCCTTTCCTAATAATGTGCTAATTAGCAAGTTTCACGATGAATGCGGCTAAAGTAAACAGTCTCTCTGAGAGCAGTTCGGAAGAGAGGGGCGGGGTCAGCAGAGCTCATTAACATTTAAAGGAAAATGCTACAAAAACGGCTTGATCTGAAAAAGCTGTTTTTGACAGGGTAAAAAAAGCTGTTTTTTACACTACACCATTGAGAAATTTTAACCAAACTATGTTACAGACTTTTCATTAAGACCCTAAAGAATCATATCAACTTGTGGAAAATGGGCATCCTATGACCCCTTTAAAGACTCATTTTAAATGCAACGGGATCAGAAATTGGAAACCATTGTAATGTTAATGATCGAAAAGCATCAAAATAATGAGGAATATAATAATATTCAAGCTTTATTTTTGTTTAAAATCTGTTTTAGAAGAGCATGGGAAGTATCATATGAGAAGTATTGGAATATTGGCTTCAATGCGTTTTTACTGAAACAAAGACGAGCAGCTATACGTGACACCCTCTCCATCACAGGGCTGAGATCATGATCGTGTGTCCTACTTTCAGAGTCGACTGCGCCTCTCAAGTGCAACACCGAGCATGATTAATGTGCTTCAGCGTGTTTTCCAAATGGAGGTATTATATCAGCCTTAACTGAAATTCTGTTGACATTAGGAAATTAACACTGCCAATTCACTTCCTGCTAACATACCTCCTCTAGAGTTAGAGGATTCAATTCTCCTGACATTTTCGTAATTTTATAGACGTGTACGTTTGGGGATCGGTTGTAGCTGACCTGTGCGTTCGACCTTGTCGTGCGGCGGAAGCATCAAAACATCGGTCTGAGGAATGGAACCTGCCGTTTTCGTGACGCTTCGCAGATGGCTGAATCATGCTAACTTCCTCACTTTCTCGGTTTTTTATCACACCTTGGAGAACTGGTGTCTTCTGGAAAGTGTTGGAACGGCTGATTAGGTTTGATGAGCTGTGCTTTTGTAATGAGCAGGATTTAATAGTTGATTATTAGAGTTAAAAGGGCTCTCAGGGGGGTTACATGGAGTTGATTTTCTCTTCTTCTGACCGTTTTACATGGTGCAATTTATGCAGTCTATTTTTAAAGAGATCGTTCACCCAACAAATGAAAATTCTGGCATCATTTACTCACCCTCATGACGTTCCAAATCAATATGTCTTTCTTTTCTCCGCTGAACAGAAAAGCCAATGCGTTGGCACTCTTAAAGGAATAGTTCACCCAAAAATGAAAGTTTGCTGAAAATTTACTTAACCCCTGGACATTCAGTATGTAAATGAGTTTGTTGCTTCATCGGAACATTCACTGGAGAAATTGAGCATTACATCACTTGCTCAACAATGGATCCTCTGCAGTGAATCGGTGCCGTCAGAATGAGAGTCCAAACAGCTGATAAAACATCTGTAACCTACATGGCGCCAGTACATTAATATCTTGTGAAGTGAAAAGGTGCATGTTTGTAATAAACAAATCCATGAAGATGTTATTAACTTCAAACTGTTGCTTGAGTGAAAAAGTAATCTCGTTTGAATCAGGAGGGAAATGTGCACAGACCAAGCACCATTACAAGCAAAAACAGTCCTAAATAAATATGTTGGTGGATTTTGATGTGAGAGGACAACAGGAGATGGACTAGTTGTTCGTGGTTATGGATTATGGACTAGTATTTTGGCCAGAAGCAATGGTTAAAAGTTAAAACAACTTAATGATGAATTTGTTTCTTACAAACGCACAGCTTTTCACTTCCCAATACATTAATTGATGGACTGGAGTGGTATGGATTACTTGGGGATTATTGTGATGTTTTTATCAGGTGTGTGGACTTCATTCTGACGGCACCCATTCACTTCAGAGGATCCATTGGTGAGGAAGTGGAATGCTAAATTTCTCCAAATCTGTCCTGATGAAGAAACAAACTCGTCTACATCTTGAATAGTCTGTGAGTGAGTAAATCTTAAGCAGATTTTCATTTTGCGGGGAACTTTTCCTTTATTATAGATGGATAAAATAGATGATCTCTTTATTCGATGTGGAACAAGATGGATAGGATGGAGGGAAATCTGCTTTCTATGATTGTATGGTTCTTCAGGTTGCTTGGTAACTTGCACATTACCCAGCACTTGTCTGTGCTGTCTGGATGTCCCACCATTTTCTCTTTCTCTCTCTATTTCTGTCCTTTACTGTGCCTTATTGTTATCTGAGTTGGCTTGTAAACTTCTAGATAGTGATATGTCATGTTTGAAACCAAGTTTGGTTTTCCTTTGTTTGTCCTCTCGTTCTCTCCCTCTTTTCTGGTTGTCGTGGTTATCAAGCTTTAAACTGAATGGGATTTGCCCGTCTAGGGAACGTGAGATCAGGTAATGGTAGACGAGTGGAAAGACCTTTTGCTTTTACTTATATACAAGGAAGTACCTTCTTCAGGATGGAGGTCACAGCTGGAATATCCAGTGATAGGGTTTTGTGCGGAATTAGATCTGATTATGCTGCATATTAAGGGAACATTTGGTGTGGCATGAGACTAAATCATGCATAAAGGCTCCTCTGCAAGAGTAAACATCACATATGATTATAATTAGACTCGTGCCTGTGCCAGATAACACTGTGCTGGAAGTGTTTTCTGTGGAGTAAAATCTATCTATCTGTCTGTCTGTCTGTCTGTCTATATCTCTCAGTGTCATTTTAGTATCTTTGAGATTACTGAGTTTTTTTTTTATTTTTAGTGTGTGTGTGTGTGTGTGTGTGTGTGTGTATATATATATATATATATATATATATATATATATATTTATATATATTGAGACTATTATAGTTTTTTATTAATACCTTGAATTAGTTTTTATTTTTATATTTTCAGTTTTATTTTAGATTTAGTTTCATTCTAAATGTTAGTAATATTTTGTCATTTTTATTAGTTTTTGTTTTTATATATATAATTTTTATTTATTAATATTTATTAATATAGTTAAATATATAATTTTTATTTCATTGGTTTAGTAGTTAATTTTGTACATTAAGGAACATTTTCATTTCTGTTTATTAATTTGTTAAGATTAATTGTTTAAAAATGAATAATTGTTCCAATAAAAAAATTTTTTTTTTTAAATGAATAATTGTTCCCAAAAAAAATGTATGAATTAATCTGTTGAATTGACATATAAATGTGTGAGAGATTTCTTTCACTGAATCTCATAAGTTGTTGTAAATTAATTCAACAGAAGAGGCGGGACAATGTAGTAAGCTTGGTGTAAAGAAAGCCAGTGGGCCATAAATCCTCTTTGAGTAGTGGGTTTAATCTGTAGCCCCATGTCGCCCAGCATGGCCGACGTGACGCAGCCTGACGGGTTTAATACACATCAGGCAGCAGGTCTCTGGAGGGGGCGGCAGTTCGATCTCTTTTGGAGGATACACTGAAATGTTGAGTGACGGCTCTGTTTATCTCACTGACCTGTGACCTCTATCCAAAACATCCTTTTCTTTTTATGGACTCTGTTTTGATATAAAAGACGCTCATTCATTGCTCTCTTCATGAGATGTGGAGGAGGACATGGTAACATCTGGCCGTAGATGACTGGGGTCACATTCATCTTCTTCCTCACATTGTGTTGAATGCTCAAGGAACTTTTTGTCCTTCATCAGGCAGACTTTTTATTCTATGTTTCATCATTGCCAGCTATTCTTAACTGTGCAGGGTGACACATCCTGCTGAGCAATATGCTTTTGGGATTTGTACTGGGATGTGTTATAAAGAAGCACCTGCTCTTTTCTTTGTCAGCACTTACCTGATATTGCTAGCAACATGAAGATTTGCTTAAAATGTGCTCTTTGGAGGTTAATCTGTCATTAGCTACAATAAACTCTAAAAATGACATGAATCTTGCATTAATTTTATTAAAACATAGCAAGGACATCGTTAAAATAATCCATGTGACATCAGTGTTTCAAAATGGAATATTTTAACGATGTCCTTGCTACGTTTCTGAGCCTTGATCGTGTAAGGATCCTTGCTGTCTATGCGAGGGTCAGAGAGCTCTCGGAATGCATCAAAAATATCTTAATTTGTGTTCCGAAGATGAACGAATGTCTTACGGGTTTGGAACGACATGAGGGTGAGTAATTTTTGGGTGAACTATCCCTTTAACAGCCCTATTATATTCACAAGCAGTAGCAGACATATTTATTTTTAAAATAATAGTGATTTTGACTGTATGTCATTCGTCATACGCTGTTGCTTTTTAGTGTGATTTATTTATTTTTTAGTTGTATAATTGCATAAATATCTCAAAAGCAGAATCAGCTGGATGCTGTTTATCACATATTGTAAATGTTCTGTGAAAATGTCAGATCACTCTGAGTACTCTGTTAATTATTCTGCTTATTTTATGTTCACAATAGCAGCCGAGTCATTAATGTGGTTTTGGTCTGTCGTTAACATTAAGCATCACATTTCGAGGGTCGTTTTTGCAGCAGCTAGTTCTTATAAAAGGTGTCTAGGTGGAAAATCAGCTAAAACGTTGAACTGGAGGTTATTTGATGCAGAAATGAAATTATGTGTCCTTTTCAGTCCAGATGGATTTGATTATGCACATCAAAATATTTCAGAACCAAGCCTTTTGAACCATGTTTTTGTTCGGTGCTAGTTCAGGTCTTTATTTATAATAATCCAGATCCATCACCATCACATTAAATACAAATGGAGATGGCAAATATTGTTTAGAGACAACAGCACAAAGGTAATAATAACCATATTCAGAGAAGTTCTTTATTAAATGGACATACTGTATAAATGGATGTATAGTTTTTGTCATTTGTGCAACATAATGGCATGTTTTCACTCATAAATATAAAAAGGCAATATCTCCCAAATGAATAATCACTTAGAAGACGCTTATTATGTAATAAAGCCATGTTCCTGTTTTCTATATGGCCAGAGTTCAACAAACCTGTTCCTCAATGTCAAGGCAGTATATATCAACCTTGTACTTGCCCTTCACGTCAGAGGTGGTTTGCACAACACAACACTTGCCAAAGGGCTAAACTGTCCGTCTCACGTCTCATCAGCCCCGTCACATAAATGAAATGACCTTTTGCATGCTAAAGAGAAAAATGCAATGCACAGGCCCTTGAGTTGGTATATACAAATGTGTGTTTATTGAACTCTCATCCTTGTAAATTTATGCTAATAAAGGTTTGCAAAGAGGAAAGTATCTCTATGATTGAAATTTATAACTGCTAGAAAATGTTTTGTAGTTAAGTAAATTTTGTAAATAAATTGCTAAATCTTATTCAGATACACACACAAACACACAAAAAAATATTTTTTAAGCTGTAAATTAAAAAGATTATTGGAGTACATTTGACAAGAAAATACTATTTTAGACTATTTCTATATACATTAAAGTGTCACATTGAATTCAATGAGTTACTTGTCATTTCTTTGCAATTATTTGTGAAATTTACTAGCAATTTCTTAGTATTACACCAACATTTTTTCAGTGCACTGTAAAAGGGATTTTTCGAGATTGTAAATAAAATGATTATTGAAAGTAATAATATAAATTATTGGAGCACATTTTACAAGAAAATATTTTGAAGTTTTTCTACTTCAAATTTACTAGCAATTTCTGAGTCAAATCTGTTTTTACAACATTTTTTTTTAGTGCAGTTTAAGTTTATGAATGCAAAAAAATTCATAAAAAATTAAAAATTACAGTAAGCCCAGGTGACTCAAACAGTAAAGCACTTGCTGCTGGCAAGGTCATATTCCCAGGTAAACCAAAAACATTGTAAACGTTCCTTGAACAGAGTTTGTGATGCCGCCTGACAAAATTGGCCCTGATACATCAGTCCAGGCCATTTTCATGACAGGAAAAGGAAAGTACACCCACAGCTGGCATGTAGTTTTTCTCTCAGGGTGTAGATTAACTCTGGTTTGGCGGATAAGCCACGTCCTTGAAGAACAATGATTTACAAGATGGCCTGTGCATCCACGGCACTGTAGAGACAAGGCTGGAAGAAAATGCTGGCCAATGAGAAAGCCATTGCTCTTGTTCCTTATCTGACACGGCATCCATTATTAATGGAATACTGAATTAGCTTGGCTCAGGAGAGATAGTAATGGAGTGAGAGATGGAGAGAAAGCACGTCGATGAGACTGACGTCGTATACAGTGTAACTGAATCTCTAATTTCTTGTTTATAACCTGAAGAAGACACCGTTTCCATTGTATTGTTTCAGATAAATCATACCAGTGTCCTTTTAAAGACCATGCAAGCTCACGTCTGTTGGTTTAAGAATTAATATTTTAGGTTGCCATGTTCTCATATTTGCATTTTTAAGATAGTTTCCATCCTTGTTTTTTGCATATAACTGTGATTATATTGTGTATTTAAATGCTTTTTGTGATCCTTGATTATTTTAATTTATTCCTGTTATGGCAAAGCTGAATTTACGGTTGTGTTGCTCAGTATTTTTTGTGGAAAACTTTTTTTCCTATTCTTTGATTAGTGAAAAGTTAAACAGACCATTTATTTGAAATAAAATCTTTGTGACATTGTAAATGTCTTTACAGTCACTTTTGACCTTTACTGTCAGTTTAATGCATGCTTGTCGAATGAAAGCATTAATTGTATTCAAAAAGAAAGACAATTCCTACTGACTCCAATCTTTCGAATTGCAATGCATTAAAAAACATTTGTAAAGTGATAAATGTTTCTGATAAAACATTTCTGTGCTACATCGTTGCCACATGAGCTCAGCATGTTGCAGGTTTAATTTAGAAAGTGACGTCAAATTCTGGGAAATAAAATCGTTGTTGCATTTTTAATCCAGTTTTGTATAAAAATATCTTAGCTCTTCTCAGTACAGCCATAATTCTGAGAGCACAATCAGTCAAGAAGGAGATAGGTATTCTGTACATTTTATTTTGGTGTTTTATTTTTGCATATTATGCGAAGTACACTACATAGTAAGTAGCATGCTATTCTGAACAGCCCATTTCATTGACGTGTTTGGACATGGTCATTTGTGACCTTCAAATTTAATTGTTACTATTAGTAAATGTCAAGTTCAACAAGAGTGCTTTAAATAACCAGCAAGTACTGTTGTACTCTCCAGGGTGCAAAGAGATGGACAGCAACACTTCAGATACATGTCACAGATGAATATAAAACTTCACTGGTTCATTCAAACTGAGCAGAGGTGTTCGAACAGCGCACACCATGGTGCCACACTCTCTAGGGAGTGTGTGATTATTTTTACATTTTTAAAAATGTTTCATGATTTTGTGCTAGATGGTGACAGATCCACAAACGACGTGCTCACAATTATTTTCAGCTGGCGTTCACTGCACTCACAAAAGAACAAAATAAAAGCGTAATTCATTTTTCATGCACTGCACTCCATGCTATGTTTTATGGACATGAAACATTAAATATCTGGCGAGTCATGAAGCAAATATAGTTCTGAACTCACTGCTTGTACCCCACGGTAGATTTCTGCTACATTGACATCAGTCTGCAAAGCACGTCATGGGCTTGACCTCAGAGTCCTCACACATTATAAAATCGCAATGACAAACTTTGCTGTAGGCTTCTGGGTTGCTTTTACATTTAGATTCATTTGTGTAGCATCGTTTTCACACACTATATTTCATGAATATGTGACCTTATGCTGTCACATACTTTTGTAAGCTTTGAGTTATTAAGATTTTCTTAGAAATGTTTGTTGCTATTTTTTCCCCTTAAGATATGTGGCTCTTTCTAAACATAATTGGCACTTGAGGAGGCTTGACAGTTTATTTTTGAGGCATTGCATTTCTAGTGTGATAGTGAAAGTGTGAGACATGGCAGTTTGAGGTTTCCTCACAAATGATTCTTTTATAACAGCTTCTATAGAAAGAACTGGAATAAAAAAAGAGAGCTATAAAGGATAACTCGGGGAGTGGGAATCTTAATACCATATGTGTTCCATATAGGCTGACCTATTTCCACTGTAATAGATTTGTCTCTTTCCTTGCCATGCAGCATATATGCAAATTTGAACATGCTTTTGAGTTCACCCAGATTCAGATTGATATAAATTCTGATCTATTTAAAGTTACTAATTACCAAAGTGTTGTCTTGTACTTGTAACTTTAATACTTAAAACTTTGAAATTATTTACATTTTAGTAAATTTAGGAGTCGATTCCAAAAAGAGTCGATTCTTAGGCGTTGAAAATCAAGAGTCGACTCTATAAAGGAATCAACTCTACTGAAGGGCCTGGAACGTTGTGATGATTTTGATTCATCGATGACTTTGAATCAGTTGATTCAGTTCACCAAAGAGATTCGATCAGATTTGTTTGCTGTTTGATTCGGTGAATCCTTCTGTATGTTACATCATTACAACAGTAAGTGGCGACAAGTAACTTAAGCGACTGAATATTATGAACGATTCTCTCCGCTACAGATTAGTTCAATAGCATCGAGTCTTTCACAAGCCTCATAAGCGAAGCTTTTGTTTTAATTTACACGTCTATGGACATAATTCCGATACATATGATGAAATATTGTTTTTCTTTCATATGCAGTAGCCCACACTAGTTTTTATCGCTGCACGAATGTTACAAGGAGCGGCTAAAAAGCGGCTACCAAACTGACCAATCAAGGGTGGATATTAAATTTGCATAACCAATCATTGTTAGAGATTTCAATATTAGAGCGTCACCAAATACGCTACATGTTCGGTTAAGGAAACAGGTCAAGAGAAACTTTAAATTTAGCCAAAATGTTGATGAAATACAATTGAATATGTTATAAATATAAATCTGCCACAATGAAGGATGAGGTTCAACTACTCTGCATATGTGAGTATACACTCTAAAAAATGCTGGGTTGTTTCAACCCAATGTTGGGTCAGATATGGACTAACCCAACTGTTGGGTTCAAAAGTTAATTTAAAAATGTAACCAAAATTTAACCCAACAGTTGGGATAGTCCATATTTGACCCAACATTGGGTTGAAATAACCCAGCATTTTTAGAGTGTATGTTAGATAGAATGGGGGCTCTCCATTTATGTATATATAAATGTTGATACAGGTCATAGTAGTTATGTATATGATGCTGCGATATTTGTTCTGTCAGTTTGCTATATTAAATGTTGTGTTAGTGATTAGAGAGATTCTAACGCTTAAGACTATACTAAGATATCATGGAGATATGTATATGGGAGAATAATTATCAGTAGACTACATATGTGAACATAAAACCTGCTCCAATCGTTTTAGGTTTGATTAATATTAATGTAACGTAATGTTACATGTTAGCCTTTCCAAAATTACCTCACGGTTTGCCTTTGTTTGTTTTGTTTTTTTTAAATATCTTAATACTAACAATCATAATAGTGTAAATTTTACACTATGCCCTGGTCACTATATAGGCCATTTTTAGAATCCCATCCATCAATCCCAAATCAGATTTGGAGTCTATTCAAAAGTTTATAGAATCGAACAGCACTGCATTTTAGGTACACATAGGGCTGTTGATAGTTCATTCGTTTCATTAGTAAAACAAAAGAGAGACATTAGAACACAAGAATAAAAGCAAGAAGTCACAAGTGTCATGCCACAGATCAGCAGGCTTTCAGCTTGACGCTCTATATAAATGGGATTCTTTAGTTAATCTAATTGTCTTATAATAGAAAAGAGAATAAGTTAATTACTCAAATTTTCTCTGGACCTCTCACCACTGGAGAGCAGAGAGATAGAGAGAGATAGAGCAGCCAGGGAGAAGATGGAGTATCAGAGGTCTGCTGCCTTTTCCAGTTGGCGTAAGATGAAATGGCTAATGACAGGGAGCACCAGCAGCAGTTCCAGCAGATTTCTGGCAATATATTTACATGACTTGATGCCAACTTACACTTGATTAAAGTAACATTGCATGGACTGGTGGTCATTTATTCCTGGCGCCGTCCAACCACGAAAAAAAGTGTTGACTCTTTGTCTCTAGCTCAACTGGCACAATGCGAGCAATGCAAAGGTCATGGCTTTGGTTCACATATAACAGATAAAATGACTAATTTGAAAGCATTGTAAGCGGGTTTAGACAGAAATGTTAAATGCATAAAAGAAATGCAATCTATTGTCTGTTTAAAGACATTGTGTAGTGATAAAGTGATCGATCTTGACAAAATCTCTGATTGGTCCCTATGTTGATCAACAGTAGGCAGATTAAGCGTTTTCCGTGCCAGGAGATGAGGAATATAAGGGAAACATGCCAGTGCCCGGATGCCAAGATGATGCTGCAGCCAACATGACACACTTGTGTCCAATGCTTTTCTACATTTAAACTAGATTAAAAAACATCTTTATATGTTTGTGCTTGAGTTTCAGTGAAAATAATAAATGATCTCATGAGACACACTGGCATTTATGAAAGCATCCAAGACCCTTGATACAGATGGATGTGTGACATATGTATAATTTCAGTGAACACTCTTGAAAATGACCCTGTGGTCAGTCTAGATAGAGCATTTGTCTTTGAAGTCAACATTAAAAGGTGCTCATGAACCATTTTACTTATGTGATTAGATGTATTTTTAGAAGATATTTAGAAGGTCAGTTTTGTTGACTTTAAAGGAATAATTTACTCAAAAATTAAAATTTGCTTACAATGTCGCATTACATCATTATTCAGCAATTGGTCCTCTGCAGTGAATGGGTGCCGTCAAAATGAGACTCCAAACAGTTGATAAAAACATCACAATAGTTCACAAGCACTCCACATGACTCCAGTCCATCAATTAACATTTAACAACTGCTTTTCACTCCACAAGATGTTAATTTATGGACTGGAGTCATGTGGATTACCTTTGGATTATTGTGATGTTTTTATCAGCTGTTTGCACTCTCATTCTGACGGCACCCATTCACTGCAGAGGATCCATTGGTGAGCAAGTGAAGTAGTAATGCTAAATTTCTCCAAATCTTTTCTCATGAATAAACCAACTCATCTACATCTTGGATGGCCCGAGAGTACATTTTCAGCAATTCCTTTACATTTCCTGCATTATTTTTAGAAGTAGCAATGAATTCATAATGTAATTCTCAGTACACATCTTCTATGCCTATCGTTTTTCTCTTTCTATTTTTTTAGCTTTGAGTAACCCAAGTCCTTGAATTGATGAGTCAATTTCTGAGAATGAGTCTAGATATATTGACTGCCATGCAATACTTGCTCGGTTATTGTCTTCAAATGGAAATAGAATGAAATGCAGAGACGTACATGCAATGCACGGCACTGTGAGTCACTTATAAATTCTGTTTGTTCATTCAGCAAGATATTATTAAACTTTTTTGTGCATTGCTGTACCAGATCTGTCTGGATTGCTCGCTTTGGTGTGTCTTTGGCATAGCCTAAAACAAAGCATCTTTAATCTCTTTTCCAGCCTTCAAGTAAGAGCTACACTTCCCATTTAGAGGCGAGCACCTCATCCCTCCAACAGCCATGGCAGACGAGGCTGACATGCGCAACGAGCTGTCGGACATGCAGGCCAGAGCTGATCAGCTGGGCGATGAGGTAAGTACACCTTCAACATGCATGGGAGATGCACGTCTAAAAATAAACCCTAAATACGACAGCCTCTGTTTATAAAAAGACCCGTCCCAGCGTGAAGGAGAATGAACACACCATGACTTCCGAGACGTGCAGTAGAAGACAGAACCACTCTAAAGAGCATCTCTGAATTAATAAATCCGTTTTGTGCAAAATGAAGCGGCTCTATATTAAGACTTCTCATCTATTTGTCATGGAGCAGTGGAAGCTGCTTGGTTATCACCAGGCAGAAGCAGTGGTGATCAGTGAGAGGTTCTCCACTTATTTCAGACAGAAACAGCCTCCCTCACTGCACCTGCCCAGTGGGGGTTCTGCACTGGCTTTGATAGACCTCTAATCACACAGGTCTCCTGCTGAACAATCAGAACTTTGACACACAACTGCATGTAGGAGGGGTAACACAAGTGATTGACCATGTCATCAGAATGCTAGTGCATTATTAACGTGGCAACTGCATGTGTGTCCTTGATTGTTTTACTATGACAAAAAAGGGATAGTTCACCCTGAATTAAAAATTCTGTTATCATTTACTCAACCTCATGTCGTTCTAAGCCAGTGTGTAACAAAAGAAGATATTTTCAAGAATATTATCTGTACAGTTCAAATCAGTGAAGCCCACAACAACATTGAAACCCAGTTTCATTGTATGGATTTTTTTCTCATAGAAGAAAGTCATGTGGGCTTGGAACAAACATGAGGGTGATTGAATTCGTTTTGGGGTGTACTATCCCTTTAAGAAAAACACATTATAATTTTTATTTTAATCCATCCTTAAATAAAATAAAAAAAATTGAACACTGCTTATAGGTGAATTGTGCAATTAATGTGCCACTAAAGGCACTAAATGGAGAAAAACAAAAAACAAAAACAGTTGTTTCCAGACAGGTGTCCAAAACACTGTCATCCACAATACCCCTGCATTAATCCATTAACGGCAACAAAGATTATTACAAATCGTTTTTTGTAATTGATATAAGGCTGGAAAAAAATGCATTTAATAAATTAATACTAAATGGAAAATCAGTGAAAAAGGTGAAACTGAAAAAAAGAGGGTTAAGTTTAAGTAATAAATGTACTAATACTGAAGGAAAAATAAAGCAAAAAAAAGTAGTAAAGGCAAAATTAGTAAAACTTCAACGAAAATTAAAATGAAAACTGAAAATATAAAAATAAAAGCTTATGTAAAATATGAATTAATACAATATTCGTATATAAACTATGCAAAAATACACTGTGTACTGTGGAAGCCTGTTTCCGCCACTGAATAAAAAATAAAAAAGGTAATTGTGACTTTTTATCTCGCAATTTAATTTTTTTTCTTGCAATTTTGACTTTACATCTTGCAATTCTGACTTTTTTTCTCAGAATTGTGTGATATAAACTCGCAATTGTGAGAAATGAAGTCAGAATTGTGTGCTATAAACTCGCAATTCTGAAAACATATCTTTCTTTTTTTTCTCCTCAGAACTGGACTTTGCGAGTTTACTTTAAAAAGTCACAATTACCTTTTTATTTTTTATTCAGTGGCGGAAACAGGTTTCCATAGTCTACAGAATGTTCTGTATTGAAAAAATAGTTGCATGTCATTTGTTGTGTATGGTGACATGCAACAACTGATATATCTGAAGTTACGTAAATGTGAAAATAGACTAAAACTGGAGCACTTCGCATTCACAATATATGCACACTGAAAACCAGACTTCTGAAATCGTCTGGTTAATTTGAAGCATTCACAAACAAGCCAGGATGCTTACAAAAGTAAACAAATGTTTTCCAGAGGCAAATTTTTCTCTCGATTAAATAGCATCAATAAACAAGCTGATCATTGTGTGAGATAACAATTTACTTGCCAGCTAGTTGACTGTTTGTCTTGACAACTTGTCAATGACTAGTGCATTAAAGTGGCACATGAGACAGTATTAACACTGAAAAAATGACACCATTCACCTTCATAGCCTCACAATGACGAGGTGGTGTATGCTTCCATATGATCTATGGTATGACTCTTGGTGATAGCTCTCTAAAAAGAAAATCAAGATCTCAATAATGATCTTTAATCCCAGCCTGCTATTAAGCATCCTGTGGCACGGCACAGTCATATTTCTTCATCTCAGATATATACACTGGACTGGAATGGGAGAGCTTTAAATATTCATGAGTGGATAATACTATCTTGAGCTTTCTTTGAAGGAACAGGAAGGAAAGGAGGGGGAACAGAAATGGCTGTACATTCAGCTCAGTCTGAACTTGGCAGCCATTAGTAACATTCTGTCGGAACTGACATTATGAACATTATGGCCTTGTACCTACCAACTGTGGTGCTCGACACATAGCATTCAAATAACAACACGAAGAACCAAACAACATGCAGGAACATATTAGCTGTTGTGTGCATTGTGGGTAATAATAAGTGTATTTTTCTTTTTACAGTCTTTGGAAAGTACTCGCCGCATGCTGCAGTTGGTCGAAGAGGTAAGATATTGATTTAACTCAGTAAATAGCAGAAAACCATCATGCTGTTCTGTCAACATATTCAGTTACATATCGTATATTGAAGATATAAAATAGAGACTGAAGTCATATATCTGTAAATGACACACTGTGATCACTAGGAGAAATTCTTGCTCATCGGTTTGGCTGTATATGAAATGCCGTTTTTACACAGAGTTTTGTGCACTGCTTGTTTTCATGGCCGCTGAAGGTCAGAAATGGAGACCTTCACCGAATTTCCGCTCTGTGATAAAAATCAATAATGATTTCAGAGAAACTCCATCTATGTGTTACTGATAGGGCAGCGGCGAGACACTGGAGAAAAAATAAGTCTTTAGTGTCTAATAGGGATCAAACACTCCTGACCCCACATGTGGAGATGAAATATGGTGTTGAGAAAAAATAGGGGTTGCTTTGGCATAACCTAAATTTTAGTTTTAGTATGATAGCGAGTATAAATCATATTGTTTATTTGTTTTTTTATTAAACGTTTTCTTCACCAAGGCTACATTTACCTGATCAGAAAAACAATTAAAACAGTAATATTGTAATAATTTAAAGTAACTTTAAAATACATTTGTACTCCAGTCTTTATTGTCACACGATCCTTCAAAAACCATTCTAATATGCTGATTTGGAGATTTACGAAAGATTTCTTACATTGATTGTTAAAAATGGTTGTTATTTAAAAATAGTTGGGTTTTTTTGCAGCAATGTTAAAATATTTACTGTGTTTTAAAAATCAATTTAATGCACCTTGCTGAATAAAATTATTAATTTCTTATTAAAAAAAAATACCAACCCCAACTTTTGAATGGTATTGTTAGTATAATAGGAAGGTTCCAGAAGGGTTATTGCAGCCAAGATGCATAATATTTTTGATTTCTATATCTTAATGGTTCTTAAAAAACAGGCCCAGTACCAAGTTTTGTGAATTACATCTTGAAATTGGTTATCCAAGTTATGAACAAATCATTCTCCTGCTTCATTTTTGCCATTGCTGGAAGAAAATTGCACACTTGGGCTGCTAATGAACTTCAAAGGTTAGCGGTGCTGAACAAATATAATGTTCCCATCTGGTTCTTGCATCTGATTTCATATTAAACGCTTCCAGTTTCCATTATGCCACAACATACAGAACTACCACATTTTGCTATAAGTTTATTAACAGCAATTATTATATGATGCAATCAGTTTTCATCGTCTGTTTGATTACGTCTTTAATTGATTTTTCCGTACATTTCTGCCATATGTACATTAACTGACAGTCATAAGCTATCACTAAATATTGTAGAAACTTAATTAGCTGTAAAGTTGCTTTGCAATGATTTGTATCGTGAAAAGCGCTGTACAAATAAACTTGAATTGAGTTGAATTGAATATGTCACTTTGATTAAATGCTGAGTAAATGCACATACATGTTATTATTAGTATAAAATGAGTTGACAGAGCTGATAAGTGGGGATATTTTACTAAATTAAGTATTAATATTTGTTTTTCATTACATATAAAGATTCCTGTAGATACTTGGTGCTGTGATAACAAACCTCAGCAGTGCTCAATCATCTAATGAGGTGATGTGGGATTCGGAATAAGATAAGCAGCTGTTTTATTTAGGTCAATAGAACCTGCATGTGCCTCAGAGAACTACTCACCATATTGCACTCACACATGCTTTCCTACTTCAGAGTTCAATCCAGTGCTCTGTTTACAATTAGGAGCTAATTTTAGCTCCATACTGTCTGCCACCTCATTGCCTTCTTATAATTACCTGCCAAATGAATAAAGCGCTCTTGAAGAATTTCAATAGTTGTAATAATGCTGTGCGCTACAGTCTGTCCTCTTCTGAAAAGCTCTTTTATTCCCTGCTGTTCTTTTCTCATCTTATATCTAAATATGTGTGAATCTCCTTTCTGTTCACCTATAGGCTTCTCTCACTTGTTTATTTCCTCTTTTCTCTTGCTTTGCCATTCTTGATGGATTAGAGTAAAGATGCTGGTATCAGAACTTTGGTTATGCTGGATGAACAGGGAGGTAAGTTACGGTGAAAAACTCATTATGGAATCATTTAATGAGGTTGTGCAGTAAGTCATTTTTATTTGCTTATTTTAACTTAACTGTCTATAGGCTACATGATTTTGAACAATTATAAACATCAGGCCATCATGTCAAAAGGGAAGCTTTGAGAGTCATGTAAAGGGGATTTAACTTGCTAGCTACAACGACCATTACTGTTTGTCGAGAGCTGTTCACCAGATGAAATATATCTGTGTACAATCCCTGGGGCGAAATACTTTCCAGTTAACACTCTATTTTAGGATAATTAGACAAACATACTCCATTCCACGAACAGCATAGGCATTTTTATGAAAAGTAAAACTATAATTGATTTATCAATGATGTGACTCGGTTTAATAGAAACAGTCACGTCTATAACAAATTAAGCCTTTATAATGCTTGAGGCTTTATTCGGTTTTATGTGGATAATAAGAAATGTTGACTTCCTTTCCACATGGAAGAGAATTTTTAATTAGTCTGTCAAAACAACATACAGCCCTTCTTCTCATTTTTGTGTTAAATTATGGATGTTGTGTTCCTCAGACTGCCTCAGGACAATCCATTTCCTACCTTAAATGATCCTGCTACCTTTCTTGCCTCCAGTTTTAGAGCAGAACAACAGCGCGTCTCATAAAGCTGTGCTCTGATTGCTGAATGTAATAGTCTCCTAGAGCTCAGAAGGCTTCCACTTAGAAGTCCACTTCAGGAGACATATAAAGAGACATAAAGAATGTACCTTTTTTTAACTAAATAACTACATGAAGTCAGTTGTCTGCACCGCAATGGTAGCTCATTAATCATATTTTCAGCATTTCGAACCTACAACCTCTGGGTACCAGCCTACAGTGTTAACTGTCCCAAAAGGCATGGTACTCCATCTGTTTTATTTGCAGATAGAATATGTCATGGCATTAACCAAGCACAAATTTTAATTCCCTCCAATGTTTGAAATCAGCTTCATTGCCAGGAGTGTGGTTCAAACTCACGAGGACATACATCCATTGGATCTTAAGTCCAACACCTTAACCTCTTGGTTGTTATTGTTTGTGTTGTAGTTGTAGAAATTGCTTATCCAATATGCTTTCTGTCATCTCTATGAGTTAAAGCAGATTTTCTACAATTATGCATAACGGAATTGACATTTGCTACTGGGAGTGGGGTTTGAACCCACAAGGACATTTGCCCATTGAATCTAAAGTCCAAAACCTTGGTTATTAGGTGGTAGTTGAAGTGACTGCTCCTCTAATATGGTTGCAGGGGTCTGTTTTCTGTCACTTCTAAGACAGTGCAGCTTTCCTGCACGGATTCATGCTAGAATAACTACCACAAGTGGGGTTTGAACCCCCAGGACATTTGTTAATTGGAGCTTAAGTCTAACGCCAGAACCACTTGGCCATTCCAGTCATTTTGTAACGCTACAACCCTTCTTTATTCCTTTTAGAGGTACTTCAGAACCAGCTTTGAGAGACTCATTTTTTGGTAACACAACCGCATTCAGCTGCATAACTGTATTCTACTCAAAATACACATTAACCTACCAGGAGTGGGGTTCGAACCCACGAGGACATTTGTCCATT
>NW_015505263.1:2322834-2323214 GCF_001515645.1 Sinocyclocheilus grahami | reverse complement strand
ATTTGCTCACAGTGTTCACACATTCATAATCATCCTTACTGTTTCTTTTTTCAGTTTAACTCAGACAGTGTTGGCTCAGTTACAGTGAGCAAGTGCCCAGTGATGCCAAGCATTCATGCCAACAACCACTGGATTCCCTAAAGGCTCAGAAGAGCATCTCTATTACAAAATATTAGCATATGCTTTTTGATTTTAAAGAGATAGTTTACCCAAAAATAAAGTCACTCTTATGTTGTTCTGAACCTGAACCTTCTTCCACTGAATGATTATGATTCTTATACAGTGCTGATTTTGGAGCTTGACAGCCCCAGTCTTTCCCCTTTCAATTTTATTATCACTCTTAAAAATAAAGGTTCCAAAAGGGGGTTTTCACAGCGATG
>NW_015505263.1:2322397-2322824 GCF_001515645.1 Sinocyclocheilus grahami | reverse complement strand
TTCAAAAAAAAATCTTTCAGTGAACAGTTTTTTTTTCTTAGTGTTAAGAACATTAAAAAAATCTAAAGGACCTTTTATGGAATGGAAAGGTTCTTCATGAAACTAAAAAATCTCCTTTTTGTGTTTTATGGAGGACAAAAAACTTGTGTTGGTTAGGAACAATATGAGGGCATGTAAATGACGACTTTTAACTATTTCTTTAATTATTGCTGTAATTTATCCTAGGCAAATTGTCAATTAAGCACAAATTAAATGGGTAAATGCATGTGGGTTGAAAAGTCGCTTTTTTATTTGTGTATGTGCTCTACGTCTCATAGCTCATGTTCTCAGCACGACCTAACCTAACCACCCACTGCATCATTCAAATGTCTCACGTTTTGAGTAGATGTGTTTCTGGACAGCTTAGATGTCATTTGTCATCATCATT
>NW_015505263.1:2321908-2322194 GCF_001515645.1 Sinocyclocheilus grahami | reverse complement strand
TTTTGTCCCTCTTTTCCTCCTTGCCTTCCCTTTCTCTTTCTCTCCTTGTTCCTTTTCCGCACTCTTTATTTATTTTGGGGGCGTAATTGACTAATGTTTAAATCAGAGCAACTGGAGCGCATCGAAGAGGGAATGGATCAGATCAATAAGGACATGAAAGAAGCAGAAAAGAATTTGACGGATCTAGGAAATCTCTGTGGTCTATGTCCATGTCCATGTAACAAGTAGGTGATGCCTGTCGCCTGCATGCCTGCTTGCCTGCCTGAACCCGACAAATAGGAGAAAA
>NW_015505263.1:2297464-2321895 GCF_001515645.1 Sinocyclocheilus grahami | reverse complement strand
CCTGCATGCCTGCTTGCCTGCCTGAACCCGACAAATAGGAGAAAACGCATGTGGCCAATTTGCACGCTCGCTCTTGCTCGCTCCGTAGCTGCCACTTCCCCCCACTGCGCTCTGCCTGGACTACTTCACTGTGCATAGGGATGGTGGTAGAGCTAAGTCCGTCTGCGGTGCCACTGGTTAACCCATAGTTGTAGCTGTAGGCACTACTCTCTGCCGGCTGAATGCGCAAATATGCTGGGCTTTATGCTTCACTGATCCATTGGTCAAGGACTGTTGTTCGTAAATGTTAAGTGCCTGCTTAAAATGCATGTGCTACTTTTTGAAATGCAAGCATTACACACTCCTTGAACGAACTTTGTGGACCGCAGATTAGAAATTCACGCTTTGTTTACTTGAGGCTGGCAGAGCTGGTTTCCTGAAAGGCAAAGCATGTCACTGCATGTGGGTAACATGGTGGAAAATGTTATCTTGGCAATATAAACAGCCTGTGTAATTGATTATAGTACAGTTGATTGCTAATTATGTGCTATTCATACCTTAAAGGTGCACTAAGTCATTTTTTGTTCAGTTTAGAACAGTTCTAGTCTATGAAATTTGACTGGTTAAGTGGCGCTCCAAGAATGATCATAAACTGTCCAACAGCACTGGGACATTTCTTTGTTTGTATCCTCAATGTTCATGTGTTACACAGACAATCGGACAGTGAGGATTTTTCAGTGACTCCATCTGCTGGTTGTTTTGACTGTCTTAGTTTATTCAGTGAATCATTCAGAAGCACTGATTGATTCAGGAAACAAGAGACTAACTATGTGTGAGTCACTGAATCATTTTTTAATGGATTTGTTCAAAAAACACTGATTCATTTAGGGACAATAAAATGACTCTCTTTGAATGAGTCACTTCATTTTTTTTTTTTACAATTCATTGATTCATTCAGGAAGAAAACCGGTGACTGAAAGTGAGTCACTGAATCATTTTCTCAACTGATTTGTTCAAAATCACTGATTCATTCAGGAACAAAACAAGTGACTCTCTGTGAGTGAGTCACTGAATCATTTACTGAAATGGTTTGAGAGTCACTGAATTTTTGATTCATTAAAAAAATGATTACTCCAGGAACTAAACTAGGGACTGCCTTTGAGTAAGTCCTTGAATCATTTAGCAATCTAAGTAACTAATTAACTAAGCAACCAATCCGTTCAACCGATCAAAAACACTGATTTAATCAGAAAAGAAGCAACTGACTGTCAATATCAGAAATCCATTGCTGATACATGAAACAACAGTATGATCTTGCAGAACTGTATGGCTTCAAATATGGCTCATCCAATCAGAATGTAGAGTAGAAACATCTCACTTTTTAAAATGGCATACAAAGATTATTTGAACAAATGATTAAATGTTATATACTTTGTATAAGTCAATCATAATGCAGGAATGGACTGTTTAACATATTTGCATTGTAATAGAGAGTTCCCTGATTGATATATATTGTTTGAGGGTTGTGGGTAGATTCATTCTTCACTGGTAGCAGAAGCAATTCCGCTACCAGGTGTGGGGTTTGAACCCACAAGGATCTTATTGGATCCATTGGATCTTAAGTCCAACACCTCAACCACTCGGGCATCCTGGTTCGTTGTAGTTGCTTGGAAAGGCTGCGTGCCATCACACTACTGGCTCAGTCCTTGTGTTATTCTACTTAAGATACAAAAAAGTGAAGATATGCTTCATATCACTGTCAACCAATGACGAGACGAGTCCCCCACCATCTCTTTCTCGCCTCCTTCCCCCTCATTCTTCAGTCACGCTGCTCTTGCTCATGGGATTAGCAGCAAAACCCAATTAGCCATTTGGCTTGTTGTCGGTAAATGGTGGAAACCTCACACTAGACCCTGTCAGTTGTACTTAAACTAGCTAAGAAGAATACAAATTTTAGTTCAGCTTTCAAGCTCAATTAAGGACAGATGGTTCCACTGGGAATTTTGTAATTAACTTTAAAATGATTTGTTAATTAAAGAAAAAAATTACTTAGTGCACCCTCAAACCTTGTAAACGCACAAGCACATTCAATCAAGTTTTCAGCAGTATCCAAGTGGGCACAGACATTGGTTCTTATTATTCTCTGTTTCACAAGTTGCAAATATTATGTTAATAATATTCTGTGTGACCAACTCTTGCATAATGGTGCAGGCACTGCATAAATACTCATGTGAGCTACTGTCACTGGCTGAAAAGTGTTGAACGGTCATCAGCGGTAATGCAGGCCATCGCCAAACGCCAGTTGTTTGATGAAGTATTTATGAATGTTAACTATTGGGTAGTTTCTTATCCCTTTTATGTATTTGGGGTTGAAGTAATCAAAGTGTAACAGAGCAAAACAGTAAATGTATATATATTTTTTTACTTTTAAAGTCAACATGAAAGGCAAGTTTGTATTATGATTATTCAATGGAAAAATGTCGAGTGAGAGCTTGATTTTATGCATCGGAAATTGATTGGATTGGGAAACTGGTCTTTTTATGACAGGTGGCTTGATTAGATGGCTTGTAAGCCGAAAAGAAAAGTCGTTTCAAGGGTGATGCAAGTTATTACATTTTAATGAAAGATAATGATTCATGTACAGTACTACAAGAACGTGTATTAAGAAGGTAAACAAGGAAAATTTTGATTTCATGTTGACTTTAAAGCATGTGCAGATGAATGTAAAGGAGATTTTGGCTTACCTCAGAACTTTTATTCATGTTTCTTTTTAAAGACACGCGTCTGTAAGGATTAAGGTCATGGTTGAGTCTCACTGCCTCTGGTCAGAGCTTTTCATATCAGCTCCTGTAGTCACAATGGCAGTGGCATAAGTCGATGCATACCATAAACCTAACCTAAACCATAAAAAGCCCTATCTTACATAAAAGGTTGATGTGAGCTTTGTTGTTGCTGTGAGCTTTGTTCAGACAAGCAGAAAAATCAAATTTTTTAGGTACGTATGTATCTGGACCTCAAATCTGTTAAAAACACGTTTTTGACAAACCCAATTCAAATCAGTCAAATGTGACCCTGAGCCACAAAATCAGTCATAAGGGTCAATTTTTCGAAATTGAGATTTATACATCATCTGAAAGCTGAATAAATAAGTTTTCCGATGATGTATGGTTTGTTAGGATAGGACAATATTTGGCCGAAAAAATATTTAAAAAAAAATCTAAATTGCCTTTAAAGTTGTCCAAATGAAGTTCTTAGCAATGCATATTACTAATCAAAAATTAAGTTTTAATATATTTACAATAGGAAATTGACAACATATCTTCATGGAACATGATCTTTAATTAATATTCTAATGATTTTTGGCATAAAAGAAAAATCAATCATTTTGACCCATACAATGTATTTTTGGCTATTGCTACAAATATACCCCAGCGACTTAAGACTGATTTTTGTGGTCCAGGGTCACATATATTGTTTAAAATCAAATTCAATTCAGATTTCAAAATGTGTTTAGTCTCTTTTCTCCATATTTGGCACACGAGTACCACAGGAGCTGAGGCAAAACTTTCCATAAAAATATTGGGTTGTCGTTGTGGGTAAACTATAAATGTTTCGGGCCCTGTGAGGGGGAATTACTAAGGTCCATTATGGTACAGCCTTCTCAAAGAACCTGTGGGAGGGTGGGCTCACCAATAAAAAATACACATATGCTGGGCCTCTTTTTGCAACATTTCTCAGTTTTGTGTAAGAAATTCTTCTGAGATCATGTAACACTTAAAGGGATATATTCTGTCATACTCACCCTCATGTCGTTTCAAACCTGTATGAGTTTTCATCTGTGGAACACAAAATAAACTGTTTCAGTCTAGTTTAAATCAGTGGCAGTATTATTAATATACTGTTATAGTATTTATTCATATTTATTTAATTAGATATTATTTTTATATTTTCAGTTTTCATTTATTTATTTCTTTTAAGTGCTAGTCATTTTGTTGTGCTTTTGTAATTTTTATTTATTTTTTATTTTTTTACATTTATTAAGCTTTAATTTATTTTAATTTCCATTTTTATTTTAGTACTTAAACTTATTTTATTGTGTTAGCTGCCAGGGCAATATATTTGATTTTCATATAAGTTTTTTTTAGTCTTTCATTATTATTTATTTTTTATTTTGCCTTTATTTTAGTTAAATATATATATATATATATATATTTAAAAATAGTTTTAGTGACCAATAACAGCACTATGTGTTTTAGTTATATGGACAAAAATACTGAGGCATTTTTCAGAGTATTTTCTTATGTGTTGCACCGAACAAAAAAGTTTGAAATGACATGAGGATGAGTAAATGGTGGCAAAATTTACATTTTTTTTTATGTCTTTAAGTTACTATGGTTATATACTGGATATTGACTGTCTGAACAAGCAGGTCTGATTTCATCACTTACAGAATAACTTACTAAAGATTGGATTTGAAAAGTGGGTGCAGTGTGAACAAAGCCTTAGACCTTTACTGTATGCATACTGTTACTAAACAGCCTAATTCCCTTCCCCGCCTGAATGCAATGCATGTTACTTGTTATGATAAATGCTTGTTATTGGTTTATTGATTTCATTAGAAAGCTAACATGCTGTATCTAAATGTTTAATGAACAGACTTTATACGTTTGGAATAGGTCTAATCTGTACTCTCACTGAGAACATGTTACTTCTGAATGCTTCTCTTTGTCTCTTCACCTTGATAATTGTTGTGAACCAGTAATTAACTGTCACGTCTCCATCAGTGTCTATGTAATTGTCTGTCACACCCCACTGTATACGTGACGTGTGTACGTTAGTTCCAGGAAAGTGTTGTTCATTTATTCATGAGCAGCTTTAGTGCATGCAATTCTATAACATGCAGATAATCCTGACCACCATTTCCTGTTTTAAGTGTTCTCTATCTGCATGTAGTTCCTCTCAGTGCCTGTCTAGTGCTTTATAGTGTTACTGAACACCGTTCAGCTTCTCACCCTATCCCTCTCACTTCCTGTGGTTGTTCAGGCTGAAAGGTGGAGGCCAGTCTTGGGGTAATAACCAGGATGGGGTGGTGTCCAGCCAGCCGGCCCGTGTGGTCGATGAACGTGAGCAGATGGCCATCAGCGGAGGATTCATCCGCAGGTCAGTTACTTAGGAGCGATTACTGCAAATACAGTAGAATTCAGTGGACTTTGGTGAGTAGACTTTTGAGAGTCCTAATCTTATATTTTGACAAATTATGAAATTTGTCATTTTATTTTATAAGCATGTTGTTAGCAATACCAACATCATGGATTTGATTCCCAGGGAATACATGAACTGGAAAAATCTATACCAAAAAATGTATGTGTAATTTGCTAAAAGTGCATGCCAAATGTGATAAGAAATTGGTATATATATATATATATATATATATATATATATATACTCAATTGTCACCCCAGTTTTTAGTATGGAAATGCATAATAATAACAACAATAATATATAATTATAATATTTAATTATTTAAAATGTATTATTTCATTTTAATTAATTAATTTAATGTGACAAAATAAGGCAGTAATATGTACTGCCTTATATATTAAGTCTTACAGTCTTATATAATATATTACAATTCATTAAGACTTTTTTGCATTGCAACATAATTTTCATGACAATGAAGCGAATTGCTAATTTGTAGTAGGCTACTATAATGCAAAACATAGTATTATTATTATTATTAATAATAATAATAATAATAATAATAGTAATGTTGGTAAAATCTTGTTCATAAATGTAATGCAAAAATAATTATATATTTTTAAATTGTAAAATATAATTTTTTTAATTACTGTGTTAATGTCATATAATGTGGTATGTAGTGTACACTATTTGACGTTGTAAATAAAACAAAGATTATTGGAGAGTATATTACAAGAAAATACTTTTTCAGTTTTTCTACCTCAAATTTTCTCATTTCATTCAATGCAGACTTGTAATTATTTATGAATTTTACTAGCCGCTTCTGAGAATTTTCACATTTATTTGAGGTACAATGCAAGGAAAAAATGAAACTGAAGCGTTTTGGAGAAGATGAAAGCAGCAGGAATATTCCAAAATATTTGGAATAAAAATACAATCGTAATATAAAGTCTTGGTGTTTACTATTGCTATTTGTTGCTATGGTTACAGGCATCACCTGCCAATTAGAGCAGTGTGTTGACTTCAGTATGCAGACATTTTCTATCATTAGCTCTTGTCTGCTGTTGTGTGGACAGATCAATTTGAGCGACATGTTAAATACGCTTGTCAGTCCCAAACGCTCACTGTGTGAGCGAAAGCTGATTGTGCTGTGGTTGTTTTCATCTATCTAGTGTATCAGCAGTAAGTACACCGCGCTTCACTTGTCAGTGAGTTACGAGGATCTCTATAATTGTCTGTAGAAGACGAATGTCCGCTTTGTGCCAGACTGTAGCTTCAGGCACGTCAGGAATGGTCATGAAACCACTGAGCTGTTGTTGGTCCTCTGTCAGTCCACAACCAAAATGAAATGTTTAGCTAGAGTCCATATACAACTTAATTGTTTTAGACAGTTGTTCTAGTCATGCTCGTGTAGACAGAATCCTTGGGTTAGGTAATGTGAGTAAACATCATGTGCTTAATGTCCTTTTTCTGGCCTGTATAACCTATCAGACTATGGAAGCATGTTTCCGCAACAGAATAAAAAAAATTAAAAAGGTAATTGTGACATTTTATCTCACAATTCGGACCTTATATCTTGCAATTTAAAAAAAAAAAAAAAAGTCTGAATTGTGAGACATATACTTCGCAACTGCAAGAAAAAAATTCAGAATTGTGAGATTAAAAAGTCACGATTTTTTGTTACGTGACAAAAAAAAAAACAATTGCAAAATGTAAACTCGGAATTGCTCCTGAATTCAGAATTCAGTTTATAACTCGCAATTCTGATTTTATATAGAATTCTAAGTTTACATCTCACAATACTTTTTGTTTCTCGCTGTTCTGAGAAAAAAGTCAGAATTGCAAGATATGAACTCAGAATTGTGAGATATGAATTCTGACTTATTTCTTGTAATTCTGAGTTTGTAACTCGCAATTCAGATTTTTTTTCTCAGTCCTGAGTTTAATTAATTCAATTCTAAAGCAATTCTGAGCTTACATTTAAAAACAAAAAAACATCAGGATTGCATGATATAAAGCATGAGTCATGAAATAAAAAGTCAAAACTACCTTTATTTTTTTTATTCTATGATGAGGCTTCCATATTGGACATATTAAGATTACTATGAAATCAAAATGGACTCATCAATGCATGTTAGTTCACAGGGAAAAAAGGTTTTTGAAATCTTTTATCAGAATATAATAACTACATTTTCCCTGTGTATTTCATAATGTCACATTATGGAAGTAAAATGGGTTGCGGATGCATTTCCGTGTTGACTTTGATGTAAAAATCATCCTGAGGATATTGTGCCCATCTCAGTCAGTGCTCTCAATAAACCCAGTCTGTTTTTTTGTCTTCAGGGTAACAAATGATGCACGAGAGAACGAAATGGATGAGAATTTGGAGCAGGTGGGAGGTATCATTGGTAACCTCCGCCACATGGCTCTAGACATGGGCAATGAGATCGACACCCAGAACCGTCAAATCGACAGGATTATGGATATGGTAAGATCATGATATTGTAATATTGGAGACATTATAACTCAACACAAGAGCATCAATAGAGACCGCAAACTCTCTCTCATGAGATAAGAGCTTCTAATTATACCACAAGATGCTTGTTTGTGCTTGTAATGTCACATCCCACTGTAAAAATACCTTTTAAGATAAATATTTGTTTGGAGTAGTGCAATTATGAATTTTGGATCATAAATGCATTTTATAAGGGCATAATTATTCATCATTATTGTGCATCATTATTGCTATTGCTCTTAAACTGAACCACTCAGAACAGTGGTTTTCAATCAGGGAGCTTCAACTCATTTACAATGGGGCTGTAGCATGAAATTAATATATTAAGTATTTATTTTAATTAATATATTATTATGAATATAATTAATCTAATAGTTAATGTTAATGCTAACGTAACATAATGCTAAGAAAAAATAAAGAATATTTTCTTTAAACTTCATAATGACATAAAATTATTTCAATGAATATATGACTATAAACATAATGTTATTATTCATATTAATATATGAAAGTAGTCTAACTGAATTAAAATACTAAAAAACACTAAAATCAAGATTTTTTTCTTTTCAATAACTATTGGTTTTTACTGAAGAGCAGTTCATGAAACTTCATAAATCACTAAATGAATTGTGATTCTCAGCAAACTTCCAAGAGGCTATTTAAATAAATATATAATTATGAATCAATAATGTAATATAAAATATTAAAATAAATATATTCAGTTTTTTTTTTTTTAATAACACTTCTTGAAAGTTCTGGAATCACAAAATGAATCATGTTAAATTATTAATAAATATTAAGACAATTAAGCATAACCAATGTTCAGTACTATAAAGCATATATATGTTTTTCATATATAATAATAATAATAGTTTCTTATTATTAATTTAATGTGACATACTCCAATATTTGAAAGTAAAAATTGTAAAGTAATAAATCAGGTAACATTTGTTGCACTTTCTTGTATATTAAAATCATTAAGACCTTTTTTTTTTTTTTGCATTGTGACATTATTTTCATGACAATTAAGCACAATATAATGCGACAAAAATTATATACTGCTTACATTTTAAAGTAATAAACTAGGTCATGTTTGTTACTGATTTAAACAAAAAAATTATTTAAAAAATGACTATTATATCACTCCCAGTCACTGAAAAACACCTATTGTATCTGTATCTATCATTTTTGTCTTCCAGGCCGATTCCAACAAAACCAGGATCGACGAAGCCAACCAGCGCGCCACAAAGATGTTGGGCAGTGGCTAAACCCCTGCGAGAAGTGCTTTGGCTCCCTTTCCCCTCCCCGCTGTACCTGCAACAGTGCACATGTGCTTTTCACCCGACCGGTTTGCACACACGCACTTATCAGCCCCTCTACGCTCTATCTAGGAAGTGTCGTCGTGTGTCTGTCTTAACTGATAGTCTAGTAAATGGTCACATTTACTCTGTATCTTTCTCTCCAAAGGTTAAATGTACATTTGTGCATATTTGATGGCTAGAGCTCACGTTAACTTTCTTCTTCTTCTTCTTGGTTTCTTTATGTTTTTTTTAAAGTGTATATCTATTAAATATATATACACACATTTTTTGGATGAAATTTCTTAAAGGTTTTCTGTGTGTCCATGCTCTGTGTTTTACTCCATATAAGCCATGCTTCATATTCAGATGTAGCGAGACAGGAGACGAATTAGACCGTGAGGTGCAGGAGATCACATGACGGATTGCTTATCTTAGCCTGCTATTTTGTAATCGCCTTTAGACAATGTTCAGCAATGATTATTCCATCTAAAGTGGTCATACAGCGTGTCACTTTCACTTATTATTACCCGCGTCGTTTCCCCTTGTGTAGACATTACCATACAGCATGGGCATGTCAGTACATGCATTCGGTTTGAAGCAACATCACAATAGTGCCACTCTTTTTATTTCTGTACATCTGCAAAATGTGTCAGTTGATGTAAAATCAGAACTAAATGCCAATAAAAACTAAACAAACCTGAATCTATTGTTTTCTGCATCGGTTCTTTGTGTGATGCTTCGTATCTGATTTAATATATTCCCAACGCAGAGACAATAGCAAGCGTTTGCTGTTGATACAAGAGTGTTAGAGTGGCTGTGCACGGTACTAACCCAGATCCTCTTTGAACCAGGGGCTTTACATGGATTATGCCTGGCAACGTCACTAAGTATTTCCAAATGCTGAAATACACAAGTACACACACACTGGTGCAATGCACACAACATGGATAAACACGAGCAAGTGTAAACCTAGGTGTTAGGGGACGGCTGGCCAATCGTGATTATTGAAGTCAGCTGCCAGTAATGTACAGCAACATTATTAACAGGCTGGAAAAAATGTAAATTATTTGAGAAGATTACACACCATAATGAACAGATCATAATCATGATGGAGTAAATATGGCTTAATATATTGGTTAAAATATTAAACTTATAATTAAAACACATTAGTTTTATTACACATTAATTAATTATGTATACAATTATATTTATTTAACAGCTCAATTATGTGCATATGGGGTGAATTTTGAACAGATGTTGCTTGTGTGGTGCACTAATTTCTAACATAAAACCATAAAATACTAAGAATGTTTCTTTTTACGTTTTCTTTTACTAAAAAAGAACTGAAATGGTGTCAAATGTTTTGTTTTTTTAATTGAATTGTAATTGAAAATCATTGTTTACGTCAGTTTGTCTAAAAGCAGAAAACACTTCCCATAGAAAAAAAAAGTTAAAAAAATATATAGTTTAAATAGTTTAAATTCTTGTATGTACATAACAGAAAATATGCATTTTTAAAAAATCATCACAGTTAACTTTAAGGTCTTTTGAAGTTTTTATTTATAGTAAACTAAATTAAACATTGACTCACAAAATGTTTTTACTTTTATCCTAAGTGAGAAATTATGTCATATTACAACTAATTTAGCATTTGTTTACTGTGAAATTAAGTTGTTAAAAGCCAAATTATATAAATATATATTATATTGACCTACATTAGGTAACATTTTGCCCTGTGATTAAAGAAAATATAATGATTGGTTGTTATATTAAATAATCTTTTTTTTTTTTTTTTACAGTGTATGAATGATTTTGACCTTGGGAAATGAAATACTGTTGAATTATATAGAATAAAAATGTAAGGTTTAAAGCAAACCATAAATATAATTAGAAGGAAAAAAAACTAATAATGTTGGCTGAAATCAAAATGTTTTTTTTTTTCATTGAGAATAATTGGTAATCTGATTGGCTGTCTTTTTTGCAATTTCCCTTAAATTATTAAAAGCCAATTCTTTAATGACATCACTGTCCAGGAAGTGACATCATTTTGGTGGGAAAACAGCACGAAGATCAGTAAGTTTTAGATTTGATGAATTCTTAGATTTTTGTGGCTATTAGATGGTCTGTCTCATCTGAAAACATTAACACATTTGATAAAATTGCATTCTTTCAATTTCAAAGCTTAACAATTTTATAATTGACCCTCCTACACACCAATTTTCAGTCCCTCACTGAGAAATGACTCATTTCAGCTCTGTATTTGATTTATTTTCAGAAATGTTATTAAATATTGTATTTCTGTTCCTTTCTGAAAGTCTGAAAACACCCTTTTTACAGAAATACTTCTTACAACAAGAGCATATTCATGTTACAGAGTTCAAAATATTAGCATAACTGCAGTGATGCTGGTCAAGAAGCATTGATTTTTGTGGCTATTAGATGGTCTGTCTCATCTGAAAACATTAACACATTTGATAAAATTGCATTCTTTCAATTTCAAAGCTTAACAATTTTATAAATGACCCTCCTACACACCAATTTTCAGTCCCTCACTGAGAAATGACTCATTTCAGCTCTGTATTTGATTTATTTTCAGAAGTGTTATTAAATATTGTATTTCTGTTCCTTTCTGAAAGTCTGAAAACACCCTTTTTACAGAAATACTTCTTACAACAAGAGCATATTCATGTTACAGAGTTCAAAATATTAGCATAACTGCAGTGATGCTGGTCAAGAAGCATGGTCTCACTTGTGATACTAAACTAGTTACGTTAAACAACCAGGCTGAGATGCAAATCAACCAAAATAGAAATCCAGAAATAGAAATCCATTTTAGTTTTTTTCTTTGTTGTGGAGAAGAAGCACAATGCTGTTCTCATCAGATGGAGATAATGTCCTCTGCTGTCCAAGCTGAAAGAGATGTTCTCAAGCATAGCCCGAGTCCTGACTTTCACATGGCACACTTATCGTACAACCTCAAAAGCAAAAAACACACATGAAAGCACCGTCAGCCAAGACTGCATTATCTTTCTGCTCTTATCTGAGATGTGCTTCTCTACTGCTCTGCAATGGCTTGATGGTTTTCTTCTGCCCCATTTGTGTAAATGCATTTGGCAGATATGCATCAGTGACTTCTAGATATACACTGATACAGTATTTTACATTGCTGAGTTAGAAAACGGTGTCTAGAGGATGCTGAACGAGTTCATACAAGTACAATAATCAAGTGGTTCCATTTTAATTTCTGGAGACTGATTGGACATTATAAAAAGCCTCTAAAGAGCCTGTGAAATCCCTTGACAAAAGCACGGCTTCCTTTGTGTTGACAAATTTCCTTTTGAAAATTGTCGTTTTTAAAATAGCCAACAGGCTTAATTTACATCACAGCCACTCTGTAAAAACATCTTATTCTTAATGAGTAACTAGACTGTTAATATATTGTATTTTTCGCTCTCCCTTTGGCAGCACCATTGGTTTTTGTGAACCAAGTATTTTAAGTTGGAAAGTAAGTTTCCTTAAATTTCCCTCAACAACTCTCCACATGTCCTGTCCATCATGTTATGATATTTAAAACAAGATATTTGACATGCAATGATGCACAAATTAAAAGTTTAGAAACATATAAGTATGTTTGCTTATATATAAAATACAATCTATGAATAAAATGATTTTTATTAATTACTTATTTTAATATTCATATTATATAATATAATCATATTTTATATGGTATAGTTCATTTATTTTGTTGATTTTAGATTTTTTTTCAGGAAAACAAGTGAAAAGGTATAAGCTAAAAAAATTTACTAATTAAAAACAAAATAAAACAAACAAAAAAAATTTTTGCATGATAAACTATTTGTAACTTTCTAATCAAAAGCAGGTGGTATTTAAAATAAAAATATTTGCATTAAAGTAAGCAGTTTATTGGTCATGAGTGCAAGATGAATCAATATTATTAAGCCTGTCATTTTTAAATGCATATCTGTATATAAGTTTTACTTTTTTAAAGTTTTACTTTTATGCCCAGCTAACAAAAAAATATGTTCATAAAGGGGTCATATGAGGCTATTTTAAAGATCATTATTTTGTGTATTTGGTAGACCATAATATGTTGACATGCTTTAATGTTCAAAAAACACATTATTTTTCAAATACTGTACATTATTGTAGGTCCTCTATGCCCCGCCTCTCTCAAACATGTCGTTTTCAACAAAGCCCCCTCCTTTGACAAGCGCAGTCTGCTCTGATTGGACAGCTGACCCAGTGCATTGTGATTGGCTGAACACCACAAGCATGTGTCGGAAATGTAATGCCCTTTACCATAATCGCAGCTTCAGCTTTCAAAGTAAATATCAAGACAGTTAATAATGCACACACACACACACACACACTCAAAGTGTTACTCAGCGCTGCGCAAAACTCCGCATTTGAACAGTCAATAGCAAATACTTAAACTAATAACAAAACATATTTACTGTCGCTTATTCAGAAGCGCCAGATTGTCATAGTGAAGTCGGAATTGACCCCTTTTTTTTAGAAATAACCTTTGTGCACAGCCAGCCTTGTACTCTTAGGTTAAAAAAAACTGTCGTCCATAAAATGCGTTGCACAAATTCGTGGTTGACTCTTAACTTTTATAAAGAATATCTCTTTGGATTTGAGACTTTAGTCTTTGCAACTTTACAGATCTTCTTTATGCACCAAGAGCTTGTAACACTCCAAAGAAAAAGGAAAAATTGAAATCGCATCATATGACCCCTTTAAGAACGTTTTGATCGTTCTCACTGAGTTATAAAAACATTATTTCTGAACATTTTGTGAATGTTTAAGGGGAATGTTAAATTTTATTTTTTGCAAACATTACATTTTAGAAACAAGTTTAATAAACAATGTTTTTGCACTAACGTTTTAACTAAGAACATTATTAAGTAGCTTTGAATGAACATTCTTTTAACATTACAGTTAAGTCCAGACCTTTAAGACAACCACCAGAACGTTCTGAGGTACATAGATGGCCTCACAAATTACACACAAGGACTAAAAGCCACAAAACTCCACATTAATTAATTTCACAGTATCTTTAAACGCAATAGCAAATTCCTTTTTGTTAATATTCTTAACTGAATATCTGCCAGCGATTTCTACTCGCTCCCGCTCTCTCAGGCAGAAATTTCACCTGTGCTCGGTAACCTTATTTAGCGCGTGAAGCAGATGGGATGTGACAATTCTTTGATACATAATTTGCTCTTCAGCGCAGGTGCTGATTGAACTGGATCATTATTCAGCAATTGACACCCACTCTCACCATCCTCTCTTCTGAGTCACAGCCCTCCGCTGGCCTAGTCTTCATCATCTCCCAGGCAGCCCACCTCCTCATCGCCCTCTTTACATCTCGCATCCCCTGTTCACGCTTCTGTACACACACCGTCTCCAGTGTCTTTCAGCCACAACTCATTAACAAACGCTGACAGCAACTCCAAAGGCTCTCTAACTCTGACTCACTGGCTTTTTGTGATAGTCTGAATGCATTTGTACATCAGATATAATTTGAATAATGATTTAAACACATAAACACGTGCACACATATCCCTCATTGTAAAGCTTGCTATAAACACTGTTGTGATGGACGCGTTAGTTCATCCTTCCAGTGATTCATATGTATTCACTTTGAGAGTCCAGTGATGGGGAAGAGCTAGGATGTGTGGGGGAAGGGAAATGGGAATTGCATAACCTCCGAGCTCAATCTTAGCATTAAGTGGCCGAGGGAAAGAGTCTCCATTTGCCCTTTACCCTTATTGTGAAAGGTGGAAAAATAAAAATTAGGCTACAACCAGAGGTGTGAAAACAGGATGACTGGGACAATGATGTACATGTACAAAGAGCAAATATGTGGTTCCTGGCTATGTGCAGAATATATTCACAGTACCAAAAATAAATTACAGCTTAGCTCCTCCCACCAAGAAAAAGGTAAATAAATACAGAAAATACAGAAAAATTTTATAAATGCAGAATAAAAAGAAACATGCATTGAAGAACAGAAAAAAATATTTTGCTATTATAGTGAATTACGCTAATGTTCATTATTATTTATTATTGTAAAATTAATTAACACCATAAGCAATTTTCCAACGCTGTACATCACACAGAGTGTTAATTAAAGTGATGATGTGATTTCAAGTTTTCTTTTCTCTTTGGAGTGTTACAAGCTCTTGGTGCATAAAGAAGATCTGTAAAGTTGCAAAGACTAAATCATCAAATCCAAAGAGATATTCTTTATAAAAGTTGAGTCAACCACGCCTACCTAAAACGGCTCAATTGTATTATTATTAGAAGAGGTAGTATTTATTTTTATAAAGATATACTCGGCCAGTTATTTATTTATGATTTATGAGTGGAATAATTAATATCACTTTAGGATTCAACATTAGTAAAACAAACAACAGACAAATCACATCAAAATGTTATCATTTGCACAGATGTGGTCTCGTGATTATGAAAGACGCTCTCGCATCTTTTAATAAGTGACTGCAATAACAATTTTGCAGACAGGATATGAAAACCCCCGTAATTTCCCTGGTCAAGGGCAGCCGCTTGAAATCTCGCGATACTCTTTGTGGCGCGGGATTTGGCTGGAGCCGATGAATGCGCAGTAGTCGTTCTGCAGCGCTGTGGAAATGGCGCCTGCGTTCAAGCAGCAGTAGTCGGCAGTTATAACGATTTACACTGAACTCACGGTTTCTCTTTGCGAGTGTTCAGTTCAGCACTACTAGACTACGAGAGTTTATCCATGCGAACCGAGTCCGGATTATGTCCGGAAAAGAGTTGCCACCAAAGTCGTGTTTGAAGTAACGTATATCCAGTTTTCTTGAGGGCCGTCATCATCAGCGTGCAGGTAACGTACAACACTGTTGTCTGTGGTAATTTGTTTTTGCTATATGTGTCACATTAGGATACTCTAGAGCAGTTTACGTGTCTTTACAGCTCGAGACCATTTAGCACTCATTTATGTGGATTGTTTACTATTAAAAGCTATTGCGAGTTAGTCTCGTGCTGTGACCGTTAGCTGCCGTTAGCTTGTGCGGCTAATCTGAAGGGCTCATGGTAATCGCCTGCGCGGGCTCACCTCAAGCCTCAACACGGCTCTGTTCGAGACCTTTTACCCGCTCTGTTTTATTACACATCGCACTAAGCTTTTTGTTGGCCTGTCGTCGATGTATTTTGAGTCTCTTGTTTGTTTTTATATACTCCGTTGGTAACCGTAACAGTTCACGCTAGCGGTGCTACTGACGTGCTGTGGTTGAAAACAGTTTCCAGGAAAGGTTGTTCTAATAATACAGACCATACTGCAAAGTTGGTGTTTTATGTAAATATGCAAGAGAATGGACGCTTTTGTCTAGCTTGGAAAAGAAGCGGTATTTGTCAGTGATAATTTGAAAATGTATCTATATATTGATCATATATAAAGTGATATTTAGAAACAAATATGAACGCAGACGCATGTTTGTACTGTGTTTGTGTACTTCGCCTAGTAAGTAACGTTATTATGAATAAAGCTCTATGAGCTCTGATTTCAGATCAGGTTTCTCCATGTGAGTCTCACGCATGGGTGGGACTAGTCTGCGCGGGCACATGGGTGAGTCCTATAGGCTGTTTGCATTAGATGACCATGCTTTTCCAGGGGGCACTATTGCATGAACGAAGTGTTTTGTAATTTTACAGATCCAGACTGTCAGCCGGTCCAGGGACTCCAGCAAACTTAATCATTACTTTCGTTAAAACATTATAGCTTTTTATAATATCTTACTACCGTCAGCGAATTATGTTTAGATGGTTTGAAATGTCATGCATGTTGTCGTTTCACTAGAGTAAAATAGTTGTCTTTGTGGGAAATCTTTCTGTAGTCTAGACGTAATCATGTAATTCAGACTTTCAGTTAAACTTATGAGCCACATTATGCGTTTTTACAAGATAGTGTTATCATGCCTGTACCACATCTTAAAGCTGGTAAACATAAAAGATATGTCAACATCTTGGTAGACTATACTAGGATAATCAAAACTAAATAATTTTTTGTGAATGTTTTTTAAAGGGTTTTGAGATTTTTTTTTTAATGAATAAATATGCATTTTATAGAAATTCATTAATGCCAGTTCAATTAGAATATTATAGACTGATTTTATTTTTTAACTGCATAAAGTATGAAAATGATCTATAAGAAGCATTGCTTATTAAAAAAGCCAGACATTAAAATGTCAAAATTTTGCCATAATTTGCAAAAGGATTTACAAGTATAAGTTTTTAATATTTTGAATAGTTCACTGCACAAGATAAATTTGTTGATTCAAAGTACCATGTTTATCTTTAAGCGTCTGTCCTGTGTTTAATGTATGTATTTTCTTTTACCTTTTATATAATTGTGGTGAGTGATTTTTGAGAATGAAGTCATGCAAACTATCCATGTTGGTGTATTGGATTTTTACCAAACAATGTTATTTTAGTATTATGTGCTTGTCGTTTTTATTCATTATTTAAAAAAATATTTCTATATAGATTTTTATTTCTGCTTTAGTAATTTTCTAATATCCTTAGTTTTTTTTATAGATGTATTTTTATTTCCGCTTTATTTCAATTACAGAAAACAGTTTTTAATAGGTTTAATTCAAAATAGTAGCACTACCGGATGAATAATAATATCAACATATTGGGAATAAGGCATGATTGGGTGTACAGCCTTTTAATGTATCCTAACTATGCACAATTAAATGAACAGTTGTGCTTTATTTTCACATTATAGTAGTTTATTTCCATGGCTGACTGTCCATATGCTCATCTGAACAGACCCACCAGTTGAACTTGATAATCACTGTTTTATTATATGTTTGGAGGAAACACAAGTGTGGTGGATACGTATGTGCCAACTGCTCCATTGGAGGCACAAAAGTGCTGACAACTGCTGTTGTGTATGAGGTTCCTCTTTGTCCATAATGTTATCAGTGATATTTCAGCATGATTTTTGTACTAGTTCGAAACATTCTGTTTGTGTTCAGTTTTTTAGATTATATTGTTTGCTTTGTTTCAGGGCAGGCAGATTGATTTTTACCATGTGTTTTCTCTTCAGTAAGCATGCGTGACCTGGCAGCCCAAGTCACCAGCAGCTTGCTGCGCTTCCCAGAGGTGACGATAGACGCTCTAGGGGAGGATGAAGTTACGCTGGACTCTGTGCTGCATGGGAGATTTACTGTTGGTGAGTCTTGTTTTTCACTGATGATGTCCTGGGGTCTCTATTTATAAAACTCTCCATAGATTTCATCGTAAACGTGTACGTACGCTGAAAAACTACATTCTGCGTAAGCACAAAAGTTTTCAGATTTATAAAACCATTCGTACGCCAGAACCTGCGCAAAAATCCTTTTATAAATCCCAGTCAGAGAAAGATTGTACGTACGTGCATTTACACCCCGTCTCCTCCCCGAAATCACCATATATGGACATTACAACGCCTAGTTTTACTATGCATAACCTCATCTGCATATCATTTCCATGCATATTCCCAGCCACGTGACACCATGTTTAACACTGTCAAAGATAAAAGACATTAAGGAAATATGAGATACAGACTATAAATGCCATGTGCCATACATTAATTTTTATTTCTAAAAATGATCCAATATCCTTATGTTTTAGAATAAATATATCAAGATAAAAATAATTACAAAAACGGAGCAATTGTGATGAGCCCATTTCTGAAATCACTAGGTAAAGATTAGACTATAATTATGACAAGAAACTAGGCTATTTGAATTGCATAGTTATTAGTTACTATGCTTCATGTGTCCACTTGAAGTGCACACAATTGTATTATTATTAGAAGAGGTAGTATTTATTTTTATAAAGATATACTCGGCCAGTTATTTATTTATGATTTATGAGTGGAATAATTAATATCACTTTAGGATTCAACATTAGTAAAACAAACAACAGACAAATCACATCAAAATGTTATCATTTGCACAGATGTGGTCTCGTGATTATGAAAGACGCTCTCGCATCTTTTAATAAGTGACTGCAATAACAATTTTGCAGACAGGATATGAAAACCCCCGTAATTTCCCTGGTCAAGGGCAGCCGCTTGAAATCTCGCGATACTCTTTGTGGCGCGGGATTTGGCTGGAGCCGATGAATGCGCAGTAGTCGTTAAAAACAAAAACGGTTTAAAATAGTTATCCGATAAATATTTTAGAATAGAGTTGATCTCATTCTTTAACACTGGCCAAATAGTAGCCTATTTCAATTGTTTTAAACAATTCAAATCAAACTAAATTTATGCAGTTTTGCTGATAAGGTGAATATCTTTTAGCTATTATTTTTTGTGGAAACAGATAGGCCTATTTATTGCAGTGTAAAATTGTCTGGCTCGGCACGTCACTAACAAAGTATTTTAAAAAGGAAACCCATAAATCTTACCCTTTTCTTCAAGTTGTAGCCTTCAAATACAGCGGTACTTTTCATAATGTTGTAGAGATGCCTTCACACGACATCAACACCTCTGTGCAGCTTTGGTTGTACAGTAAGATATTATCATTGGACCTATTCAAACTGGATAATGGACAGTTCGACCACTGAATCCAACAATGTCCGCCCTAATATCGAAATAAGTGCGCATCATTGTTCTCGCTAAAAAATATTTTCTCATAAGATGAGATCTGCACTTCAGTTTAAAGATGAATTATTGTGCACCTATAGCACGCCTCGCTGTCAATAAAAGAGGAAAAGTGATCAAGCGCATTTACTACAAAGATGTCTAAATTCATATAATTTTGGTTTAAGTTCTGCGTAATGACTTTATGTAATTTCTGTCCTTATCTCCATATGAGAGTGGAATATTTCATGTAAATGTATATATCGACATGAAAACAGAGCTTAAAATCATTGTTTTTACTTCATTAATTTTCTCACTCAAGGAAAAAGAGTTCGTACGCATGGGTCAGAGTTTGCGTGCAGGTGCACAAATTTTCCCGTGAAGTTTGTTTTTATAAATCCCAAATTTTGCGCAGGAAGTAGCGTACGCCTCTTTCAGGGCTGTTTTTGTGCGTACGCAACGGTTATAAATGAGGCCCCTGATCATCACCAATGTCATGTTTTAGATGTTTCATGTATGTTGCCTAGGTTAGATCTTCAGTTCTCTTCTTGTGTTTCACTGACATATCTTATTAATTGGGTGCAGGGAAAAGTGGACTGTCCTGGCTTGCCTGCGGGCCTCAATTGGAAGTGGTCCATGCTGTTACTGGAGAGCGTGTCTCTGCCTACCGTTTCAGCGGGGTGTCCGAGCACCCGCCCACAGTGCTGGCCGTGCGGGACTTCTGTTGGCTGAAGCGAACGGGGCTGCTCATTGGTCTGGAGGAAGCCGAGAGCAGCATGTTGTGTCTATATGATCTTGGTATCTCACGTGTTGTCAAGGCTGTGGTCATCCCAGGCAGAGTGAGTGCATTGTTTTTTTTTTTTTTTTTTTAGTATAATTGAGATAAAATTATAGTGTGTATTGATATTTCAAATATATATTGTTATATTTTCTGTTTTCATTTTCAGTTTATAGATCTTTTTTGTTCTTGTTTATTTTAATTATTTCTTTAGTTTGTTATTTTAGTAGTTTGTTAAATTAAATTAAAATGAGAAATGTTGCTAAAATTAAGTTTGTGTTTTCATATTTATTTCAGTTAACACTTCAATTTTATTTCAAATAAGGAATTTTTTTTATGGTTTTAGCTAACTACAATAAACCTGAGTGTAAACAGGTTTATTATGTAATTTGATTATGTAATTGATTTCTCAAAATGCATCCTGGCTGTAATCTTGTAATTATTCCACATCTGTTGTTTTATAATGACACTACTCTGAATGATCATGTGATTGAAAAGAACAACTGCTTTTTCTGCAGATCACAGCCATTGACCCCCTTGTTAGTTACGGAGGGGCCAGCGCTAACACGCAGCATCTGCACCAGAGTTTGCGCTGGTTCTTCGGTGTGGCTGCTGTGGTCACAGACGTCGGTCATGTACTGCTGGTTGATCTCTGTCTGGATGACCTGTCCTGTAGTCAGAGCGAAATGGAGGCTTCAGGTGGGACTATTGTTTTTTTTAGCAAAAGCTTTCATGTGAACAGAAATAAACATTTCCATTGTCTCAAACCATTTTCATTTCTTTTGGCCACAGATCTAGAGGTGGTCAATAAGTCTCCGTCTGAGATCCCACGTTTACGGGAGGGTGTGACGCAGCAGGGCAGACACCTGTGTCTTCAGCTCAGCAGCCCCACGGGTACTGGAGCGACAGCCCTGCAGTACATCCAGCGCACCAACCAGCTCGCGGTGGGCTTTTCAGATGGCAATTTACAGCTCTGGAATATGAAGACCCTCAAAAAAGAGTGAGTGAAAGACTTAAAACAAGCAGACTTTTTTTTGCCCTTTCTAATGTAATCGTATGTTAAATTTCACATGAAATGAAAACTCACCCTGTCTATTTTCTAAATGCATGTTGTTGATTATATTGTGAACTATTCATTTCTTTTTGTTTGACCTTGTAATTCTTAATTTCATAATGCCATTTCATCTTCCAGTAAAAATTACAGACTTTTCTCTGTTGATACATACCTAGGGTTGGGTTTGGGTTTTTTATGATACCGGTGCTAAATCGATATTTTTAAAACTGTACCGGCGCCTGAACCGATACTTTAACAGGGCTCGCAAAATTTCAAAATCCTTGGTAGCCCTTCGGGCAGGTACTCTTCAGATTTTGGTAGCCTGAAAATTTATTTAACTAGCCCAAATAAAAAAAATACCTTTTTTTAAAATATAGAAAATCAGATAGGAGTTTAAATGTCAATCAAAAATATTTTCATTACACAAATATCAACAAATATGAAGGAAGGAATTTTATTTCACTATTTACAGGGTATCTGCAGAATTATTTTAAATAAATTTAAGGCAATTTATGACCCATTAACGATGGATCATTAATGATTTATTTTATCCACCCGCGACTCTCACGCAAATAATCAGAATGCATTTTTTATTACCCGAACCGCGGATTATCCGCAGCACCCGTGGATATAGGAAAAGCAAAATAAGTTTGCTGCCTAAATCAGACGGACTTACTGAAAATGCAAATTAATACTCTGCCAGCCGGAGGTTCTTTAAAGTGGGAGAAACCGAGGTTTCCCCGGTAACGGCTGTGCACAAAGCAGTGCTGAGCTCACAAACGCGCTGCTTTATCAGGCATATAACATGCAAGATGAAATGAAAATGACATCAAAAATGTTCTAAAACTAGTCTTTCTTAAGAAATACAGTGATATAAAAACACTCGCACCTCGTTTTGATTTTTAAACCTGCAGTACGTGCTCATGTTTATTCAACGAAGCCTTTTGGAAAATCCGTCAGTTTTGATATTGTGGCGAGCGCCACAAATAAATGTATGGGAAACACATCCCACATCACAACCACCTGACCCCAACTTCAATCTACTCATCACCTTAACTTTAACTGCATTTGTAGCCGGCGCCATAGCCAGACTGATAAACAAACACAGAACGGAAGTTAACCCGATGAAACAGTCTATATAAAGCTTGAAGCATCAGAATCGGTATCGACCGATCACCATGACAAGAAGTCGATACTTGGTATCGGCTGCAAAAATCCTGATCGTAGCATCGCTAGTTCTAGTACATACCATATTGGCACCGGGTTTCGGTACCCAACCTTATACATACCAGGCTTTTCCAATCATTTAGTCTGCTTAAACCTTGACAGTTTCTTAGAAACCACTACAAGCTCAAATTCAGATCTGCCTCCATCCAATCAATAGTCCCCACCCTACATTTTTCTTTTTCAGTAATCTGTTTTACTCAAGATGCATGTCACATTATGGAAGAAAAGATCTGTCACTACTTCTGTTTTGTTGCGGCTATAATGTATTGATGCACCAATGAATTTGTTTCTGAACATGTCCTCTTGCTCTTCAGATATCACTCACAGCTAGAGGGTGGCAGAGTGCCTGTCTATGCATTTACCTTCCAGGAGCCAGAGAATGACCCACGGAACTGCTGCTATCTGTGGGCGGTGCAGTCTGCACAGGATCAGTAAGTTTGCGGTTTCATGTGCTGCTATCGAAATAATCTGACTATTGTCTGGTTTGGTTCTGATTTATTCTGGTGTGTTTTTGTCTTTGCAGTGAGGGGGATGTAGTCAGCCTCCATTTATTACAACTGGCTTTTGGGGAGAGAAAGTGCTTGGCTTCAGGGAAAATTATTTATGAGGTACAGAGTTATTCAGGATTCTCCATTCTCAAATCTATTTGAATGTTACAGTTTTTGTATCTATGCAATGTTCCTGCAAAATATTCATTCAGTGTGTGATTCTTGACTCTCAGGGTCTGGAGTATTGTGAGGAACGTTACAGTCAAGACTTGAACGGTACAGCATTTCCTCTAAGAGCTCAGGCCATCAATACCCGTCTGATCAGCTGTCAGACCATAGAGAAGTTTCGCCACCACCCTGATCGTGACGACAGCATGAATGAAGGTGTGTTTATATATCCAAGTCATGCTTTGCAGAGTGATTGATTGACATTGCATGTTTTCTATAACATTCGTTTTTATGTTTTTTAGTGACGTCTCCTGATACAAGTGTGTCAGTTTTCAGCTGGCAAGTTAAATCGTATGGACAAGGCCAGCCATTGACCTTCATAGGTGTTTTTGACATTAACCGATGGTACCATGCTCAGATGCCAGATTCATTAAGGTGGGTATACTTCTAGTAAAGGTTAAAAATACAGTCAGATGTGTGGTGAGGGACATGTAAATAGACTTTCTCTTTCCCATTCAGAACGGGTGAATCCTTACGAAACTGTCCGTATCTGGCAGTGTGGTCTTTTGACTGTGTGATCGAAATGACAGCTCCCTGTATACTGTTGGACATCCTGATTCATGAGCGCAGTCTAAGTAGGGGTCTGCCCTACACCTGTCCTCCACCGGAACAGTTCTTCAATCCCACAACCTACAACTTTGGCAAGACCTGTTAATTTTTTTATTTGATCATTAATTGCATGTGTAATGGCTGTTATGTAACCCCATTTAATGTGTCATAACCTCTGTATTCCTTTTCTATTCTAGATGGAAGTTGTTTGCTTAATGCTGGAATTGTGCACTTTACTTGCTCTGGCTATCAGAAAGAGGTTAGATTTTGGCCCTTTTGTATACTATGCTGAGTCTTTCTTATTTTTGGTCCGTTAAACTAATTCTCTACTCTCAGACCCTGAGCTACTTGAAGAAGGTGGCACCAAGTTTAGGTGACGGCATTTCTAATGGATACTCACGCTGTCTCATGTCTGGCCTCCTATCCTCTCGTCTGGCTGATGTCCAGCCCTCCAGCCTCTCACAGGTATCACAC
>NW_015505263.1:2248163-2295817 GCF_001515645.1 Sinocyclocheilus grahami | reverse complement strand
TTTTTTTTTTTTTTTTTTTTTTTTTTAGTATAATTGAGATAAAATTATAGTGTGTATTGATATTTCAAATATATATTGTTATATTTTCTGTTTTCATTTTCAGTTTATAGATCTTTTTTGTTCTTGTTTATTTTAATTATTTCTTTAGTTTGTTATTTTAGTAGTTTGTTAAATTAAATTAAAATGAGAAATGTTGCTAAAATTAAGTTTGTGTTTTCATATTTATTTCAGTTAACACTTCAATTTTATTTCAAATAAGGAATTTTTTTTATGGTTTTAGCTAACTACAATAAACCTGAGTGTAAACAGGTTTATTATGTAATTTGATTATGTAATTGATTTCTCAAAATGCATCCTGGCTGTAATCTTGTAATTATTCCACATCTGTTGTTTTATAATGACACTACTCTGAATGATCATGTGATTGAAAAGAACAACTGCTTTTTCTGCAGATCACAGCCATTGACCCCCTTGTTAGTTACGGAGGGGCCAGCGCTAACACGCAGCATCTGCACCAGAGTTTGCGCTGGTTCTTCGGTGTGGCTGCTGTGGTCACAGACGTCGGTCATGTACTGCTGGTTGATCTCTGTCTGGATGACCTGTCCTGTAGTCAGAGCGAAATGGAGGCTTCAGGTGGGACTATTGTTTTTTTTAGCAAAAGCTTTCATGTGAACAGAAATAAACATTTCCATTGTCTCAAACCATTTTCATTTCTTTTGGCCACAGATCTAGAGGTGGTCAATAAGTCTCCGTCTGAGATCCCACGTTTACGGGAGGGTGTGACGCAGCAGGGCAGACACCTGTGTCTTCAGCTCAGCAGCCCCACGGGTACTGGAGCGACAGCCCTGCAGTACATCCAGCGCACCAACCAGCTCGCGGTGGGCTTTTCAGATGGCAATTTACAGCTCTGGAATATGAAGACCCTCAAAAAAGAGTGAGTGAAAGACTTAAAACAAGCAGACTTTTTTTTGCCCTTTCTAATGTAATCGTATGTTAAATTTCACATGAAATGAAAACTCACCCTGTCTATTTTCTAAATGCATGTTGTTGATTATATTGTGAACTATTCATTTCTTTTTGTTTGACCTTGTAATTCTTAATTTCATAATGCCATTTCATCTTCCAGTAAAAATTACAGACTTTTCTCTGTTGATACATACCTAGGGTTGGGTTTGGGTTTTTTATGATACCGGTGCTAAATCGATATTTTTAAAACTGTACCGGCGCCTGAACCGATACTTTAACAGGGCTCGCAAAATTTCAAAATCCTTGGTAGCCCTTCGGGCAGGTACTCTTCAGATTTTGGTAGCCTGAAAATTTATTTAACTAGCCCAAATAAAAAAAATACCTTTTTTTAAAATATAGAAAATCAGATAGGAGTTTAAATGTCAATCAAAAATATTTTCATTACACAAATATCAACAAATATGAAGGAAGGAATTTTATTTCACTATTTACAGGGTATCTGCAGAATTATTTTAAATAAATTTAAGGCAATTTATGACCCATTAACGATGGATCATTAATGATTTATTTTATCCACCCGCGACTCTCACGCAAATAATCAGAATGCATTTTTTATTACCCGAACCGCGGATTATCCGCAGCACCCGTGGATATAGGAAAAGCAAAATAAGTTTGCTGCCTAAATCAGACGGACTTACTGAAAATGCAAATTAATACTCTGCCAGCCGGAGGTTCTTTAAAGTGGGAGAAACCGAGGTTTCCCCGGTAACGGCTGTGCACAAAGCAGTGCTGAGCTCAAAAACGCGCTGCTTTATCAGGCATATAACATGCAAGATGAAATGAAAATGACATCAAAAATGTTCTAAAACTAGTCTTTCTTAAGAAATACAGTGATATAAAAACACTCGCACCTCGTTTTGATTTTTAAACCTGCAGTACGTGCTCATGTTTATTCAACGAAGCCTTTTGGAAAATCCGTCAGTTTTGATATTGTGGCGAGCGCCACAAATAAATGTATGGGAAACACATCCCACATCACAACCACCTGACCCCAACTTCAATCTACTCATCACCTTAACTTTAACTGCATTTGTAGCCGGCGCCATAGCCAGACTGATAAACAAACACAGAACGGAAGTTAACCCGATGAAACAGTCTATATAAAGCTTGAAGCATCAGAATCGGTATCGACCGATCACCATGACAACATGACAAGACTTGGTATCGGCTGCAAAAATCCTGATCGTAGCATCGCTAGTTCTAGTACATACCATATTGGCACCGGGTCACCGGGTTCAACCTTATACATACCAGGCTTTTCCAATCATTTAGTCTGCTTAAACCTTGACAGTTTCTTAGAAACCACTACAAGCTCAAATTCAGATCTGCCTCCATCCAATCAATAGTCCCCACCCTACATTTTTCTTTTTCAGTAATCTGTTTTACTCAAGATGCATGTCACATTATGGAAGAAAAGATCTGTCACTACTTCTGTTTTGTTGCGGCTATAATGTATTGATGCACCAATGAATTTGTTTCTGAACATGTCCTCTTGCTCTTCAGATATCACTCACAGCTAGAGGGTGGCAGAGTGCCTGTCTATGCATTTACCTTCCAGGAGCCAGAGAATGACCCACGGAACTGCTGCTATCTGTGGGCGGTGCAGTCTGCACAGGATCAGTAAGTTTGCGGTTTCATGTGCTGCTATCGAAATAATCTGACTATTGTCTGGTTTGGTTCTGATTTATTCTGGTGTGTTTTTGTCTTTGCAGTGAGGGGGATGTAGTCAGCCTCCATTTATTACAACTGGCTTTTGGGGAGAGAAAGTGCTTGGCTTCAGGGAAAATTATTTATGAGGTACAGAGTTATTCAGGATTCTCCATTCTCAAATCTATTTGAATGTTACAGTTTTTGTATCTATGCAATGTTCCTGCAAAATATTCATTCAGTGTGTGATTCTTGACTCTCAGGGTCTGGAGTATTGTGAGGAACGTTACAGTCAAGACTTGAACGGTACAGCATTTCCTCTAAGAGCTCAGGCCATCAATACCCGTCTGATCAGCTGTCAGACCATAGAGAAGTTTCGCCACCACCCTGATCGTGACGACAGCATGAATGAAGGTGTGTTTATATATCCAAGTCATGCTTTGCAGAGTGATTGATTGACATTGCATGTTTTCTATAACATTCGTTTTTATGTTTTTTAGTGACGTCTCCTGATACAAGTGTGTCAGTTTTCAGCTGGCAAGTTAAATCGTATGGACAAGGCCAGCCATTGACCTTCATAGGTGTTTTTGACATTAACCGATGGTACCATGCTCAGATGCCAGATTCATTAAGGTGGGTATACTTCTAGTAAAGGTTAAAAATACAGTCAGATGTGTGGTGAGGGACATGTAAATAGACTTTCTCTTTCCCATTCAGAACGGGTGAATCCTTACGAAACTGTCCGTATCTGGCAGTGTGGTCTTTTGACTGTGTGATCGAAATGACAGCTCCCTGTATACTGTTGGACATCCTGATGCCTGAAAATTTATTTAACTAGCCCAAATAAAAAAAATACCTTTTTTTAAAATATAGAAAATCAGATAGGAGTTTAAATGTCAATCAAAAATATTTTCATTACACAAATATCAACAAATATGAAGGAAGGAATTTTATTTCACTATTTACAGGGTATCTGCAGAATTATTTTAAATAAATTTAAGGCAATTTATGACCCATTAACGATGGATCATTAATGATTTATTTTATCCACCCGCGACTCTCACGCAAATAATCAGAATGCATTTTTTATTACCCGAACCGCGGATTATCCGCAGCACCCGTGGATATAGGAAAAGCAAAATAAGTTTGCTGCCTAAATCAGACGGACTTACTGAAAATGCAAATTAATACTCTGCCAGCCGGAGGTTCTTTAAAGTGGGAGAAACCGAGGTTTCCCCGGTAACGGCTGTGCACAAAGCAGTGCTGAGCTCACAAACGCGCTGCTTTATCAGGCATATAACATGCAAGATGAAATGAAAATGACATCAAAAATGTTCTAAAACTAGTCTTTCTTAAGAAATACAGTGATATAAAAACACTCGCACCTCGTTTTGATTTTTAAACCTGCAGTACGTGCTCATGTTTATTCAACGAAGCCTTTTGGAAAATCCGTCAGTTTTGATATTGTGGCGAGCGCCACAAATAAATGTATGGGAAACACATCCCACATCACAACCACCTGACCCCAACTTCAATCTACTCATCACCTTAACTTTAACTGCATTTGTAGCCGGCGCCATAGCCAGACTGATAAACAAACACAGAACGGAAGTTAACCCGATGAAACAGTCTATATAAAGCTTGAAGCATCAGAATCGGTATCGACCGATCACCATGACAAGAAGTCGATACTTGGTATCGGCTGCAAAAATCCTGATCGTAGCATCGCTAGTTCTAGTACATACCATATTGGCACCGGGTTTCGGTACCCAACCTTATACATACCAGGCTTTTCCAATCATTTAGTCTGCTTAAACCTTGACAGTTTCTTAGAAACCACTACAAGCTCAAATTCAGATCTGCCTCCATCCAATCAATAGTCCCCACCCTACATTTTTCTTTTTCAGTAATCTGTTTTACTCAAGATGCATGTCACATTATGGAAGAAAAGATCTGTCACTACTTCTGTTTTGTTGCGGCTATAATGTATTGATGCACCAATGAATTTGTTTCTGAACATGTCCTCTTGCTCTTCAGATATCACTCACAGCTAGAGGGTGGCAGAGTGCCTGTCTATGCATTTACCTTCCAGGAGCCAGAGAATGACCCACGGAACTGCTGCTATCTGTGGGCGGTGCAGTCTGCACAGGATCAGTAAGTTTGCGGTTTCATGTGCTGCTATCGAAATAATCTGACTATTGTCTGGTTTGGTTCTGATTTATTCTGGTGTGTTTTTGTCTTTGCAGTGAGGGGGATGTAGTCAGCCTCCATTTATTACAACTGGCTTTTGGGGAGAGAAAGTGCTTGGCTTCAGGGAAAATTATTTATGAGGTACAGAGTTATTCAGGATTCTCCATTCTCAAATCTATTTGAATGTTACAGTTTTTGTATCTATGCAATGTTCCTGCAAAATATTCATTCAGTGTGTGATTCTTGACTCTCAGGGTCTGGAGTATTGTGAGGAACGTTACAGTCAAGACTTGAACGGTACAGCATTTCCTCTAAGAGCTCAGGCCATCAATACCCGTCTGATCAGCTGTCAGACCATAGAGAAGTTTCGCCACCACCCTGATCGTGACGACAGCATGAATGAAGGTGTGTTTATATATCCAAGTCATGCTTTGCAGAGTGATTGATTGACATTGCATGTTTTCTATAACATTCGTTTTTATGTTTTTTAGTGACGTCTCCTGATACAAGTGTGTCAGTTTTCAGCTGGCAAGTTAAATCGTATGGACAAGGCCAGCCATTGACCTTCATAGGTGTTTTTGACATTAACCGATGGTACCATGCTCAGATGCCAGATTCATTAAGGTGGGTATACTTCTAGTAAAGGTTAAAAATACAGTCAGATGTGTGGTGAGGGACATGTAAATAGACTTTCTCTTTCCCATTCAGAACGGGTGAATCCTTACGAAACTGTCCGTATCTGGCAGTGTGGTCTTTTGACTGTGTGATCGAAATGACAGCTCCCTGTATACTGTTGGACATCCTGATTCATGAGCGCAGTCTAAGTAGGGGTCTGCCCTACACCTGTCCTCCACCGGAACAGTTCTTCAATCCCACAACCTACAACTTTGGCAAGACCTGTTAATTTTTTTATTTGATCATTAATTGCATGTGTAATGGCTGTTATGTAACCCCATTTAATGTGTCATAACCTCTGTATTCCTTTTCTATTCTAGATGGAAGTTGTTTGCTTAATGCTGGAATTGTGCACTTTACTTGCTCTGGCTATCAGAAAGAGGTTAGATTTTGGCCCTTTTGTATACTATGCTGAGTCTTTCTTATTTTTGGTCCGTTAAACTAATTCTCTACTCTCAGACCCTGAGCTACTTGAAGAAGGTGGCACCAAGTTTAGGTGACGGCATTTCTAATGGATACTCACGCTGTCTCATGTCTGGCCTCCTATCCTCTCGTCTGGCTGATGTCCAGCCCTCCAGCCTCTCACAGGTATCACACCCTTTATTTAACATTATACAGGAGTAAATATACATTAGTTTTATTTGTTTGCTTATTAGCTTAATAGATCTCACTCACGTGTAGAACTACTGGTATCAGAACTACTGGTATCAGAGTATGTATACCAGTGATTCACATTTTTTCATTGATTACTTTGTGTTTAGGAAGAGCAGCTTGATGCCATTTTGTGCACTGCTGTGGAGACAAGCTCATTGGGACTCATCACTGGCTGTATTAAACAGTGGACCACTGAAGGTGAGAATGGGAGAAGTAATGCATTTGTAGTCTAGAAAAACTTTAATTACCAATAATTTACACTGCTGTTCAAAAGTAGTAAGTCATTGATTTATTCATTGATTTTTTTTTTAAGTTTCTTATTCTCACCAAATCAGTATTTAATGGATCAGAAATACAATAAAAGCAGTAATATTGTGAACTAGTATTGCAATATAAAATAACTTTTCTGTTGAAATGTAATTTATTCCTGTGATGGCAAAGCTGAATGTTCAGCAGCCATCACTCCAGTACTTCATATAACTTTCTGCCAAATTTCCACTTGTAAGAGCAACCAGGGTCAGCCGTCAATCTGCGCTACATACTGGAGTGGGCCTGGAATAAGGTTGTGCGCACCAAAGAAGAACTGGATGAAATATGTGAGCTTTCTGCACCCATTTCTCTGAATATGGTTTTATTGCAAATTTAACAGCGTTCTGATTGTGTTTTTCCTCTTTTTCTCCAGGTGTTCCGCTCTTTGACAGCTCTGCAAACTTCACGGATCCCCAGACACTGCAGTTGCTACAGCACAGTCAGCGCTTGCTGGCAAACCTCAGCACCATTTTCCACTGTTTGCTAAATGAGGCTCAGGAGCTCACACAGAAAGGTGACATCACACTGTTCTGTGCTGTTATATGTGAAGTTGAAAATCACTAGAATGACTGACTTATTTTTGGTTACTTGCAGGGTTGATTGGACTCATGAATAAATGCATGGTGTCTAGCTTGATCTCCCAGTACGCTCAGGTGGTTCTGTGGTTCTGCCGGACTGGTCTCCTTCCAGAGGGCTCTGGTATGGTTCTGGTTCACTCAGATTCTTTGAAAAACATCTGTGTGTTGCATATGATAAACTCAAATTGTTCATCTGTCAACAGAGGATGATGATGTGCTGCAGATTTCAAGGCCCTTTTACAGTCATTCTATTATAAAGAGTTATTACATCAGTCAGAGGGAGGAGCTGCAGAGACTGGCCAAGTAAGTGGCTGAATTTCCGAAGAACCATTGGGCTTTTATTTATTTAGCATTATTTATATTGTTTAATGGATTTTATTTATTTATGATTACTAAAAAAAATACATTTATATAATTATAATATGTCTCCAGAAGTTACATCGTATTTAACAAGGTACAAAAAAAAACTTTTCTTCCAATAGGGACAAGTGGTGTGCAGATTGCCTCATGATTGATGGCCTGGTGAGTCAGTGTGGGGAACGCCTTACAGAAATTTGGAAAAGGGACGAGGGTGGAACAGGACAGTATCCTCCCCCTTCACTTCATGTAAGTCAAGACTTGTTAAATCCGTTTATACAACGTTGCTGCCCTCAACTGTGGTTACTTTTATTTTTTGTGATCTGTTCCTGGTACAGGCCTTGCTGGATATTTACCTCCTGGAAAACATTGAAGAATCTGCCAAACATGCTATTGTATCCTTTTGGTGTTCTTTACTCTACTACATCTTGCCATAAATATTGTGTTGTTGGTTAGTAAAGATTATTCCTTGACTCAGGCTCTTAGGTTATTTATTTGCTTCTGGATGTGATGTACTCATTTCCTAATAAAAGTGGGGCATCCGTGGAGTCTTTTCCCACAGCGTTTGCCATTCCCATTGGGCTGGTGAAACTGGTACAAGGCCTGTGGTTGCTAGATCATCATGATCATGAGGTATAAAAAAAAAAAACAATGTTTTTGTGCTTACACTAGTATTTTTAAAAGAAACATTTTGATTTTGGATTAATTTGTGAATGGTGACAACATTAAATGATCTACTAGCAGATATGAGAGCTATATCAGTTTAAACACTACTTTTAGTGTATTTTGTATGAATGCCAGAGGTACTTACAAACTAATACTTCATGAATAATTAGTATTGAATGGTTTTCATCTCCCCCAGAGCTCTCTGGAGCTGCTGTTGCACCCAGCCACCAGTCACTCTCTGTGGAGCTGGCAGCACGAGCGTGTCTTGCAGGCTTTGATGTGCCAACAGAAACACAGCGTTGCCCTGCGCTACCTGCATGTGATGAAGCCTCCCTTGTGCACTACCAACCAAGCCAAGTTGTGCCTCTCTGTCCTGCTTCATAACAGGTATGTTTGTAGTGTACCATTGTGATTAATATGTCAGCTTAAAGTGGGCTCGTTTGTAGTTGCTAGACTCTTACCCTTGGATTGTTTTGGGCTGACCAGGTGTATTGTGGAGGCCTGGGCTTTGCTAAGACAGCATTGTAACAAATCGAACATGGAGGAGATGATGAAGTTTCTTTTTGAGACCTGTCAGGAGCTGGGACTGATGAAAGAGCTGCTGAAACTGCCCCTTGGACTTGCAGAACAGGTGTGTGCAAACCTCTGTAGCGCTTAAGTGCAGCCTTGGTGAGCAGAAGAGTTCTTGCAAAAAAACCTTCGGACTATAGTGTATATTAGCACTGCTTTATTTTTGACCTTTACCTCAAATGTACCCGTTTAGGAGTGTTTGGAGAGGTTCCTTCAAAGCACTGGAGGTTTCCAGAATCGGGAGCTGCTCATGGTCCACTACCTCCAACAGGCAAATTATGTGCCTGCACTTCAACTCAACCAGACCCTCAAAGTGAACCTAGCAGTATGTTCAATTTCATATTATAGTCTACATCTGCATTTCATCTTTGTTTAAAAAAAAAAAAAAGTTGTTATAATTTGGTTGAATTCAGGCTGATCGGGATCCTAAAATGAAGGAAAGGTCAAACACAAGGAACTCCATTCTCAATCAGTATGGGAAGGTTCTTCCTCGGGTTCAACGGAAATTAGCCATTGAGCGAGCAAAACCATACCAACACCCTGCTACGATTAACAGAGAAGGTACTGATGATGGTCATACTCACTTGGTCCGTGTGTTAGAATTTCAGACAAGTTGTTAGGATAAATGCCAGTTGCTGCTTTTTTTTCTCACTCCTAGTTAAAAGACCTCAGCCTCTGTCAACTGTAGCTAAACGTTCAGCCTCTGAAAATGTGATGACCAGAGCAGCCTTTATCAATAATGTCCTCTCAAAGATCGAGGAAGTATGGGTTGGCAAGAACACCTCTCCCGATTCATCTCCTTTCAAAAGGTACTATTAAGTAATTTTTCCCAGCTTTTATGTGAAATGTTTTCTTTAAAATTTTGAATTTCTTTTTATTTTTGCTGTTGGATTTCCTCTGCAGCCCCAAAGAGTCCAAAATGCAAGTGCCTAGCCTACATCCTTCCTCTCCAAATAAACCAGAGGCCTTTGTAGGAACTCCCATAAACATGCTAAACAAAAGAATGTCCAGGTAAAACAGTCAAAGACTGGTCTTAGTGTTTCGAAAGTTCCTTTATTTGCGTCTCAAAAGACACTAGTAACATCTCAACTGACTTTGTCACCAGGCTTCTGGATTTGGTTGTGCAGCCGTCTTCCCAGAGCTCTAATTTGCCTGGCACTCCTACAAGGTCCATTACTTCATGGGCTGGACTGAAGAGTGTCAGCAAAGCTCCTGAGCTTAGTCTGCTGCATACTCCACAAGTGGTAAAGGTGAGACCGCATGGTTTGTGATAGGGCTGCGTGATATGGCCAAAATTTCGGTCGATACGATATAATTCCGATATTGATATGAACACTATTAAAAAAGCCTCTTAAAAATGGCCAAGAGCGGCCACAACAGATGTCTGTACCTACAAACTTATGAAAAATTAATTTGCCAACTCTATGAAACCTACTCCTATAAAACTATATAATATTTTAGGAAAAAAATGGCGCAAATAAATAAATGTTCACCTTTTATTGGTATTTAGCCTTCATACAAACAAGAAATTTGAAATCACTGTCAAATAAATCTCAGACTCTCCTTATTAATATATATATTTTTTTACTTCAAACTATAGGGTAACATACCAGTCAAAAGTTTTTGAACAGTAAGATTTTTAATGTTTTTTTAAAGAATTCTCTTCTGCTCACCAAGCCTGCATTTATTCTAATCATTCTAATATTCTGATTTGCTGCTCAAAAAACATTTATTATTATGATGTTGAAAACAGCGGAAAATTGAGCAACAACAAAAGCATGTTGCTGGAAATGGGTTTATTATTGAAAATGCAAACTGATTGTCTGCCAGCAGGAGCCGCTGTGAGAGCGGTGGCTCTAGCGGTTTCTCCAGTAATGACTGTAAACAAAGCAGCTCCGCTCATGAACACTACTTTATCAGATAAAAATGCCATCTAAACTATTCTGAAGACAGTCGGTTCCCCTCAGAGATACATTCATATAAAACACCCGCGACGCGTTTAGATTTTGAAACGTGCAGTGCTCATGTTTATTCAACGAAGTCAAACGCCACAAATAAATCAATGTATGGGAAACACTGGTAATGTATATTGAAATATCGGAAATGTGTTTAAAAATCATATCACCGATATTGAAAAAAATTATATCGCGATACATATTGATATTGAATTATTGTCCAGCCCTAGCTTGTGAAACTTTTCACAAAAGCTCACAAGACTTATTTGTGACTTTAAATGTGCTATATGTACTTCCTCGGGTGTTTTAGGAAATTGCCCACCACAATTTTGAACTCTTTGGTTTTCAGAGAGCTCGAGCTTTGGCATCAGGCCCGGTTTTCTCAGCCTTCACCCCACAGTCTATTCTGAGGAGCAGCCTACGTCCCACTCCTGTGGCCACCCCTTCTGCCTCCCCAGGCCGATCAGTCACTCCTCCTCTCTGCTCCAAAGGGAGCCGTATTACCTTCATAGAGGAGGCTGATTCTCCAGAAGCTCCCAAGGGCTCTGTTCACTGGAACAATGGGGTAACATGCCTTTTTACATTTAAAATTAAATGATGAGTTTCCATGAAAAGTAATAAAAATAATTTTTAGCTTTAATATGATTGTGGTTCTTTACAGATTGCAATTAACAGGGAACTTAATACATCTAAGAGTATTTCTTCCCCACCTCCCAAAGCAAGTTTTGCAGCCTGGAGTGAACATTCAGATGCTGAAGTGGAAGAGGCAGATCTAAAGAGGACGTACATGCCCTCGCTGGAAGAGAAAGAAAATCCTGATGTAGAATCTGAGAGTGGATCCTCCGTCAAAGAGATCCCTGCAACTGAGTCCAAACAAGTGCTTCCCACTCTGGTGCGACGACCTAGTCTGGGGCATGAAGCAAGTCTTGTATCCAATCAGTCTGATACCACTCTTGAGTTCCATGATGCTCCTGAGGATCTTATGGCAACACAGGCAAACAGCAGTGTGGATCGGGAGGTGACCATAAGACTTCCAGGCACTTCAGAGGAATGTGAGCCTCCTGTAGAAGACAACACAACAGCAGAATTACCCTCTGTTACGCTGCCAGAGGTAGAGCAGAAAATACCTCAGGAGAGAGTTACAGAGAAAGACTCGTCCCATGAAAAGACGCCTTCAGATGCACAAGAAGCCCAAAGTAGGAGAGGAAAGCTTGAGGTGCATGTTGATATTGAGAACGATCGTGTGAGGGAAGTAACTGAGGAGGAGCTTGAGGAAACTTCAGAAGCTCAGGTTCTCAAGCCGGATGTAGTTACGGAGCCGGAGCTTGTTGTTCCAGTTCAGGAACCAAGCTTAGAATCTTTGGCTGAGATTTCTAAACATCAGGAAATCCAGGAACCAACTGAATCTGAAGATTCACAAAACACATCCTCCATTTTTGTTGACGCTTTCAGTTTTCCTCCTACTATAGAGCCTGTGAACAAGTCTATGGAAGAAAATGCTGCTTATGACTCTATTGATGAACCAGCTGTCACCAAGGTATCAGAGGCAGTACCAGAACAACTAGTTTGTGAGGCTTCTGTATCTGAGATTCCAGCGGTTGAGTTGGTGAACCATGAACAAATGACTAGTGAACCCGAGATTAATGAAGAATGTAAAGAGGAATCTATGGAAACCTCAGGTACTTTTTTTTTTTTTGGACATACAATACCTTTCAAAAGTTTGGGGTCAGTAAGAGTTTTTAGTTTTATTTGAATGCTTTTATGTAACTTTTAATTGCATTAAATTGATCTAAATTGAAGTGACAGTAAATATGTTACACAAATTTAAATTTTAAATAAATGCTGTTCTTTTTAACTTTCTATTCATCAAGAATCCTGAAAAAATGTATCTGTTTCTACAAAAATATTAGTCAGCACAACTTTTTTCAACATTGATAATAAAAAGAATATTTCTTGAGCACCATCAGCATATTGATGGCTGAAAATCCAGCTTTGCCATTACATGAAAATTTGCATTTTAAAGTGTATTAAAACAGAAAATGGTTAATTTCAATTGTAATAATATTTCACAATATTGCTGTATTTATTTATTTACAAATAATTGCAGCCTTTGTGAACATAAGAGACTTTCAAAAACATTAAAAAAAAATTCTGACCCCAAACTTTAAAACTTTGTAACTGTTGTTTTATGACTGATAATTGCACTGGTAGGAAATTAATTTCTAAAATGGATTTATATTTTAGACTTGGATGCCTTTGTGGAACAGCATTTATTTGGCCCAGATCTGTCTCCAACTTTAACCCGGTCCAGTATTAGGGAGGGATCACTCAAAAGGTGCTTGTTAATGACTTGCCCATCATGCTTTCTGGGTGCTGCTTTATGTATGTTTCTCATGTCCAGCCATTTGACCTTTTTTGACTTTTGTTGGTGCGGTCTACACCCTATAGTGAACCTGGTAGTGACATTAAGGAAGTTCAGCTCACTTCTGAGAATGCTGCAGATCTGAAATCACAGACATCAGAACCTGCTACCTCAGAGTCCAGATGTAAGTCACTCTCAGGTTTAATATTATAGTTAAAGTTAAACAACATGGTAATGATCCAAAACTAACCTCAGTATTCTTCCTATAGCTGTAGTGAGCTTGAATGACACTGATGAGCTCTCCAGTGCTGAATCTTCAGAGGAGTTAGAGGATGAAGTAGCGTCTGAAGATGAGAAGGTGGAGGACTCAGGTAGTGAGGTTGAGATTATAGATGAAGTAAAGGGTAATGGCAGCAGTAACCACCAGCCTGCTCCTGCCCTTTACGTGGAGGAACTCCCACCGCATGAGCAGTACTTCCAGGAACAAACCAATGCTGTGCTGTCACTGGTTACACCTGAGGCACAGCTGAAAGTAAGTGCATTACTTAAATCTTATTTTGATGTTAAAACACTGACTTATTGGACTTATTCTCTCATTGTTTTTTTTGCTCTGCAGGTTCAAGACACTGACATCTTAGAGGAAGATGGTGAAGTTGTAATGGTTGGCCTTGGCCCTGCAGATCTAGATGAGGAAGATGCAATGTGTTATACGGAGCTTAGGCCATCCACCACTCTCCTGGTACCTGTAGAGCTGGCTGAGGAGCAGCATACACATCTTGTAGATGGAGGAACTTTACAGACCCTCAGCAGTGCACCAGATGGAACAATGCCAGAAGAGTCAGATGGCTTCACGCTCATGCTTGATCCAGATGTAGAGGAGCTACCTGATGCTTCAGAGTTGGACCACAATGCAGCATTGCTACCTCTACATGAACCAGAAGAACCTCAGGATGTGGAGAATCAGCTCACAACTAACTCTGAGGTTGTCATCTTGGAGCATACGGTTCAAGTTCCAGATAACAGATTGGAAGACATAAAAGACTTGGTATCAGACATTGAACCTGTTGTCATGGGTGCTCCTAAAACTGAAGACCAACCAGCTGAGGTCCTCCAGATGGTGGAACAAATAGTCACTCCAGAAGCAGAACCTTCTCTTCAAGAAACAAAAGATCTTTCCAATGGTGATGGGCTAGAATCTGGTCCTTGTGAGATGCAGGAAGAATTACATACTCCTCTTCATGGGGAAGTGTTGGAGTCTTCTCTGCCAGAGAAAGTCTTGCCTTCAGAAGAACTTTTATGGAAAGTCAATGACGTTGCTACATTGGACACAGAGGTGTCAACCGCTGAAAAGGGTCATATAACTGAGTCTAACCAAATAGACACTACACTCTTATTGGCTGGAGAAGTGGAGGAACTTTCCACAACCAAACAAATAGGAAGGCCAAAGTCACCAGGAAGGCCAAAGTCACCAGGAAGACCCAAGTCACCTGCAAGAACAAAAGTTGAAAGATCTGGAAAAGATAGTGAGGAAGTTCTGGAGAACATTAAAGAGGTTCAGCACAGCCCATCACGGAGAACTAGGAAAACAGTAACATTCCCTGTACCTATCCTTGATGGAGAGAAGGATCTTACTGAAGAGGAACAAATGGATTCTCAAGTACCTTCAACACCAAGACGCATTACAAGGAGTGGCAAACAGCTTCAAGACTATCAAGTTCCTGTTACACCCAGAAGAAGCACAAGAAAAGCAGATGCAGAACAGCGTTCTAGTGAGATCGACCAAGACATGCCTTCTGAGAAAGTATCAATGCCTGCAAGTCCGGCACGAAAGACCCCACAGAAAGCAACACCTAGGAAAGGATCTCGACGAACCAGGAGCACCGTGGTTGATGATGATGATGATGAGGCCCTGTCCACTGATCCTGTTCCCAGTGATGACTCAGAAACACAGGCCAGGCACAGTACCAGAAAATCCCAAGCACCAAGTGTTGAAGTTCCAGAAGCTCATCAAGAAGTCCCAGAGGAGATGATACAGCCTGCCAAAGCATGTAGTAGTCCTAGTAGGGTTACACACAAGTCTACCAGAGGACTAGCATTAGAACGTTTCCAACAAGATCCTGCAGAAGAAGCCACAACCCTAAATCAACCTCTTAGAACTCCTCCAAGAAGCAGGAGGAAGACCGTGGCCAGCACTGCAGAAAAAGTTAACAATGCAACCTTTATTATTGATGATGCACAACTTCAGAGTGTTTCAAGAAGACTTACGAGAAGCCGGCACTGGAATCAAGGTGAGGATCTTGATAAAGAAAGACCCGATTTGACTCCTTTGAAAGTGGAGACTGAAGCTCCCCAAGCTGATGCCCTTGTAGAGCGTCTCAAAGATGAAGAAGCCAGGGAGGAGACTGTTCCTGTTGTAACTGAAATTATACGTGCCAAGAGAAGACCTACTAGATCTGCAGCACCTCCTTTACAGAATGAAACTCAAATGGCAGACATTGAAGAATCAAAATTGGTGGTGTCCGATGAAATACAGGAACATGCAAGCAAGTCACTTGCAAGTGCTAGACGTACACGAGCGAGCAAGGTAGCAGAACAAAACTCTACGGCTGTCGACGATTCAGTTACTCCCGTAGCTGATTTGAAAAGAACAAGAGGTAGTCTATATTGTAATGCCACAATTTGCAGTATTTTATAACACTTTAATGTGCCTACAATCCATTTTATCTGCAATCCTTTCATTTTAGGACGGAGAAAAGAAACTGTTGTGCGAAATGAAGTTGAAGTTCCAGAGGTTTTGTTGTCATCTTCTGTGCCTCAAACCCATAGCTCAGGAGGTGAAGGTGATTCTCAATCCAAAGAGGTAAGCAGATTTTTCTAAAGTTTGAGTACCAACGCAGTTTTGATTTGTGCTCCATCACACTTTAAACTTCATAAATTCTTCCTTTTGTTGTAGGACAATGGCCCTCTAGATGATGTTGCAGTTGAAACTGAGGTTGTCAAGCCCAGAAAGAAGAGGACAACCAGGTGAACTGCCCATGTCGCACGTAGTTCTATTGATATTGTAATACAAGAAGTAGCTTACATGCATGGTTGTAATTAAAGCAGGTTTTTGCATTGACGAGCTATAACTACAAGATTCACAATTGAATAATGTGTTGGTTGTGCATTACCTTGCCTGATTATCTTACCCTAATTTTCTGTCGTCTTTTTAACAGAACAAAAGCTGCTCCAGAACCTCCACCTCCTGTTGAGATCAGTTTCCTCTCTCCCCTCGCCAGTCCGGCTGAACCGATCGCCAGAACCGAAAAGGAAACCCCTTCCCTGAGGATGAACCTACGCCGCAAACGCATGATGGATGCCATTTTTCCTAAACCTGTAACGAGGAGGAAGAAGCTTTGATTGTGAATTGTTACATTTGGACTTGTTTCCCAATTTGATTTCTTTTTCTGCTCTCCTTGTTTCATAAGAGCTCTGCAACCTGCTGTTTTCTAATTAAGATAATCAGTGGATAATGTTTGGAATAAATAAACATCTAATTTGGGATAAATCATTTTTTAGAATAAATTATGTTGTTTACCGTAAGGAGTACTGAGGGACTTGAGCACCAAAAAAGAAAAGTTTAGTTTTTAAATGCGTTTCTACTAATTGATGCCCATGTAAATAGCCTTTTAGGTATGTTATAAATAAAATTTGATACTTGTGAATTATTTTGTTACTTGTTTTGTTTACAGGAAAGATTTTGCAACGTGTAAAGTCAGATCAAACGATTATAAGGTTTATGGTTGTACCACTTGGGAGACAATTCATATAGGTGGATACTTTACACTGGTTGAAAGTGTAATAAAATCATCCATATTGCATGGATGGACTTCTTGCTTTGATGCTTGGCACTTGGTCTCCTCTATCTTGAGGTCTTAAGCTGGAGAACACGGCATTGTTTGTTCATTGCAGATAATACTGTACATTTATTTTCCTTCAAATGCATCAGTTTTATTTTGAACAGCATTGTAAACTTATTTGTAATGCCTGTTTGCTTTCAAATACAGAACACGAGTTTACAATCTTTGATGTATTGTAGTTCTTCACAGAGGTACTGGTTCGACCAATTTACCACAATTGTTTTCCTGCAAAAACTTAAAATGACTGTAACCAAAATGCAATATATGTGCATTGCTTTTATAATACTACTTGGAATGGTTGCAATGGTGTTCTACAATATTTACCAGCCCAAGTCAAAACTGTAACTCTTAAGTATGTGCAATAGCAGTAATAGGGATGTTTGCTTTAGCAATCGCTTCTGATAACCAGCAATTGTATAAACCGCTGTTGAATACTTGGACAAGTAATTGTTCATCTAAAAAGCTGCCATAATGACCTAAACGAGAAAAGAGCACTTCATCCAAGCATTTACCTCCATTATTACAGCATGGAGACAGTGGAAGTGATCTTTAAAGAAGCCAATGCTTCTGTATTATTCATCATGCTGGGCCCTGGTAGAAAGTAAGAGTGTTTAGGTTTCAGCCTGTCACTCCGTCACTCATTCTGTGTTTTCTGTGTCCAGCGTATCCACGTGAGCATGAGGGCGAGGGGAATGGAAATGGCCAGCAAGGACTGTGTGAAAGTGGCAGTCTGGGTCAAGCCCTTCAATAAGGTTAGTACGGCTAGATTATCTCAAAAACTGCAGACTTGTGATTGAATGTATTTAGGTTCATTTGTAGCACATTATTTGGAAGTCCGCTTCAACAAGTTGAGCATGAGATTGAACCATAGCTTTGAGACTTTAAAGCTTTTTCTTATACAGAGGGAGCGGGATGCAGGCATTATCTCAATGACCTCCAACAATAACAGTATTCAAGACTTTCGTAACCTGCAGAACAACACATTTTCTCTCTTGACTACAGGTCTCACAGTGGCTTCAGTAGGAACAAAGATGGTGTGTTTGTACCTGAGGAGACAGGTGGGCGCTACGCTGACCAGGTAACAGATATCAGGTTATATAGAGGATATCTCACCTTGCATAAGTGTATGCTGCTTTGTTCATGCTTACAAAGGTTGCAAAAGCAATGTGCTTTTTAAAATCTTGTATCAGACTACAATTGCTGCTATATTTATTGTGATGGTGTCATTGGTTTTGTGGAGTCTGATTAACTGATAGCAGCTGAACTAACAGTTTCTATTTGGTTCAATCCCTTTGTTCCCTGTGGTCATTATCAGGCGAGTGTGTTTCTGGATTTGAGGCAGGGCATCCTTGATAACGCACTGCAGGGCTACAATTCCACATTACTGGCATATGGTCAGACTGGCTCTGGGAAGAGTTAATCTATGGTCTGTTATGGTCCTAACAAAGGCCTGATACCCACCCTCTGCGAGAGACTGTTTCAGTCTATCAGGAGCATGCAAGATAGCAGGCAGTGTCAGGTTTGTCAATTATATTTACATAACATCTCACTGTTTTGCAAAATTTACTCTGCAGAGGTGGCTCAGAGGCGCTTCTGAAGTGGCATTTAGGTGTCTTTATAAAGACTGGTTAATGGTGCTCAGAGGTGACATGAATGCATTTACACAGCAATGATAACTATGCAGTGATATAAGCTGGGTCAATGCAGGCTTAAATCTGGCTTTAATGTATTAAACAGTTTCTGTGAGGTTTGGCTTGGTGTGATTAGAATTATTTTCAAACCATACTCAAGACAATTGAAACTAGAAGGATAAATTACACCTTAATGATTTAACCTATTGACAAATATAGTAGGTTTAACATTCATTAGAATGAACACTTTTTGGTCAAAAAGCAATTATAATTGATTTTGTAAGTGATACATTGAATTTTCATTGTCAAAACTGCTCACCTATTAAAACAAATATCTGGGCCTAAATTTAAGTATTTAATTTGCATATAAAATTTCCATCCATTTGGATTAAACTGTTTAAAGGGTCATATGATGCGATTTCAAGTTTTCCTTTCTCTTTGGAGTGTTATAAGCTGTTCGTGAATAGATAAGATCCCTAAAGTTGCAAAGACTAAAGTCTCAAACCCAAAGAGATATTCTTTATAAAAGTTTAAGACTCGTCCATGCCCTCCTAAAACTCCTCGTTCAAACACGCCCCCACATGTCTACGTCACGATGTGGGAAGATTTGCATAACACCACCCAAATGTTCATGCAAAGAAAGAAGGCGTAACTTTGATTCTTGCTGTAGTATTGTTGTTGCCGCCGCCGCCATGTCGTGGAGACGCTGTGTGTTTTGTTGTGAAAGCGAAACTATTTTGTTTGGCCTTCCAAAAGAGGACACAACTAGAAATCAGTGGTTAAGTAGTATTTACAACACTGTTCCAGAACACTTCAACCCAAATATTCAGATGTGTGCAACACATTTTACGGAGGACGAGGACAGTAGCCGCTGTTGTTCCGGTGAATTCAGTTCCCCTGTTTCCCCTTCGGCGCGCATGCTGACCATGCTGACAAATAATGCTGACTCACAGCCTGAAGGTACGTTTTCATATTTAAAGGATTTGCCACTGATGATTCAAATGCAAGTTTTGAGCAGTGTAGAGTAGCGCTTGTTGTTTGTCGTTTCTCCGATCACAAATGCAGACATGGTTTTATGTTTACGCGGCACGATGCAACGCAAAGCTTAAAAGACAGTATAAGTCATTATAATCAGTAATTATGTCCCCACTGGATGCAACAAATGCCTCGTTTATAATGGGTTTTAATGTTTTTGTCTTATCGTGCCGGGACACTAGTGATGGGTCGTTCTTGAACGATTCGTTTATTTTGAATCTTTAATATGGGGGTAGAATTGTTGCTTAATTCCAAATAAATAGATTATGATCCACAAATAAATAGAATGAGATCCACAAATAAATCTTAAAGTTTCACAAACATGAATTAAATTCACAAATAAATAAAATGAGATTTGCAAATAAAAAACATATTCACAAATATATATTTATGTCACAACCACAACTTTGCCTGGCATTTATTTGTGAATCGCGTCCTGTGCATTTGTAGATAGCTGCACGCATTTGTCGAAATGTATTTTAATAAACTGAATCATACAGTGAAAGAAAGCACTGTAAATGCGCACACGCACTAGTCTAACCTACTACACTTCATCACACACTGTTTCTCTGGCATCTTCAAAGGCACGTAACAAAATACTGTGGCTTGGCATGATACGCAATTTAATGGTCTAACGAAATCCAGTTTTAAACATCTTTTACTGTACCCATTGTATGGCCCTTTTATGACCTATTTGAGCCAATGCAGATGAATGAAGTTATCTCAGGACGAGACCGCCCTGATTGTAAAGCAAAACGTGATTGGCTATAGCGAGATCGTGCTACGATTGGTCAGCGAATGTGGCTGTTATCTGATTGGCTTGAGTAGACGGTGGGTGGAGTCCACGTATTTGTGGATTGTCAGCACGTCTTGATGCAAGAAATGTTTCACAATTCGCAAATGCACAGGACGCGATTCACAAATAAATGCCAGGCAAAGTTGTGGTTGTGACATAAATATATATTTGTGAATGTTTTTTTATTTGCAAATCTCATTTTATTTGTGAATTTAATTAATGTTTGTGAAACTTTAAGATTTATTTGTGGATCTCATTCTATTTATTTGTGGATCATAATCTAATTATTTGGAATTAAGCAACAATTCTACCCCCATACTTTAATGACTTGGGAAGAACGAGTCCTATCGGAGAGTGATTCGTTCAGTCGAGCATGAGGTCTTATAGGTTCTGTACTGGAATTAGTGAAGTAGTTCACCTGTTTCCAGTCTTCGGGTTTTTCGAGTCGTTCGTTCATCACGTGACAGCCCCATAAGCTAACCAATGCAGTCTGAGCCGGAAAGAGAATTGCTTAGTTCATCTCTTGAGTCTTCGGGTTTTTCCCAAAATGCAATAAATCCATTGAATCTATATAAAAGTTATTTTTCATATTGAAACTGTTAAAAATTCACAACAAAGTAAGTTGATCCACATATGACAGCCTCTGAACTTGGTCAATACTAATCTTATTAATAGCTTATGATTCTGATTCCCACTGATTATCATTCCCACCGCTGAAACCACCACAGGTTCATCAATGCCGTCAAAATTAAATCGCATGTGATTGTCATGTGCATCTCGTGAGTAAAGTTCTGTGATTAGTAGTAAATCTCCATCACGTGCTTTCAGATGGAGCGGCATTTAATACACAAAGCTGTAGATCACTGACAAGCTACGCAATATCGCATTCATAATCGAAGGTGATTCATCAGCGATTATGTACGTGATATTGCGTAGCTTGTCAGTTACTGTTTACAATGCGTGGAATGGTGCACTGTGATTGGTTGAGTGGATGTATCGCATTCTGCGGAGAAGGGAGACTGGCATTTGTCGCGGTTTGGAAAGATAGGGAGAAAACGTAACAATAACACGGCAGATATCGCATTTTGCGTAAAATTAAAAATTTACTTTTCAATACCAACCAGATACAATACTGATTTTGGCAAGAACTCCATTTTTTTTAAAAATGGGGTTTATCACGTTTTGGAACCAAACTCTTAATGTATTACCCCCGTTTAATTACATGGGATTAATTCTAACATTCCGGATACGTGTATAAAATGTAAAGACGAAATTGGTACATTTCATTGTATGTGGCAGTCTAGGGAGCTGCAAATGTTCTGGAAGGAGTTTCTCGGTGTGGTCTGTGAAAATATTCCTATGGAACCAAAGCTGTTTATTGCATATATATCCTGAAAATGTATCAGTAAATGCAAGCAAAAAGAAGCTCATAGATTTTAGTTTGATACAAGCTAAACACGTGATTGCTTTAGTATGGAAAAACATCGAAATACCTGTTCTCTTTCAAACATTCATTCGGTATCTCACTATGGGAATCACCTCGGGCGTGACCAATCCTGGAAGCACCAATTACACCACGTCTGCCACCACGAATAGCGTTACGCTGCTTGCGTTCAGCAGATATTCTCCAAAATGGCACTGAACACAAGCAGCGCATGCTATTCTGTGTCAGCTGCACTGCACGGATGCGCTGTTTTCGTTGAAATCGAACCATAAATACACGTATAAAACGTATACTTGTCTCGCGGCTGACACAGAATAGCGTACGGTGCTTGCGTTCAGCAGATATTTTCCAAAATGGCGCTGAACACAAGCAGCGTATGCTATTCTGTGTCAGCCGCACTGCACGGATGCGCTGTTTTCGTTCAAATCGAAGCGTAAATGCATGTATAAAAAACGTATACTTGTGTCGCGGCTGACACAGAGTAGCGTACGCTGCTTGCGTTCAGCGGATATTCTCCAAAATGGCGCTACAGTGATGCAGGGAGAGACAGAAGAGACGAATTGTTGAATAAAGTCGTTATTTTTGTTTTCTTCGCGTACAAAAAGTATTCTCGTCGCTTCATAACGTTACGGTTGAACCACTGATGGCAGATGGACTATTCTGACGATGTCTTTCATACTTTTCTGGACCTTGACAGTGTAATTTGCTTGGCAGTCAATCGGACAGTCACAAGCCTCCCGGTTTTCATCCAAAATATCTTAAATTGTGTTCTGAAGACGAACAAAGCTTTTAGGGGTTTGGAACGACATGGAGGTAAGTGAATAATGACAAAATTTTCATTTTGGGGTGGAGTATCCCTTTAAGGTACCCTTTTATTTTTTTTATAATTTCAAACATCACTTTTTAATGTTTTATGTTTAAAATATCAAAACATTATTTATGCATTTGTAACTGTAGGTTAGTATTCCATGTCCCTCAGAGCTTCATTAAACAGTGTGTAAATACATCTAAATGCAGCTTCCGTGTTTCCTCTGCATTGCAAAGATACATTTTGTTGATACTGATTTCATTTGCTTGGTAACAGCCCAAAAGCAAGAATTTGACCCAAAAGATGGTGCACACTTTTAGAAAAAATGGCTTAAAGATAAAAATGCCCATAAAACTTGTTGGAAATAATTAATTTCTATCACTGCTGTGAACTGACCACACAGAATATGAGGAATATAAAAAAAATCAGGAGTCAGCTGTCAGCACAATTAGAGATAAGATATCAGCACAATAACACTCAGCAAAATATTGTCTAATTATCGTTATTGATAAAATCCCAGAAAATTATCAAGATATAATTTTTTTGTCAATATCGCACACCCCTAATTTATGTTATTTAATTGATATAATAATTTATTGATAATAATTGTTTAAATTAATATAATAATTAATACTTTTGACTCATCTATTTTCTTAAAAATGGTTTAAAGGCTGAAATGTAAAGTTTATAATTTGATAAAACTTTTTGTTTTTGTGAAAACATATCTAAACTGTAAGTTATGCTTTTTACAGTAATTTTGCAGTTCAATATGGTACTATAGATATTGCCCTTACCCTGCCCATATGGTATTAATTTTATTTGTGCAGGTCTTAAAAAGGTCTTAAATTTGAGCTTAAAAATCATGCAGAAACCCTGTGTGTATATACTATGTGTATGTATATATATATATATATATATATATATATGTGTGTGTGTGTGTGTGTGTGTGTGTGTGTGTGTATGTGCATGTATGTATGTATATATATATTTATTTTTATTTTAATTAACAAAAGCATTTTAAATAGTTTTAGTTGTAATTTTAGTTACAAAAATAACAACACTTATGGATAGTTCCCCTCCAGCAATTAAGAATCCTTTCCCTCATTTATTTACCATTCTTGGAAATCTCTTCCCACTTTAGGAACGAAGGATGATGCAGATGCACCCGTACATAATGAACATCAATGAGGATGCTCAGCTGTCTGGTGTTGTGAAACTCTTCATTCAGGAAGGTGAGTTTGTCTTACAATAGTGACATCAGACCAGTTATATCCATATATTAACTGAATGCAATATATGTTTTTTTATGAGAAGGTGAATGGGACATTGGTCTGGCAGACAACTCACCCAGATCACTTTGTACCAGGGGTCTAGGGTGAGTCAAGCTGGAGAAAAATTACTAGATTGTATCTCAATATATGCTACATATGCATCCCATAATGAACATTACTGTTGTGTCTGACCATTTATTAAGTCATTTTTCAAAGCGTTTTTCAACAAATGTGAGCTGATATTTAGTTTTCCTGTTTTCAGGATTCAGGAGAAACATGCCGATTTCTCAAACCAGCAAAGGTGAGTATCAATTACTCCTGTGTCCGGGTCAAAGGTCTGTTCATCGGCTTCCCTTCGGAGCGCTCAGTAGAGGACTGGAGTCGTTATGATTATGATTACTTCCAATCTGAGCTGGCAGCGGCTGAGGGCTTCCACATTCAGTCTCTGTGTGACGGTCAGGGCCACAGTAAGTGTTAAATCGATTGAAATGTCTATTTTTGATTAGATATCTTTTAGGTTTGTTTAATTTGGTGTTATTTTAGTATTATTTATGTACTTTTATAAGATGTATTCATATTTCGAATTAGAATTAATTTTTATATTTTCAGTTTTCATTTCATTTTTTATTTATTTTTTATTAGTTTTTGTTTTGCTCAGGCAGCACTTCTTTTTTCTTCTTCTTTTTTTCAGCTAATATTTGCATTTGATTTTATTTCAGCTTTATTTAAATTAATGAAAATGAGTTCTAATGGTTTTAGTTAACAATAACACCACCTGCAGGGCCACACCAGCATGACTACTGCTGTGTTTTATGACTATATAAAGCTGATGCCCATGGTGACAGAAGCTAATCAAATGAGTAAAGAGTTAAAGAAGGTGAGTACAGTGACAACACTTATGATCATGTAAAAGTTAACCAATTCGTTTTTGGCAAGCAATAGCTAAAAAATACCTCTTAGTATGAAATGGGGCTCAAAGGGATAGTTCATGCAAAAAAATGAAAATTCTGTGATCATGTACTCATCCTGAAGTTGTTTAAACCTGTTTGAGTTTCTGTTGAACTTAAAAGATATTTTGAAGAATGTTGATAACCAAACCGTTGCTGGTCCCCATTGACTTCCATAGTATGGAAACAGTCTATAGAAGTCAATGGGGATCAGAAACTGTTCTTCAAAATATCTAATTTTATTTTTAACAGCCGAAAGAAATTCATACAGGTTTGGAAAAACTTGAGGATGAGTAAATGGTGACAGAATTTTCATTTTTTGCATGAACTATCCGATCAAAAGGATCACTAAAGTATAGTTTTACCATTAAATAAATACAAAGGTACTTTTGAAAAATACCATTTATGTACTTTTATAAGATGTATTCATATTTCGAATTAGAATTAATTTTTATATTTTCAGTTTTCATTTCATTTTTTATTTTTTATTAGTTTTTGTTTTGCTCAGGCAGCACTTCTTTTTTCTTCTTCTTTTTTTCAGCTAATATTTGCATTTGATTTGTTCTAATGGTTTTAGTTAACAATAACACCACCTGCAGGGCCACACCAGCATGACTACTGCTGTGTTTTATGACTATATAAAGCTGATGCCCATGGTGACAGAAGCTAATCAAATGAGTAAAGAGTTAAAGAAGGTGAGTACAGTGACAACACTTATGATCATGTAAAAGTTTACCAATTCGTTTTTGGCAAGCAATAGCTAAAAAATACCTCTTAGTATGAAATGGGGCTCAAAGGGATAGTTCATGCAAAAAATGAAAATTCTGTGATCATGTACTCATCCTGAAGTTGTTTAAACCTGTTTGAGTTTCTGTTGAACTTAAAAGATATTTTGAAGAATGTTGATAACCAAACCGTTGCTGGTCCCCATTGACTTCCATAGTATGGAAACATTCTATAGAAGTCAATGGGGATCAGAAACTGTTCTTCAAAATATCTAATTTTATTTTTAACAGCCGAAAGAAATTCATACAGGTTTGGAAAAACTTGAGGATGAGTAAATGGTGACAGAATTTTCATTTGTTTGGAAGGAACCATTTTGTAGCAATCCATTTTATTGCCCTCAAGTTCACTTTTAAAATACGAATCAAGGTTTCTTTTTTTTTTGCACTAAAGCAGTCCTTATTTAATTTTACATGCCTATTTTCCACCCTTTCTCTGACCCTTATATTTAAACAGGCGATTTTTGCTGCTGTGCCTTTCAGACTTTTTTATAAAAACATGAGATCTGTTATCATCTAAATGTCCATGCTTTTTGTCTTAGGTGTGGATGTGGTCCAAAGCCAAATTTGTCAACCGTAAGTTTCTGATGGAGGAGGTATACCAGCAGCAGGTGGTAGGAGGAGAGGGGGCAGACCGAGCTCCTCTTTCCAGGGACAGAAATTCCTTCTGGGATCCTCTGGAGCCCCTGCACCTGTGGCTGCAGTCCCTGGCGTTTCGCATCCCTCTGGAGGAGCAGGTGGAAGTGGTGGGTCCGGAAGGAACAGAGGAGGCCATACTGCAGGCACAGCTAGTGCCCTGCAGCCCAACGGGATTGTGGGTATCATTTCTGCATTGAAATGTGTTGAACGAATGAAATATTAGTGGTGCTGTGATATTTATATATTGTAGACCCTTCAGAGCTGCTTGGGAAACGACTGGACTTTCAGCTGGTCTTGGATCAGTGCTGTGGCCTACGCTGGGTTAAAGAGGCCCGGAACAGAGGCGTGCAGATGGGGTTAGTTCGGATCAGTGCTGGCAGTATGTAATGGAAAGTTTGTTGAACTCTTCATAAAGTATTTGTATAGATTTTGTGAAATCTTATTTCTGTTTTATATTAGAAATAAGACTTCTGTGTGTCCCAAAATTAATTTACGAAAGATTCATTTATTTATGAAATATTAATTTATGATATTTTATGAAATATAAATTTATTAAAAATTTATTTGTTTTATTTTAGCAATAGTGCTTCTGCATGTCCCATAATTATCATCAGATTCATCGCCAGATTAATTTGGACCTAAATATTTTCATTTTTAGTTATTTTTATATTTCTAAATAGTTTACATTTATTTTATTTCAGATTTAGTAATATGTCAGCTAGTAGTTCTAGTACTTTTCATTTAATACAATTTTCATTTGGTTAAAGTTCTACATGTAATATTTTATTTTATTTCAGCTTCATTTCAGTTGACTTTTTTAATATTTGAATTTACAGTAACAACACTGTTTCTGATGATTTGCATCCCTGTTGATATTTGAAATTAAATCTTTTTTGAGCTCTGTGTTCTGTAGGAAGCATCATCATCATCAAAGAATGTGTCCAAAATCCTGAAATCCAGATCCTTCTGAAGTTGTCTTCTGTATTCTTTACTGGATTTGTTTTACATTGTTTTTTGATTTTGCCTGTAATATTACTGTTTTGGTCCATGCCATTTTGAATTCTGCAAGCATCAGTTTCCTTGTAATGCTACTAAAGTCTAAATTAATAGCCTAGAGACTGAAGTTCAACTAAAGATCAGAACTCGACAGGTTTCAGGTGTTTGACTGTTCACAGCCTCTCTACACTCCAGCGGTGTGGCACAATGTAAACCCGCTCTTGGATCACAGAGTCCAGTTCACTGCTCGGAGAACCTCTCAGGAACTGCTCAACTACCTTCAGAGCAATGCCCTGGTGCTGGAGCTGTGGGGCCTACAGGGTAAAAGTCTCTGATATGAGAAATATTATACCGTACCATTCAAAAGTTTGGGGTTTTTGAATGAAGTCTCACCAAGGCTATGTAACTGTATTATGAAATGTAATTTCTTTCTGTGATGGCAAAGCTGAATTTTCAGCAGCCGTTACTCCAGTCTTCAGTGTCTAACAATATGCTGATTTGCTGAAGAAATATTTCTTCTTCTTATCAGTTTTGAAAACACTTGTGTATTATTTTTGCGAAAACTGATACATTTCAGGATTCTTTGATAATTTTTTTTAACAGTTTATCTGAAATAGGAATCTTTTGTAGCATTCTAAAGATTTTTACTGACAATCTTAATCAATTTAATGGATAATTTAAAAGTAGTAATTTCTTTTTAAAATTTTTATAATTTTTTATTTTACTGACCCCAAACTAGAAGTAAACATTCACTTAAAGTGACAAAAAAAAGTCATTTGTGTCTTTTTTATTTTACAAGTGAACACTGAATAAAATATTTATGAAATAAACCCTTTAAATCTGGCTGTTGAGATTGTGTTGGTATGTGAAGGGTTAAATGAAGGTTGTGTGTGTGATTGGTACTGTGATTGGTGGTCCAGCTATAAATTACACATTACAAATGGCCAATGAGAGACTAAAATTGACAGTCATTACACCTAGATGGGTGGGGTTTGATCCTCACTGCTGAACACAAGATCCAGGGGGCGTGGTTTGATCCAGATCCAACTCCTCCCATTATACATATTCCTAAACCTACCCGTCTCCACCCCCTGATCCCTAAACCCACCCATCTCCACCCCCTAGATCTGGATCCAACCACGCCCCCTGGATCTTTTGTTCTGCAGTGAGGGGCTACTGAACTTCTGTGGGGAACCTGCATTAGAGTATTAGAGTACCTTGTTCACTATGGAAGAGCAGGTAAGATTAGACGGGGCATTGTTGTGAATTTAACCCATTTAATGAAATGGGCATGAAAATATCAAAATGATGTCATTAGTAACCCCTTGAAATTTTTATGGAAAAGTGTGTGTTGTGAGTGATCAGTGGGATAATGTGTATACTGAAATTTAATTATTTCCGCTGTCATCACAATTCTTATATATCTCAGCCCAGTTATTAACCCATTTGAAACTGTTTCATCACATTCTATGGTTGCTATTATACACAAAACACTGAATAGGTATACTAAGACAAAAAACTAAAATAGTTATCCCACCGGTCACTTGTTGCCAACATGTTTACTCATTCTTTGTCCACACTCAACAAAACCGAATAACTGAATTCATATATTAATACTAGACACCTTAAAGATAAAGTGTACCAAAAACCTGTCATATCTTTAACACTTTACTAGCCTTTTGTTTTGGAGCTTCGATGCAGCAATCATATTATCAAGGTGCAAACAGGAAGTAAACTGCTCTGGTCATGTGACAATTTGCACTAAACATGTGACACTGCACATATTTAATCGAGATCCTTTATTTTTTTTCCATATTTGTAGAAAATGCACTACAACACCAGTCGGTAACATTTTTAGAGCTTTATAAATTAAAAACTTTACGGTCACTATTGTGACCGGTGGGGTTAAATATGTAATTTTCAAGATTAACCTTAAATGAAAAATTTATTTGACTCCGATTTAGTGATTTGCATTTTACTCAAATGAGCCGTTTTATTTTGGTGTGCTGTGCTGTTTGCTTGTTGTGTTGGCCTCTTAAGAGCTGGAATTGTCAGAGGTAACTTTTGCAGTAGAAGTGGACACAATAACCTAGGCTAGTATTTAATTTTTTGCCCGGAAGAGGGGGTCCAAGGTTTCAGTTTGCTACAGAATTTCGTGCTATAGCTAGTAGTAAAGAGGTAGAGATGATCTGTCCACGTGCTGCCTTAACTGAGGAGCTACAGCGATGTCACGCTACATTAAAGGTATTTATTGTTAGATTTTTGTGATTACATTGACAGAACTTGAAAGCTGAGACTTTGTTTCATGTAAAAAGTAAGAAAGCACAAAGCTTATGGCGATTCAGAAGTGTTACTAATAAGGTTTAATACAATTTTGTTCACGAGTCCGGGATTTAAGAAACAGTGGTTCATCAAAATAAGCATTGGTTAGGATCGAAAAATCGATATCGTCAACCCAGCCCTCAATAATTATTATTTTAACGCAAAATTGCATGAATTGTCGTGACATACCTCACAGACTATAAAAGTAGGCCGTATACACTATGCAACTACATTTCAGTTACACAATATTAGACACAGAATACAGTTTGATATGTTCTTTATTTAGTTAGAAACAAACCAGAACAACATTCTGCAATCTTTCAAATAACTCACAGATTCATTGGTCTCTAAAACATTTTTTCTCTCATTTCTTGTATTAGTTAAACTGTTCTGCTACAGTTACAGGAGTCACAAATAGAACAACTCATGACAATTACAAAAACTAGTTCTTTTTCTTACTCAAACTATATTTCTCTCAACTCTGGGTGTGCTTTTAAATATGTCTTTAGAGATGTCTGTCATCTGTGAGAATTGGCATTTCTGTTAGTGATAAAAACAATGCAAAAACAAAAAAGTCAAATTTTCAAACTGAAACGTGATCAAATGGAGGGATTTCAAGAGTGTTTGCTCCACTCTCGTAGTGCAAATTTCTCAGCCATTTGAGCAGAGTGCATGCTAACAACCCCATCCCAGTGTTCCATGCACAAGCGAGGACACTAAACCGGAAAACAGCGAAGCTTTAAATAGCAACAAGACTTCTCTATGCTCAAGCAAATGAATAGACTGATGTTAGTCAAGCCAGTTGAGCCCTGTTTAATCTCTCACTTAAAGGACGGAGAACTGAATGCCGTGTTTGTTGAGGCGGTCGATGAGGGTGGTCTTGGCGAACGTCGCTCCTGGAGTGTAAACCCCGCCACTGTGGAGAACCACCCAATAATATACATTCAGAATATGCCACTTAAAGTGACAGATCACCCAAAAATGAAAAAATTCTGTCATCACTCAAACTGTTCCAAACCTGTATGTGTTTATTTCTTCTGCTGAACACAAAAGAAGAATGTTGGTAACTATACAGTTGCTGGTCCTAATTGCCTTCCATAGTATTTTCTTCCACACCATGGAAGTCAATGGGGACTGGCAACTGTTTGTTTAACAACATTCCTCAAAATATCTTAAAATTTGTGTTCAACAGAAGAAATTCATCCAGGTTTTGAACAGCTTGAGGGTGAGAATTTTCAGCTTTGGGTGAACTAACAATACAAACTGTTTATTTCGGTTTAGTTTTGACCTCCTATATGGCTGGACTCACGTGTTTGGAAGAGAATCTGATTCGTTTAACATGGTAAGAGCCGCTTGAACCATAGCGATTGGTGTGGCAACATATCCTGCCTCAGGAAAACACCACACAACAAAATAATGGATATGGGAAATATGCACTGATGTAGCTACATTAATATGAGGCAGATCTGAATTCGTTACCTGGTCCTTTGACCAGAGTGCGGATCTTGCCATTGGGTTTACCCTCACTAGGGTCTGAACCTTCAGTGTAACCCTCTCCAAGAAAGATGAAACGGAAGGAGGAGCCCTCCATCTGCAGATATCACATTTAAATGAAACCGATCCTAAAAAAATAGAGCTGATAGCCTAGATGATGATGTGAGTATAATACCTGTTTTCTAGTTGGACCTGCTTTGGAGAAGAAGCTGAATGAGAAAAACTCTGGAAACTGCAGACAAAGTATATATTTGATTACACAAGATCCATAAATTAAAATGTAGGCATCAAATCCCTGTTTAATCTCTCACTTAAAGGACGGAGAACTGAATGCCGTGTTTGTTGAGGCGGTCGATGAGGGTGGTCTTGGCGAACGTCGCTCCTGGAGTGTAAACCCCGCCACTGTGGAGAACCACCCAATAATATACATTCAGAATATGCCACTTAAAGGGACAGATCACCCAAAAATGAAAATTCTGTCATCACTCAAACTGTTCCAAACCTGTATGTGTTTCTTTCTTCTGCTGAACACAAAAGAAGAATGTTGGTAACTATACAGTTGCTGGTCCTAATTGCCTTCCATAGTATTTTCTTCCACACCATGGAAGTCAATGGGGACCGGCAACTGTTTGTTTAACAACATTCCTCAAAATATCTTAAAATTTGTGTTCAACAGAAGAAATTCATCCAGGTTTTGAACAGCTTGAGGGTGAGAATTTTCAGCTTTGGGTGAACTAACAATACAAACTGTTTATTTCGGTTTAGTTTTGACCTCCTATATGGCTGGACTCACGTGTTTGGAAGAGAATCTGATTCGTTTAACATGGTAAGAGCCGCTTGAACCATAGCGATTGGTGTGGCAACATATCCTACCTCTGGAAAACACCACACACCAAAATAATGGATATGGGAAATATGCACTGATGTAGCTACATTAATATGAGGCAGATCTGAATACGTTACCTGGTCCTTTGACCAGAGTGCGGATCTTGCCATTGGGTTTACCCTCACTAGGGTCTGAACCTTCAGTGTAACCCTCTCCAAGAAAGATGAAACGGAAGGAGGAGCCCTCCATCTGCAGATATCACATTTAAATGAAACCGATCCTAAAAAAATAGAGCTGATAGCCTAGATGATGATGTGAGTATAATACCTGTTTTCTAGTTGGACCTGCTTTGGAGAAGAAGCTGAATGAGAAAAACTCTGGAAACTGCAGACAAAGTATATATTTGATTACACAAGATCCATAAATTAAAATGTAGGCATCAAATTAAATGCAGTGTTTTTGCATTAAATATACTGTATCATGTTGTGAAAGCTACGGTATGTTTTACCTTTATGAGGAGATTTCTGCCAAAGCTGAACTTTACAAGGAAAAAGAACATCAATCCAGCGAAGACAAGTTTGAAAATGTTGGAAATGCCACCGATGCCAACATACGCCCCATACTGAACCTGTAAGAAACATGCACAGAGTGTCAGTACATGTAAAACATATCAAAGTATTTATGGCAATGCAGGTCATTTTATAGTAATGCAGTAATTTTTTTTAGTCTATAGTCGAGGTAGTTGCCAAATTTAATTGGATTTTGATGTGAATGAATATGACAGTCAAGTCAATATGCCTTATTGTTGTATATCTTACTCTTGTATAACTGTTGCTTAGCCAATGGGAAAAAAAATAATAATAATTATATATATATAGACTTAAACCCAATTGAGCATCTCTGGGGGGTCCTAAAAATGGCTGTCCACCAACGTTTACCATCCAACCTGACAGACCTGGAGAGGATCTGCAAGGAGGAATGGCAGAGGATCCCCAAATCCAGGTGTGAAAAACTTGTTGCATCTTTCCCAAAAAGACTCATGGCTGTATTAGATCAAAAGGGTCCTTCTACTAAATACTGAGCAAAGGGTCTGAATACTTAGGACCATGTGATATTTCAGTTTTTCTTTTTTAATAAATCTGCAAAAATGTCAACAATTCTGTGTTTTTCTGTCAATATGGGGTGCTGTGTGTACATTAATGAGGAAAAAAATTTAACTTAAATGATTTTAGCAAATGGCTGCAATATAACAAAGAGAGAAAAATTTAAGGGGGTCTGAATACTTTCCGTACCCACTGTATATATATATAAAGAGTTCATTTGCAAAAACAGATAACTCTGTTTTTAACAATTTTCAGCAATCATGTTTTTTTCATTGTACATTCCAGTTAATCTAAAATACAGCTAATTAACAATAAAACGCAATAAACACATGATAAAATAATAAAAAAAACATGATTTGTGAATTTTTTTATATACCGAGTTATCTGTTTTTGCAAATAAACTCTTCACACACATACAGGTGCATCTCAATAAATTAGAATGTCGTGGAAAAGTTCATTTATTTCAGTAATTCAACTATAGTGTAGCCTAGTGAACCAAACTGAGAGATCATTTTGAAGGCTCAGGAAACCTTTGCAGGTGTTTTGAGTTGATTAGCTGATTGGCATGTCACCATATTCTAATTTGTTGAGATAGTGAATTGGTGGGTTTTTGTTAAATGTGAGCCAAAATCATCACAATTCAAAGAACCAAAGACTTAAACTACTTCAGTCTGTGTGCACTGAATTTATTTAATACGAGTTTCACAATTTGAGTTGAATTACTGAAATAAATGAACTTTTCCACGACATTCTAATTTATTGAGATGCACCTGTAACTACAGAAGAGTCAAGTTTTAAATAGGAAAAATATCGGCTGAATGGATTCGAAAACGGTAAAACTCAACTGTTTAACTCTCGGGGAGTTGGAAAATGGGCCTATTTTCAAAAATAGTGGCGTGTTCCTTTAATAAGTCAATGTTCTCATTCTTCTAAAACCTCATGCGTTTACCGTTTCAGCTAGTTCAGTTTCAGTCCAGTTTAACTGGTTCAGTGTTGTTAAACTCTAACACTCCCATTTGTACGGTCTTATTATAAGTATGTGGGGTTGTTCATTGATACTGAACTAGTTTGTTTAATGTGCTTTTGTAATATTTTTTTTATTTTTATTTTGCTTTCAGTTTTAGTCATTTTAGCACTAATATAATATAATATATATATATATATATATATATATATATATTATTCAAGATTACGATTTACTGCATAAATGCAAAACGGTCTAGGTCAAACTCCATGTCATAAATAATTCAGTTTGTCCACTAAGATCAGATAACTTTCACTAAAAGGAATCCTAAACAGTCCTATCTTTATTCAGTGACCCGTCTGGCTAAATGAATTCTTACTGAAATCTAAATATAACTCGGCGCAAATGTTCTGCTTGAGCCCATCCATTCAAAGCTGCGTGATTAAAGGCATTGAATATGTCACTGGAATATAATTTTCCATCAGCTGTTGAGGATTAATTAAACCGTCTCTGAAGACCACCACGACCAAAGAGCCTATTGTTTAAAAAAATGCATGTAGATGATCCTACAAGCTGAACAACGCAATGTCCCACACAAAGGCATTTATTAGGCAAAGCAGAACAGTATCAAGCATTAAAGAAAAACAGTTCACTACCGATTGCCATGATGCGGGTCAAAGTCAAGTCCAGTCCAATATAGTCGGGTCAACCCTTCTAACACATCCAAGTCATTGCCAAGTTTCAAGTTTGCTGCTCCTATTACTCTATGATGCTTCCTTTTGTACCTCTGCTAAAAGCATAACACAATTGAAATGCAGATGTTTTCGATGAGAACTCATTCTGCTCAACTATCTCAAAAGATGCAAAACATCAGTAAATATCTCTGAAGAGTGGACACATCCCTAAATTTGCGAATGACCTCTGCTGAGCATCGAGAGGTCAAATGTACAATGCAACTTTTCTTTAGACTTAGTCAAGTCAAGTCACCTTTATTTATATAGCGCTTTTAACAATACAGATTGTGTCAAAGCAACTGAACAGAGCATTTTAACTGTTGAAAAGATTAAAATGATCATGCAACATATATACTTACAATTATTTTAGTCATTTGATGTGCTTCTGTCATTTTAAATATTACTGTTTCATTTTGTATTTCAGTTGTAAATACAGTTAGTAATTTACAGCAAGTCATTTGTGTCTGAAATGTATTTGCTATTCATTCAAGGCAGCACTTCTAATTTTCATTTAGTTTAAAATATTTATACTTGATTTCCATATTAAACTAATTGTAACGGTTTTACTTGACAGTGATAACCTTGTCATAGTCGTACTAGTTCAACGCACATCATATCATTCATCGGCATCAATGCATGATGCACTCATATGAGCTCAGTAATAGTTCAGATGATTTTTTCTAGTGTCTTACAACATCTATTGCATTACACAAATACCACAGTCACCAAAAGTTGTCTAAAATAGCATAGTTCCTCGTTGTGACCAGCAGATATTACTACAGAAATCATCAATCAATGAATGAAACGAGCCAGGAACTTTTCTGAAACACTTTTGATGATTTTACAAAGCTAAGAAAATAACTGTACTATGGTATTTTTGCAGAAACTATGGTATTTTTTTGGCGCGAAAGCGTATTGGACGGTTATATCAGTTCACTAAATTCAAACGTAGACGGTTATTAAAGCAAATCTAGCTTAACTGAAGGAGGCTTGACGCACTGAGAGCTTCGGCGGCCTGCTCCACGACTTTCTCCAGCTTGGCTCTGTTCCTGCCGGCTACGGCCCATTTCAGACTCCCCTTGGGACCCTCGGATGCGGTGCGGGCCACCTCCTCCACCACGAACTGCCCCGTGAAGCCTGAAGCGCCAAAGATGACGATGTGGTAGGGCCTGCTGGATGAGGTACTGAACGCCGCCATAGCGCTGCTGCTCGTCTGGAGTCTGGACTGAGACTGGAAGAGACCGACTGCGATCCGCGCGACGAACACCTGACACAAACTTCCGCTGACGCCTACAAGTCGAGGTTCATTCAAGAGCGTCTTCGATGTGCAGCTTTGTATGCGCACCCTCGGAATTAATAAGATAATGACGGAGGAAGATGGATGCCCAGACGAGGATTCGTTAGATAATTGTACATCGATTTAGAAGTTGTTGTAATTACAAAAATTACGCAGAAAAGAAGAATTGCGTCGAGGATACGCAGACAGTACAGCTAGAACACAACCGTGAAATACGTCACGTCAGCTCGATTTTGATTGGTCTACGCGGTTTGTAGGCGGAACGGTTTTGGGATAAAACGATTCTTGGGATTACAGTATATGATTTATGTTGTTTGTATTGTTACAACATAACACACACACACACACACACACACGGTTTTTATCGTTAATGTTAGATAAATTACATAATTATATGAAGAGATAATTTGCACAAACAGATAACTCTGTTTTAATCATGTTTTTTAAAATGTATCCTGCATTCCAGTTAATATCAATCAAACTGCAGTTGGGTTGTTTTGATTAAATAATAATAACAAACAAAAAAAAATACCGCTAACTAACACAATAAAAACAAAGCAATAAAAAAAACACGATTTATGAAAATTAATAAAAACGTGGTTATCTGTATTTGAAAAGAAACTTTTCATATATTTATTATTATTATAACTTTCTTGGGAACACAATAAAATATTTGTATTATCACAACAATTTACTTATTTTAATTATTACTGTATTTTTAAATATTTTATGTTGTTTACACTGTTATATTAATATATCCACCATTTCATAATATGATGTTATATAAATTACATAATTGTTAGGTAAATAATTTAGTCAGCACATTCACAACCCAATTTCTTCTGTAATGCGACATTTTGCCAGGATATTCAATATGTAAAATAGAAATGTAATAAAAAAATATGAATGGATGTTTATATATATATATATATATATATATATATATATATATATATATATATATATATATATATTGTCGCGGGGGGAAAGAGAGCTATTTTTAAATATTTTATGTTGTTTACACTGTTATATTAATATATCCACCATTTCATAATATGATGTTATATAAATTACATAATTGTTAGGTAAATAATTTAGTCAGCACATTCACAACCCAATTTCTTCTGTAATGCGACATTTTGCCAGGATATTCAATATGTAAAATAGAAATGTAATAAAAAAATATGAATGGATGTTTATATATATATATATATATATATATATATTTAATGATTTATTCAGTCCTTAATACATAACAAAACATAATGAGTAATGATGAGACTCCTCAATCCCAACAATAAGATTTATTCACCAGGCATTTTTGGTCAAAAGACATCTCATTGCATTTTCCTTTAGAAATTTCCCCCCCGAGACAATAACTAAACAGATTTGAACCATACGATTAAGAAATACAGCAATCATCACATGATATATACACAAAATCAAAACTAAGTAAAACAAATATAAGTTCCAAAGTCTCAAATTGTCTTTGTACAGACCGTAAAAGAGTGCATGCACCAGAACGTGTGATTCTAAAAGACTTTGCTTTGCATTAAATAAATACTGAAAACTCACACAATAAAGACATTCAACAGTCATCTGAACCAGCCAGACAACACAAAATAAACTTTTACAGTTCTCGCCAAGTACGTTCATGCACTTGAGCAGAGCACAGGCAAACTGACATCTATGTGTTAAATCTACACGTTAATTTAACTTCATTTACTGCAGACTTGTGTTGACATTACCATAGTAAGACTGTGCTTCAGAAGGAAACATAGAAGAAGTTCAAGACACAGATTCGGTAGAATAAACACAGGATGCACTTATAATAACAATAATAACCAAATAAGACATAACACAGGAGGTCATGGTTTTATAACAAAAAGAAAATGAATTAAAAATCATGATTACAATAACTGTTAAGATTATTAACAAGAGACATGCCTGAGCAAATGATATTAAAATCATGACATTCTCGTTCTAGTACCGGTTTCATCTTAAAAACTCCCCACTATACACTGTAGGCCTGGTTTAGGGGGAAACTAATCCTGGTTAGCATAGTTACCAATTCATTTCTATGTGGAAAATGACATATTTAATAGATTTGGCTGTTTTACAAAAAAAAATTATATATAATATATATTGTGTGCAATTTATATAAATATTATCAAATATATTTGTTATATAAAAATATGAAATATACACTAAGAAATATCTAAACTTTTAATTTTATAACTATAACTAAACACACACACACATATATATATATATATATATATACACACACACGCACACACACACACACAGCTGTTTTACTTGTACTTTAAAATGATAAATTTTGATATTTATTAGTCATGAAATTATCATCATTTATTCCAACCAGCAAACTGAATAAAATAAGTGTAAATACAAGTAATTCAGTAATAATAATTACATAAAATAATAATAATTAAAACAAAGGAAATTCAGTCTGATGGATGGTGTATGACACTGTCAACTGTATGTAAAGTATCAGATTTTAAAAAAAGAAAGAAAATATATTGACTATCTTCAGTGATTTAACTTTTTATTAATGATAAAAAATATTGCAGAATCTACTGGGAAATTATTTTTCCCCCCTCTGTTAATAAATGGGTAACTATGATAACCGAGATTTGCCTCTTTGCTGACTTTATCTATATATCTATAACTATATCTATATCCGTAATTCTTCAATATACATGTATTGCTTTCCTGTACCATCTTTCCATAAGTCCATCCAAGCCCATCACAGGAAAATGCTACGTCCAGGCTACAGATGATTATGTCCATTATTACGGTGGGTACGGAAAGTATTCAGACCCCCTTACATTTTTCACTTACCATGATGGTCATTCACTTTTCCAATGAATAAAAGACAAAACTTTGTCAACCAAGTATTAAGATTTCGATTTAAGACTCTAAAAATGAAGTCTCTTCACATGAGGTTCAGTTGATGGCAGTAAACAGTGGGCTACTTGAGTCAAAAACTGGCCAAAGTGGTTTGTTGTGCCTTCCAGGGGCCGGACGTCCCCTTTAGGACCCGACAGACGGGCTTCATCCGTGACAGCGTGACCCAGCAAAGGCCTACGTATGAGGTTATCTCGGCATTAAAGATCACAGAGGCTACCGAGAAGAAGAAACGGAGAAGAAAACGAGCCGTCCCGTCCTGCTATGAGCTCGGGGACAGCCAGTGTTTGAGCTCATCCATGCCCCTCTGCACCCGTCCGATGTAGAAGTCCATGTTATGGGAGAAGTCTGTGCACACACTGGATTGGGCGTCTCCGAAAGTGCAGTAGAGCGCAGTCCCGCCCACACTGATCACCACAGTAGCCAAGCACAACAAGAGGAGGAGCAGCCAGGAGTCTCCGCCCACCTCATCTGCATATTGCATATAAGCAAATCAGTGTAGAATCAGAACATGGTCAGTTTGAATACTGCACAAATGAGTTTTTAGTTTTCTTACCGTGGTCCAGGCCCTCGTCAGGCTCGTGGAAACGGACTTTGCGTTTAGAGACGGGTTTAGGGGCAGCAGGGACAGAGCTGTTGGCTCCTTCCAGAGAGACTCGTCTCTTCAAGATCGACACAAGACCAGCAGCTGGAGTGATCTGAAAGACAGAGGACTAGTTCTAGAGAAAGATTCCTGGATTCACAGGCTCATAGTGTCTCCAAAAAATTAGGAAGTGTTCTGCACTAACATACTCTACCCACTAGATGTCACTATGAGCTGAGTGGGCAGGAAATGTATTGCTTATGTAAGAACCAGCCTTTTTATTTTTTTTGGGCTGCATGGATGTAGGGTTCAATATGTAAAATACAGCGTTTTACCAAATTATTATTGTTGTTTTTTTTCCCCCCAGATTTAACAAGAAAAATTCCCAATTGTCAGACTTACATAAAATAAGCACCTTTTATAGAATTGCTTTTTAGTTTTTATTCATTTGTTTACTACAATATAAATAAATATTCAAATAAACAAATAAATAAATATAAAAACTACTAACTTACATGCAGATCTACATCTCAGAATTTTAACATTTATTTATATTTAAGATTTAATATGTACTTTATTTACTTATTTGCTAGTTAAAATGTATATAACAGAGAAAAAGAGAATATTTTAAAGAGTTTATGTAAATCAGGGTTATTAAAATACATCGATTAAACTTAATTTAATTCAGCAAATGGACCAGGCAACGTTCTCATTTACACTTCGTTTAACCTGATGTACTAAAATAACTCAAATACAACTGAAATAAAAATTTCTAAAAACTATACAGACAAAAAATATAAATATAATGAAAATAATGTTTTTACTAAAAAAAAAAAAAAAAAAAAAATGCATTAAAACGTTAAACATTTTAGAGACATTTAATTTCAAGCTGTACTCTCTTTACATACAAAAATATTTACACACATCAGAATCATCGTTCATTATTTAAATATTCTGAATGGAGTAAAAATGATTCTGAATGGAATTCTGAGTCATTCTTAATGGAATAAAATAAATTATAATACTAAAAAAGTGCTGCTGTTAAAAAAATTACATTATACATGTTCTTTACTATTCAGCAAAGAGCTGGAATCCATTTGCCCAGCACTTCTGCTGAATTGGGTTTACCCCTCTTCATAAATTATGTACATGAGAATGAAAGTATTGGAGACGGTCAGGAAAGAGAGTCAGTCGTGTTACATCACCAGCCACCGAGGAATGGAAAAGGTCACAGAGAGGTCAAACTGCTAAAGACCAATCAGCACTGTGAATGAGTGGACATTCTGAAGAGCTGCCCTCTGACCAATCAATACTGAATCCCATGAATAAATCTGAATATAAATGACGTGAGCGAGGCTGCATAGTGTCGTTATTGTTCACTTAAACTAGAAGTAAAACAATTACAAATATATTTGAACTGAAATAAGCTGAAATAAAATATCAATCAATTTAAAACTTACAAATTAGAAATGGAAAAAAATGAAATAAAACGTTTAAGCTGAAGTACTAAATATACTAAAACAGAAAATAAAATTAAAAAAATCTAACCGAATATACAATACAATTTAATTTACAAAAGCACATAAAATTACTAAAAGGTAAACTAAAATTAAAAAAAGCTAGAGATCTGAATATAAATGACGTGAGCGAGGCTGCATAGTGTCGTTATTGTTCACTTAAACTAGAAGTAAAACAATTACAAATATATTTGAACTGAAATAAGCTGAAATAAAATATCAATCAATTTAAAACTTACAAATTAGAAATGGAAAAAAATGAAATAAAACGTTTAAGCTGAAGTACTAAATATACTAAAACAGAAAATAAAATTAAAAAAATCTAACCGAATATACAATACCATTTAATTTACAAAAGCACATAAAATTACTAAAAGGTAAACTAAAATTAAAAAAAGCTAGAGAGTCACTAAGCAAGCAATAAAGGAAAGAAAATAAGATTAGTTTGTGATCTTATTGAATTCTCATTTGTAAAAGAGTAGCAGGATTGTTTTTCACTAAAACCCTTGCTGTCCACTTATTTCACCCTGAGAGCTTCCATATTTGCTAAGATCTGTCCCAATAAAAACACATTTTCAAGCACTGCAATTATAGTTCTCTATTTTTGCTTCATCATAGCAGTTACATTTGTCAGGACAGACTGAAGCCCAACATCCCCCCCCCCCCCAAAACCTGTTCAGTTTTTCTTCGTTTTTGTTTTTTTCATAAGAAAATTATTCCATTCAGTAAAGACATATAATCAATCAAAAGTGACATTTACATTGTCACAAACAAAACAAATAAATGCTGTTCTTTTGAGCTTTTAATTCAAGAATTATTAGGGAAAATGTATCATGGTTTCCACAAAAATATTAAGCAGCACAACTGTTTTCAACATTAATAATAAGAAATGTTTCTTGAGCAGCAAATCAAGCATCATGTGATGCTGAAAACTGCAGTAATGATGCTGAAAATTCAGCTTTGACCACTGGAATGAACTACATTTTATTATGTATTAAAATAGAAAACAGTTACAACAATATTGTAATATTATTTCACAATATGACTCTTTTTACTTTAGTTTTGATCAAATAAATGCAGCCTTCGTGAGACTTATTTCAAAAACGTAAAAAAAAATCTCACAGACTATGCTTTTAAATATGCTTGAACATCTTAACTGATCTCAACAGTGCTGATGGTATATCATTCTCTGGCAGTGCTGTGTACTTGTTCTGGGCACTAAGTCGACTACAAATGAACCGATAAATAATGAGTATTGCATGTTATAATACAAACACGTTTTGAATGTGGTTTTCCAGGTTAGTAGCTTCTGTCTGGTTAAAAAGCATTAAAATTGGGTACTGAGCACAACTTAGTCTGCAAGCACACCATGTGTCCGCAGTATGTTGTCGACCTTTCCAAGTAAAGGGAATGCTCAGATAAATGTTCAAAAGTCAAACCATTTTAACTAGCTCAACAGATTTGACGGTGCAGGCTGAAGGTCATAATCCACGTGTATGCTGATAAACGCCATCACTGTTGAGTCCCAACTCTATTCTGGCACACAAAAAAATTATTCTGAGAAATGATTTGTTTTTTGCCCATACAATTCAAGTCAACGGGGCCACAACATTCTTCAAAATATCCTCTTTTGTCTTCCACACAATAAAGAGAGTCATACAGGTTTCCTACAATTTTTTTATTTTTAATTTAATTTAATTTTTTGGGGGTGAACTATGCCTTTAACAGCTGCAGCTAGAAAGTTTTTTTTTTAACGATATCAATACTTTTTTTCTGCAAAGATGCATTAAATTAATAAAAACGGAGTAAGGACATTTATAAATGTCACAAAAGATTTCTATTTCAAATAAATACATAATGCTTTTGAACGTTCTATTTATCAGAGTTCTGAAAAAAATCACTGTATCACTGTTCCACAAAAATATTAAGCAGCACAACTGTTTTCAACATTGATAATAATAAGAAGAAATTTTTCTTGAGCAGCAGATGAGCATATTAGATTGATTTCTGAAGGATCATGTGACACTGAAGACTGGAGGAATGATGCTGATAATTCAGCTTTGCATTACAGGAATAAATTACATTTTAAAATGTATTCAAATATAAAAGTTATTTTAAACTGTAACAATGTTACACAATTACAAAATGTAGCCTTGGTGAGCATAAGAGACTTTTTTTTTTTTATCTTGCCGACCTCAAACTTTTGAATGGTAATTTTATATTGAGAGCACTTAACTTACACAAGATGCTGGCTATACACTAGTCCTGAAGTCAAGATCCCCCCGCCAAGAAGCAGCACATCACATGTTTGGGAACAGGGCACAAAAGCGTTTAAGACACAGGATATTGGCTTCATGAAAGCCTGTATTGTGCTGGCAGAGATCAGTGGTCCAGATTCTATTGCTGATTGTTTCATTGGGGGATGGAAGTGTCATTATGACATCACACACGGCTGCCTGTTACGTTTTCATTCAGCTCTGACATTCAGGGGAAAGGTCACCCTTCAGGTCACCCAGCTCTCGCAATCACTGCTAAGATTCTGACATCTATTATTTATGCTCTTATCAGACGCCTTCTTACCTCAGTAACTTACAAGAAATAAAAGAGGTAATTACCAAGCCGGGACCTGAGATCACACAAGCTGAGCTTAAAAAAAACCAAGCACACCAAGAAAATAATACAAAAATACATCACGCTTCTATGCTCACTAATGATGAGTTCTAGGTTCATTACAAGTTAAAGGGATAGTTCACCCAAAAAATGATTTCTGTCATCACTTCTGTCCGTACTTTCTTCTGTGGAACATAAAAGATATGTCTATAAAATGGAAGTCATTGGTTTAGTTACCAACATTCTTCAAAATATTTTCTTTTATGTTCTGCAGAAAACAACTCATACAGGTTTGGAATGATGACTGAATACACATTTTTGAGTGAACTATCACTTTAAGAACCATTGAGAGACATGCTGTCGATTATCACAGACAATTCTGACTCCCACAGTTTTGTAAACTTAAAAAAAAAATAATAATAATAATTGTCTAGATGGGACATAAATATGGATATTTTGCAATTATATGAATCTATTATTAATATAATTATCTTTTGTTAAATAAAAGCATGAAATTGTATTACTAAAACCAAAAATGTGATGCTTGAACTTCTTTAAATTGTGTCATCACTTCTGTCCGTACTTTCTTCTGTGGAACATAAAAGATATGTCTATAAAATGGAAGTCATTGGTTTAGTTACCAACATTCTTCAAAATATTTTATTTTATGTTCTGCAGAAAACAACTCATACAGGTTTGGAATGATGACTGAATACACATTTTTGAGTGAACTATCACTTTAAGAACCATTGAGAGACATGCTGTCGATTATCACAGACAATTCTGACTCCCACAGTTTTGTAAACTTAAAAAAAAAATAATAATAATAATTGTCTAGATGGGACATAAATATGGATATTTTGCAATTATATGAATCTATTATTAATATAATTATCTTTTGTTAAATAAAAGCATGAAATTGTATTACTAAAACCAAAAATGTGATGCTTGAACTTCTTTAAATTATGTTTGCACAAATGATTCAAATAAATGGTCTTATTTTAAGATATTATTAGATGCAAAATTGCCCTTTTAGCATTGGGAATATTGTTATAGTTGGAAAGCGATATACAGAGGGCTCCCTTTCTGGTAACCTTAACATGTGAAAGTTACCAGGGTTGAAATAAGGTTTCATAATATTGCATAGACAAGGTTTGCAATCTATTCGGTCTTAGAAATCAACATCATTGTTGTTTAACCTGGACTATTCCTTTAAGTCAATGACTGTAGCAGCTGTAGCGGTGATGCAAGATGACATCACTATGACATCACTGGATGCTATCACAGTTCCACAACAATGCACTTTAAAGGGTGATATATGCTATTTTTTTATGTGAATTAATACACTTTCCCTTATCCCAACTTACAATACAGACATTCAAGTCATTTATAGGTTGCATTCAAATTTGCATACTACTCACAATATATGCAGAATATTAAGTGTTACCGCTCTAAGAATCAGCAAAGTGCTTAAGGGCCTAATTAGAAAGACCTTTAAAACTAATCTGATTAGAAATCAAACTAATTCTCAAAACAAAGCCATGCCAAGCACAAAACAACAAGTAAGCCTCTTTGTCATTTGAACTAAATTGAGAGAAGATCTGTCACTCACCTCTTCCACCTGTATGCGTTTGGCCATGTCATCCAGCATGGACACATGCATAATATCCAGCGACTCCACCCCGTTCCCGTTCTCCTCTAGCTCCAACTCTGCGGTTTTCTCGGGAACTTCCTGCTCCAGAGGCAGCTGATCTGCTCCTCCTTCCTCCAGCTTCAAAGCCTCCTCTACCTCCCCTCCATCTTCCTGCTTAGTGTGTGGGACGGACTCCACCACATCCTGCCCCGTATCCACAGTGTCCCCCGTTCCCTCCATCACCGGCTGGGCCTCCACGTCGTCTGGTAGAGCGGTGTCCATTGGTGAGTGGGGCTCTGGTGTTGCATCCCTGTGGGAAGCTGCCATGCTTGCGCTCTCCTCTTCTGCCCCTGCATCCTCACAGGCTGGAGAGGAGGAGCTGTCCGTCACAGCCGGGGAGGAGGGGTCATACTGCTGTTCGCTCTGGTGGGATTGTGAGGCGGTGCTGCTACAATCTTCATGCTGGATGACTTCCTGTTGTGCCTCAGATGTACTCTGATCCTCCATAACCTTCCCTGTTTTAGATTGAGAGACGAGACGGTTTATATGAAACGAATGAAACATTCATTCATTATTTGAAATGGAATACTAGCATACTGCAAAAGGCTTTTTGTTAAACGTGAAACGTTTATAACAAAACATTTAACAATACTGTCACTTTACTATATTTACTTCAGCAAGCAGCATCACGTTATCATCTTGCAAATATATGGTTATTTATCATTTTTATTAATTCAATATTTTTGAATTAAATTAAGATTGACAAATTAATACAATTGTAAGGTACTTAATGATATAAATAAGTGTACAAATGTCTCAAATCAGGAAAAAAAATATTATTTTATTACAAATATTTAATTTGAATAAGAAAATACATTTTATTTTAGGTTTAATATTTGCAATAATTATTGTTAATATTAATTGTGAATACTGTTAAAAATATTTTTGTTTAATATATATTTTTCATTTTAATAAAACAATTAAAAAGTTCATTTTTATATTAACTAATATATAATACATAATAATTATTAATTACGTATTATAAAAATGAAAACTATTTAAAGAAACCTTACATTTTAAATTTATATATATATATATAGTTTTATTTATATATATATATATATATATATATATATACAGTGGGTGTGACAAACTTGTTGCATCTTTCCCAAAAAGACTCATGGCTGTATTCGATCAAAAGGGTGCTTCTACTAAATACTGAGCAAAGGGTCTGAATACTTAGGACCATGTGATATTTCAGTTTTTTTTTTTTAATAAATCTGCAAAAATGTCAACAATTCTGTGTTTTTCTGTCAATATGGGGTGCTGTGTGTACATTAATGAGGAAAAAAAATTAACTTAAATGATTTTAGCAAATGGCTGTAATATAACAAAGAGTGAAACATTTAAGGGGGTCTGAATACTTTCCGTACCCACTGTATATATAATGCTTTATAATATATAAGTTTTATTTAAATGCAATTACTTTATTTTTAAATAAAAAAGCAAAAAAAATGTAATAAATATTCTAATAATAAATTAGAAAAAATATGAAAAATGCTGGAAAAATAGCATGAATAGTATGGTGTACTATGTCTGATTTCTTTGCATTGAATGACCGCGTGGTCATTTGACCATCAGACCCTTGTGTACAACAGAACAGATCGATGGCAGACGATCAGTCACTATTGATGCATCGTGGCCCTGCTGTCTGAAGCCCTGTGGATCAATAATGCAGGACTCCACTGTTGACTGTTCTCTGCTCCCTCGGTGGCCATAAACGCACGCACGTGGTGCTGCTCATAGACAGGATCTAAGTGATGACAGCTCACTGTCAGAGATCAGAGAAAGACACATGACAACCAGTGCCAGGCCGATACAGTCTGACGCTCAGTTTCTAAAAACTACACTCCCCCTGCTGTCTTCCTACAGCTTACCACTCATTTTCCAGAATGTCAATCATGCCCTGCTGTCCAGGAGGTCCAGCTCCCTTTATTAGGCAGTTTTATGTGAAACTGATGCATTCAGTTTCACTATATTTCCTTTTCAGTTTCCCCTTCAAATGTTACGTTTAAATTAGTGTGGAAGTAGGTGACCATATTGACTTTACCCGATTAAGAGAAATATATACATTTTAGCAATTTAATATTGTATAGCTGAAGATAATTCAAATTTAATAATAAAACTATCAAAAAATTAATTAAAATAATAAATAAATAAAAATGTAAATAAAATAAATAAAATGAAAGTTAAATAAATGATATTAAAGAAATTATATTTAACATTTTTGAAGTAAAAAAATAAAAGAATGAATAACTTCAAGTTAATTAAATTGAATATATAATTAATGTATTTAATAAATACAAAGAATAAATTAATTAATAATAATAATATATATATATA
>NW_015505263.1:2246010-2248126 GCF_001515645.1 Sinocyclocheilus grahami | reverse complement strand
TTTTGAAAAATCTAAATCTTAATACCCATTTTGTGCGAAAACTGTACGTGATGGAAAGTTTTTAGAAACAATATATACAATTTTAAATATTACACATATATACAAAAGCACTGAAATGTCAAAAGTTTCAATGACTAAAAGTTTTCAAAAGTTATCATTTAACTTAGGAGTGGTAAAAGTTGAAAGGATTAAGCATAAAATAATATCTACAGAATTATGAATCATATGAAAATTGGCTGAGAATTGAGCATAGTTGTAACATGGCTCAGAGGAAATTAGGAATTATGTCTTTTGTGGCAGTTTTTCTGGTGATTATGTGGGTATAATATAAGACGACGATATTATATTTTGTGAGAAACTGTTACATTCTCGAGCAAAACAGGGACTAGTTTTGGAATCAGCACTCCAAAATTAGTAAGAAACAAGTATTGGATTTCCTTCAGTAAATATGATGCAGGGTGGTGTTATTTCACACTGAATAAATACATACACAAGTACAGACATCATATTATGGTAATTACTCTGATGGTAGGGATATATATATATATATATATATATATATATATATATATATATATATATATATTAATAATAATTAACCTATTAAATTGAAATAAAAAAGCCCTAATACATATATCTAGTACACATAAAGTATCAAATCCAAGATGATGTGTTTTCCTAGTTGATGGTCTATTTTAGGTGGTCTGGCCTGTCATTGGAGAAATAAACTCACCTGAGCTGCATGAAAGCTCTTGTGTGTTGAGGTTTTGCTCTCCTTCCTGTGTTTCTCTGATCACGCTGTTCCTTTGCACTTTGGACAGCTCGCACTATGAATGCACACAGACAACGCTGACATTCACCCTCTGGTCTTTAAACATGGATTTCTTTATTTCTTATTACAGTTACATACATATAGACATGTTGTTCCAAAAGCCGTCTTACCTTCTCAACGATCCATGCAGGTCTGAAAAAAGATGAGAAACAGTGAAGTGTCAGTCAAAATCATCCTAAGAAGCTGTTGTATCTGTATTTTTTTTCCCTTGCTCCATCTCTCTCGTAGCGGGACAACGTGCATAAAAGGGGACGCAAATCTAAGGTCGCTCTGCTCAGCGGGAATCTAATATTAGCACGGCACATTTCCCATACTGAAACTCTACCGCTTGTCTCAAATTGCTGAAAGCACAGCAACGGGCCATATGCTTAAACCATTACAGGACTGCAAACTGCAGTCGAGACGCAGACGAGCTAAATTTAGGAGGGGAAGAGAGAAGCTCAGGTGTGGCTGCCGGTGAAAGTGTCTGGCCCGGAGGAACGGGACAGAAAGACACAGCTTTTACCCCATACTTAAATTGTGCAGTGGCTCGAAAGGTTAAACATTTACTTGTACTCCATTTACAGCACTGCTAACATATTTTTACAGAGATCAAGCTCTGTAGGACATCTGATCTAGGAAAATATGCATTATAAAAGAGTGGAGAATTTTTTTTATAAAATAAAATATAATTGACCCAATCTGTGTGGCTGAAGTAATGTAGTGTGGAACAAAATAACATATAAAATATAAATTATAAATGAAATAAAAAAATATTGTTGACCTGACCTGTGTGGCTGATCTATTGTAGAATGCAATGAAATAATGATTTAAAAAACTAAATTAAGAATAAAATAAAAAATTGTGGCTGATCTATTGTAGAGAGCAATACAACCAAATAATGAATAAAAACAAAGTAAATAAAAAAGAAAAAGTTGACGATCTGTGTGGCTGAACTAATAAAGTGTACAATGAAAAAAATACAAATACAATAAATAAAAAACATAACACAACATAACATAACATAATAATAATAAAAATAATAATTATATAGTTGCCCTGATCTGTGTGGCTGATCTATTGTAGAGAGCAAAAAAAAAAAAAAGTTGACTTGTGTTTATCGGTGTGGCTGACTTAAAGTGTGCAATGAAAAAAATGCAAACAAACAAATAAATAATAAAAAAACAAAATAAAATATTGTTGACCTGATCTGTGTGACTGAACTAATGTAGCATGCAATAAAAAAATTACACACAAACTTGTGTGTGTGTGTGTGTGTATATATATATATATATATATATATAT
>NW_015505263.1:2233949-2245310 GCF_001515645.1 Sinocyclocheilus grahami | reverse complement strand
ATATATATATATATATATATATATATAAATATTGTTGACCTAATATGTGTGGCTAACCTATTGTAAAGTACAATAAAATAAAATAATTTCTGCATAAAAAGGTTGAATTAAAAATAAAATAAAATGGTGTTGACCTGATCTGTGTAGCTTAACTAATGAAGCATGCAATGAATCAAATAAAAAAAATCAAAAATCAAAAAAAATATACAAAGTTGACCTTATCTGTGTGGCAGAATTAATGTAGCGTTCATGTGCAGTGTGCTCTCACTGTCTGTGCGTTCTGCAGATGTGTCTCAGTTTCTCCAGGTGTTCAGCATCCAGGTCAGTGTCTCTGTCTTCTGGACCGTCCTGACATTGGCCAACCAAACTCCGTCTCCTCTCTGATCACAGAAAGACGAGGTTAAAAGGTGTTCTGTCAAGAACCAGCTCTGGGTAACGGTTTACCAGAATCCACTTACCCCACTGCTGCTGTAGGGCGGCGAGGTTAGACAGCAGACGTTCGTGATAGAGTCTCTCTAACTGTATGAACCTGACTGCTCTCTCATCTGGAAAATACTCTGGTTAAGGAAAATCTACCGGAAGCGGGAAACCCCAACGCACCAATGCACTTTACAACACTGAAACTAAATAATTCCACAGTGAAATACTGTCATATAAGACAATAACTTGCTGCAGTAATGCACTGAATGTAATACAATAAACAGCATTATATCCATAAACATTGCAAGCATCCCCGATTCAGTTACAATAACAAAGGCAATGGGGTGTAAAGTAGGAGTTATAATGGAACAAGCATCAAAGGCTGTTCAAACACACCATTACACAGTTCCTCTGTATTATTATATAATTGAAAAAAAAATAATAATAATAATATTAAGGATACAGTCCTCCTCACGCATATATGACTCTGCAATCTGTAAAGAAAAGAGTTTAGCCTGGAGTTATTATGCATTACATTACACAATGAAAAGCATCATTAGGCAACACTGTACAATAACTCTGATGTTTTACATTATATAAAACAGGTCATTCATTAAAGTACATTTTAAAAGTGATTTATGTATCATATGAATCTATACAGATCTGTTAAGCATTCTATAATGATTGTTAATGACTTAATGGCAGTTATTATAAAGTGTTACCCATAAATATACAGATGATGCACCTAAAACATGCTGCATAAGGGCTTAATGTAATTTTACAGATGTTTTATACCTGATAAACTAGTCAGTTCACCTTTGACAGCATTTATTCTACTACACCTGCATGTATAGGCCTATTATTGTTATCCGAGGTGCAAGCAAAGACTTGTTCACATTGAGTAAAACTCCTGACATCAGCTCTCTTCAGACGTCTTGCAGGGTAAAGTTGAAGTGAAGAGGCAGGATGAAAATCACTACAGCATGTATTCCTCTGAGTGCAGTCAACTCGGTACAACATGAGAGATGTCTCACCGAGTGGGCGGCAGTAACGCATTCAGACCTTTCTTTCTGTTCTTTTAATCTGTCTTTCTCGCTCTCCTTCATTCCTCATCCATTTTCATAAGGCTGCTCACGACTATGAGATCTACAAAAATGAGGCACTAATTCTTTGTTTTTCTAGTATTTTTTCCAGCACTGATATTAAAAAACATTGTTTTTCTTCTTCGTTTGGTTCTCTACAAATTTCTGAAATCAATTCAGTCCAAACCACTTAAAGGAACACACCACTATTTTTGAAAATAGGCTCATTTTCCAACTCCCCTGGAGTTAAACAGTTGAGTTTTACCGTTTTCGAATCCATTCAGCCGATCTCCGGGTCTGGCGGTAGCACTTTTAGCTTAGCTTAGCATAGATCATTGAATCTGATTAGACCGTTAGCATCTCACTCAAAAATGACCAAAGAGTTTCTATATTTTTCCTATTTAAAACTTGACTCTTCTGTAGTTACATCGTGTACTAAGACCGTAATAATCAAGGAACTTTGCTGCCGTACCATGGGTGCAGCAGGCGCAATGATATTACGCAACGCCTGAAAATAGTCCCAGCTAGGTAACTTCCAATAAGCCTGTTTTCAGGTGCTGCGTAATATCATTGCACCTGCTGCACCCATGGTACGGCAGCAAAGTTCCTTGATTATTACGCCGGAATGAGAGATGCTAACGGTCTAATCAGATTCAATGATCTATGCTAAGCTACAGCTAAAAGTGCTACCACCAGACCCGGAGATCGGCTGAATGGATTCGAAAACGGTAAAACTCAACTGTTTAACTCTAGGGGAGTTGGAGTGTTCCTTTAACTTACAGACTCCATTTTAAACTTTTTTTTGTTCGTGAGTAAGCTTGTGTTAGTATGTTGTCAGATGTTGATAACATTGACTGATAGCAGCACATGATGTATCTGATAGGAAACAGAATAAAATTACTGAAATAAGTTGAAATACTGTAATTAAAAATAAAATTTTAAATTGAAACAAAAAAAAATACTAATAAAAATTACAAAAGCACAACAAAATGGCTAAAACGTAAAGTAAAATTAAAATAAACTGAAAATATAAAATGAAATCTAATTAAAAATATTAACAATTTATCATTATCTAAACGATACTAAAATAATACTACACACACACACACACACACAAACAAAATCTTCTATCTATATGTATGTTATGCAAGCCTGTTTTCACAACAGGAAAAAAAAATGTTTGCGAATTAACATCTTTTTAATTCTGATTTTGTCAAAGAATTGCGAAACGAAGTTAGAAGTGTGAGATTGAAATGCATCATTACACATCCAGTCTACTGGCATAGTTCAAATACAGCCTAAACAGCCATATAAACATTACAGATCCTATGTTAACATAATTATGAATCATATGACTATTTCTGACCCACTTTTGCAGCTTACTTTCAATAAATGGTCTGGGTGAGCTGAGGAAGGGGCTTTGTTGTTCATGTTTGAGTATACACAGTGCACTTAAAATGTGAAAAGAAATACAAGAAGGATGTAAGAACTATATGTGATGCCTCTGGTGACCTGTATGTTCAATTCTTTATTTATTTTGTTATTATGTTATAAGAAATACAAAAATAAAATAAAAAAAGTGAAAAGAAAATTTAGTTATCCAATTTGTTGCCTTTAAAACCTCTTATACGAACAAAATCCACAGGGGGATAAATGAGAGCAGTTCCAGCAGTGTCGTCTTGTAGTTTCACATAAATCTCTCCTCAGGATGAAACTAAACCAGCTGAGCAAAGATGTTCTTGTAAAACATGTTGAATAAGGTCAAGCTCAAATAAACATTTAATAGCACTTGACCATTTAAGGTGCCGGTTATTCTGCTTCCTATCAGACTCATCATGTACCGCTATCAGTCAATGTTATCAGCACTGGCCAGCAGCAACAACAGAATAACACAAGCTTATTCATGAACAATGTGGAACAGCACAGGAAAATTCATCTCATGTTCTGGCACATACACAATAGCGAGGCAGACTGAAGTAATAAGAGGTTTACACCATCTACTGGCAATGAACAGATGCCCACAAAAACTGACAATCGATATATCAAGTTGCTAGGTCACACATCATTTTCAAAATGTGTTTTTGTCAAATGTAAATTGCAGAAAGACATTTTTCATTTTTTTTGTTAGCTAAAGTACACTACCGTTCAAAAGTGTTAGGGTACGCATTAAATTAAATCAGTATATTAGAACGATTTTTGAAGGATCATGTGACACTGAAATCTTAAAATATACTCAAATAGAAAACGGTCATTTTAAATTGTAATAATATTTCATAATATTACTGGTTTTACTGTATTTTTGAGTTTTAGTTTGAAAGTCTATTAGTAACAGACAAGTGTTTGCTAATGAATGATGAGAGATTTAGTTGTTCATCTCTCACATTTCCTTGTTAAGAACGTTTAATTTAACACCTCATTTAGTCATTTCTAGCAGAGACACACACACACACACACACACACACACAGAGGAAATGATGTAGAACAGGAGTACGAGACCTGATGGAGGCACTGTGGCAGAAGAGGGTGTTCTCCCTGCTCCCCCAGCTCCTGCAGAGACGCCACCAGGGAGTGAGCGAAGCCCTGGGGTGGTCCAGCATCGCCGTGAGGCGTCCCTTCAGGACTCACAAGCCCCTCTGACACTGAAAAGACAAATATCGCATCCTCTTTGAAAAGTGTTGACACTGACACTAACTGTATGCTATTTTAGCATAATCATTATTACCAATAGACTTCTTATGTTACTGTATGTACTATGTAATTCAGTGTTATTTTAGTGCCGTTTATACACTTTTTTTTGTTTAATATTCTGAATATCTTTACTTTTTTATATTTTCAGTTTTCATTTTAATTTTCAGGTAATTTTTAATAATTGTGTGCGTGTGTGTTTTTTAAAACCATATTACTGTTTAGGTTTAATTATTTATTTTAAGTTTTAGTTTTGATTTATTTCCATATTTTCTTTCTTTCTTTCTCTCTCTCTCTTTCTCTCTTTTAGTGCTTCAACTGATTTCATTTAGTTTCCAAGGAACATTTCTAATTTTTGTTTAGTTTATCCATCTAATATTTGATCATATTTCAGTTTATTTCAATTAACAAAAATGTTTTGAATAGTCTTAGTTAACGGTAATAACCCTGGTGTGATCTAGCATATAGGTATCTAAATACTCCCAAAAATTGAATTGAGCTGTTACACCCAGTGTTTGTACATCAACACAGACATATCTCGCTCTAGAGGTTGGCCCTTATTATTCACGCCCCTCAAACCTGTCTGAAAGTTGCATGACAACAATGGGATGCAGTCACTCGCTCTACAGCAGAAACAGAAACAAAAGTCTAGCACTATTACTCAGGGTGTCTGAATCCTCACAGACAATAGAAACGCTTCTCCACCCTCAGCCTGATCAATCGAATGACAAATAAATTCAGGATGACACCGTTTGGACTGGGTTGACCCACAAAAAAAACATTCAATGTCCAAGGAACATTCAATATTAGTCATTTTTATTTTTATATATATAAATGATACTGAAAGAATCAGATTTGATATTATTAGTATAAAAATCTGATTCATTCTAGCACACCACTGCTAACTATGACAGAAAAAATGATTGGCACAGAAAGCCACCAAGCATCATTTCTTTACATATATCTGACTTTAGGGGAAGGAACAAATAGTTGTGCTCAAGGACTAATTCTCAGAATATCTTTTAACATTTGTAACATTTCAGTGGCATGAATTTCACAAACTTCGGCAAATGACAAGCTCTTCCTCAGAAATTCTCTTTAGAATTGAACTGAAAAAACCTACACAGTGGAACTGCTAGATGAGCTAGTGATTTGTTTTTGTGCAAGAACCGTGGCAGTGCATTCACACACATGCACGGACACATGACTCATGGGACTGAACTTGGGTTGACTGCTTCCAGGTCAACGTGGAGAATTTCACACTGTGAAGGTTGGGAACTGATTAACTGATTCTGCCTTAATGTACCGTAGGATCAGTTTTTTATTTATTCATTTGTTTAGTCATGACACTTCCAAACAAACAGAATTTCACTGTATGAAAGCTAAATAAATGATGTATGGAAAGCTAAATAAATGCTGTGATGTGACAGTTTAGCTGTCAGGAATTAATAGATGGGGAAGTCGTGGCCTAATGGTTAGAGAGTCGGCCTTGTAACTCAAAGGTTGCGGGTTCGAGTCTCGTACCGGCAGGGATTGTAGGTGGGGGGAGTGAATGTACAGCGCTCTCTCCCACCTTCAATACCATGACTGAGGTGCCCTTGAGCAAGACACCGAACCCCCAACTGCTCCCCAGGCGCCGCAGCATAAATGGCTGCCCACTGCTCCGGGTGTGTGTTCACGGTGTGTGTGTGTGTGTGTGTGTGTGTGTGTGTGTGTGTTCACTGCTGTGTATGCACTTTGGATGGGTAAATACAGAGCAATAATTCTGAGTATGGGTCACCATACTTGGCCACATGTCACGTCACTTTAGATTCACACTTTGGATTGGGTACAAAATTTTGATTGTGTTATTTTAGTATTATTTATATACTATTATAATATTAATATTTGTAATTATGTTTTTTGTTTATATATTCTTAATTTTCATTTTAGTTCAGTAATTTTTTTTGTAATTTATTTAGCTGTAATCTATTTTTATTTCAGTTTTGGCTTTTGTAATTTTAGTACTAGAACTTTTTTTTTTAATTAATCTATTTTCTATTTTATTTATTTTTAGTTAACCTTAAGTTTAGCACTTAATATTTATTTCATCTTTATTTCAATTACAATTTTTTAAAAATAGTTTTAAGGTGGTGTTTACATTACACTGTTTTCGACTAAAGATGAAAAACTTTTATGGGTTTTGGCTGTTCATTTACATGACAACAGCATTTTGGAGGCCTGAAAATTCAAACTTCTAAAAAAGGTTTCAAAGTGCACGTTTTTGAAAACGATACTGTTATCATCTCTGTGCAAACTACAAAAAACTGTGAATTTTTTGTAAAAATTGCATAATACAGAATGTTTAGTTGTTTTTGTGGGTCCGTGTGAATGGGGAACATTTTGACAATGTTGTTGTTGGTCCATGACATTTTTCAGAAATGCAAAGTAAAAACTAAACCACACACAGGATTGTGAGGCATGAGTAACAAAGGCTAAATCTATGCTAATGCTTCAGGTTGTTTCTCAAACCGTGGTCTGGAACTCAGTTTGACATTGTCTGTTACCTGTGGGGCTGGGGCTGGGTGTTGGTGAGTCTCGGATGTGTCCATCCAGCTCTGGAGAGTAGGCTCCACTGTTACCATCCACCTCTTCCTCCTCCACATCATCTTCGTCCTCAACCTTGGAGCTGTCATAATCTTCGTCATCACCGTTATTGCTAGTCTTATCCTGTCGGAGGGGCCTCTGTCCACCACGGGGCCCTTGTTCGACCTCCTCCGCTTCCTCCACCAGTCGGTTCTGGTTCTCGTCCGGGCTGCGGCTGGAGTCAGAGTCGTTTTGGAGGTCAGGGTCAGTTACTCCTCCCCGCCTCACTGGGCCATCGCTCTGCCACTGTCTGTCATCCATGAGGTCCCGCTGACCGAGAGCATGAAGATCCACTCGAACCCCTGCAGGCCTCGCAGCCACTCAACGACGCTGCAGAACAAATCAGTGGGACACTTTAATGGTCGTGATCCATCATGAAAAGTAAAGAGCTCGCTGGCGTTTAAGAGAACTGACTCATAGTTTACCCATAATTCCACTTCAGGCTGGCTGAGAACAGTGCATGTGTCTGTTTTGTTTTGCATTTGTTTATAGCTGTATTAATCAGAGGCCAAATGCAAAATAGATTTTAGCTAATGTTTTTGTTCAGCTGTACAGTTCTGGTATCATTTCACATGATATCATTAGAGAATTTTTCAAAAAGGATTTAAAATGGAAAAAAAACCTGGTTTCAGTAACGATCATAAATATAAATGTATATGCTAAATATATTTAAAAGGAATATATTTAAAATTTTCTAATATACATTGTAAAAATTTAATATTTTTGTATTTAAATTGAATAAATTATACATTATATCACCAACCTGCTGTCCTGTGTCCCTTTAGTCAGCTGTAATATACTGAATTAGGAAATGCTCTTAAGTCTATATTCTCTCTCTCTCTTTCTCTCTCACATTCACGCACTCTCTCACACTGATTGTTTGGTTCCCCTGAATACTGAATTCATACACCATGGAGATTTTCCATAATAGTCCCCACTGGGTTGTTATAGAAGAAAAAGCATCATGCTTATTATCATACCGTCTCATGACAGAGCTTACGCAATATCATACAGCATCTTACAGATCTTAAAGCAGACTGGCTGTTTGTTTTTCATCTGCTCTGGGATTCTGGAGCTGCAGACTGAATGAATGAATGAAAAAAACGCTTATAGGTCACTGCGTACGATGATAACGCTTAAGGCAGTTCAGTGTGCATTAAGTGAACAAACTAAGCTGAATCCAGTGTTGTTATTGTCAACTAAAACGGTAAAATATAGTTTCTGTTAAAAAGCTGAAAGCCGAAATAAAAAAAAAATACTAGGTATAAAAAAAAATGTAAAAACATGTTGGCAACTAACGGAAATAAAAAAAAATGTAAGCTGAAGTACTACAATATAAATAGAAATATGTACAAAAACTAATAAAAATGATAAAGGCGCAAGACAAAATTACTAAAACAATCTAAAACCTAAATGAAAACTGAATAATAAAATACTATTGGTATAAAATTGGTATAGAAACAATTTTCACTCAAAAAGTACTAGTACATTTCACAAATAATTACAAAAAAAACAAAACACAAGTAACACTGATTTAAACATGCATTTTTGAAATAGAAAGACTGCAATAGTATCCCCCCCCCTTTTTTTAATAAAACGTACTCCAAAAATCTTAAATATTAACTTAAAAAAAAAAAACATATAATACTAAAATAACACTGGCTAATTATATAATCCACTAAAATACTCAAATAATCCCTCAGATATTGACAGCACTGTCAATTGGTGTTCATTGTTTTGAGTTCATAGTTTGGAGAATTAAAGATTTCAAGTTATATGGAATTGGCTGATAAATAATGTAAGTAAATAACAATTCTAAAGTCATTTCAATTTCAGTTTTCTTTCTACTTTTTAACAACCTTTTCCTTTCCAAATATAGACAAAAGACAGAAAATAAAGGAAATGTTATGAGCTGGCCACAAACTAATGTAATGTAACTACTGCAATATGAGTCAGTCATAAATAATATTAGTCCCTTTTTAGAAGTACACTAATATATAGATGACTTACAAGCTAACAGACATGGACTAAAAGCCATAAACACAGTACCATTTTATTAGCTGACATTCTTTTTATTTGTATTTTGTTTTTAATTAATTAAAAAACATTTTTTTTTATTTTTTAGTGTAGTATTTTCATTTCTTTTGCATCTTTTATGATTATTTTAAAATCCTTTTCATGTAAAGCACTTTGAATTACTATTGTGTATAAAATGCGATATAGCCTATACTTGCCATGTCTTGCATATATACATTAGAAATGCCATTATGTTGCAATTTACAAAATAAATGAAGTGAACCAATGAATCATTATTTACCAGGGCACTGCAGACAGAAAGAACTTGGCTGTTTGTGAAGAGGACCTGATCCTGATGTTATTTGGCTCTAGAAGTGCGGACTGACTCACAGCGGACCCCAGGCGTTCATTCGCTTTTCTGACAACACAGTGACTCAGTGAGCCGAGGACCATCGGATCTGTGCCTGCGGTGTGACCACCTACACACATCCAGACCACATCAACGACAAGGGCCAGGTAAACCGCTTCACACATGTGGGCTTTCTATCAATTCTGAGTGACTAAAAGTGATAACAACTAGCCATTGTCTCGGGTTTGTGACTGCTTTCATTTCAAAATCCAAATGCAAAAAAGCTCATCAGAAGATTTGTATGTTAATAGTTGAGACTTTAAAGGGCACAGCCACAATAACATGAGGTCAGTCACATTATGGCAAGCAGAAATGTGGGTATGTGAGCTGCCATGCCCCTTCATCCGCTTTCATTTAAGAGAGAGCTCATTAATAATCAAAGACAGCTGCACTCTCTCATTAGCTCCTTTAACAACATTAAAGCCTGAGGGGTGAATGAGAGAGAGAGAGAGAGAGAGAGAGATGAGAAATAGGTTTATTCATCCTGAAAAACAAGCATGACTGGAGTAGCTAGACACACAGCGTTCTTCAAAACCATCTGTGAAATTAACATCAATCCTTATTCTGACTTAAAACTGAACGTTTAAGCTGAAGTAATACTGAAACTTCTTTCTAAATGTTGTAGAATACCTTTTTTTATATTTATACAGTGGGGCAAAAAAGTATTTAGTCAGCCACCAATTGTGCAAGTTCTCCCACTTAAAAAGATGAGAGAGGCCTGTAATTTTCATCATAGGTATACCTCAACTATGAGAGACAAAATGCGAAAAAAAAATCCAGAAAATCACATTGTAGTATCTGACTTAAAACTGAACGTTTAAGCTGAAGTAATACTGAAACTTCTTTCTAAATGTTGTAGAATACCTTTTTTTATATTTATATATACTTCAGCTCTATGGAATAACTCATTTCTATCTGGATTCTAATTGGTCAGTCTTGGTAATAGAGTGCAGCACTTAAGCTCCGGAATTAAAAATAAAAAAATTAATTTTCTCCATATAAGGGCATTGATTTTGAACGATCATTTATAAATCTTTAAAGACAGACCTATTGTGAGCTATGAGGTTGTTAATCGATGGAATATGCTTTTGTTGAAGCCATCAGTCTGCATTATTTCAACTAATTTGATTTATTTTCTTATTTCAACTTTTTTTTTTTTAAATAATTGTTTGGTGAAAACTACATTACCCATGAATCTGCAGAGAAACATCCACCAATCAGAGAATCACGACACCAAAAGAACTTTTTAGGGCCTACCCACTCACATGGAGCAATGTTTATGACATACATATTCGTATACATACCATGCATATTTTGCATTAAAAAAAATGTCATTTTGATTATGTCATTCGCAATGTTTCATGGGATTGTAGTTCTTTTCCTCATCAATTTAAAGCCATTACGTACACATTGTACCTTTTGTTTTTAGTCTAACTTTCAAATGCGTTTTTTTTGCTTCAAATTAATGTTTGCAATGCTGTGATTTACCTCATGTGTGGTTAGTTTGGTTCAAGGTTTATAACTCTTAAACTTGTTTTTAAAAGTCCTATGGAAAAATCCTACGGAACCAATGATATGGAAAAAAAGTGGACGGGGACTGTTGCATTCTACGCTCTTAGAAAAAAAGATACAAAAGCTGTTAACCGGGTACACCTTTATACCTTATTTTCCCCTATAAAGTGCATATTAGTATCTTAAAAGTACTTATCATTACCTAGAGTGTGCATATTTGTGTCTAAATGGTACATTTTAGTAACTTAACTTAAACTTGCGTACCTTTTTTTTCGGAGAGAGTTTTTTTTCTGTTTAGGACTGCTGTCATTATTACAAAACAAACTCCTGTCATGGTGTTCAGAATCATGTTGCATCACCTTGAAATGGTTTATTGTATGATAATGGCCAAGTGACTCTATATTATTGCTTATTGTGTAATAATAATTGATGATAATACCAGAAAAGTCCAGGCTAGCAAAACTAAACTCAAAATATGACCTTTGGGAGGGGTTGTGACTAGGGATGGGCGTATCGATACGAAGTATCGATATATCGATACTGATGCGAGTATCGAAAGTATCGATACTCGAACAAAAAATATCGATACTAAGGTGTGTTTTATTTACCAGT
>NW_015505263.1:2228537-2233385 GCF_001515645.1 Sinocyclocheilus grahami | reverse complement strand
TACAATGTGATTTTCTGGATTTTTTTTTTCTCATTTTGTCTCTCATAGTTGAGGTATACCTATGATGAAAATTACAGGCCTCTCTCATCTTTTTAAGTGGGAGAACTTGCACAATTGGTGGCTGACTAAATACTTTTTTCCCCCACTGTATATACTTCAGCTCTATGGAATAACTCATTTCTATCTGGATTCTAATTGGTCAGTCTTGGTAATAGAGTGCAGCACTTAAGCTCCGGAATTAAAAATAAAAAAATAAATTTTCTCCATATAAGGGCATTGATTTTGAACGATCATTTATAAATCTTTAAAGACAGACCTATTGTGAGCTATGAGGTTGTTAATCGATGGAATATGCTTTTGTTGAAGCCATCAGTCTGCATTATTTCAACTAATTTGATTTATTTTCTTATTTCAACTTTTTTTTTTTTAAATAATTGTTTGGTGAAAACTACATTACCCATGAATCTGCAGAGAAACATCCACCAATCAGAGAATCACGACACCAAAAGAACTTTTTAGGGCCTACCCACTCACATGGAGCAATGTTTATGACATACATATTCGTATACATACCATGCATATTTTGCATTAAAAAAAATGTCATTTTGATTATGTCATTCGCAATGTTTCATGGGATTGTAGTTCTTTTCCTCATCAATTTAAAGCCATTACGTACACATTGTACCTTTTGTTTTTAGTCTAACTTTCAAATGCGTTTTTTTGCTTCAAATTAATGTTTGCAATGCTGTGATTTACCTCATGTGTGGTTAGTTTGGTTCAAGGTTTATAACTCTTAAACTTGTTTTTAAAAGTCCTATGGAAAAATCCTACGGAACCAATGATATGGAAAAAAAGTGGACGGGGACTGTTGCATTCTACGCTCTTAGAAAAAAAGATACAAAAGCTGTTAACCGGGTACACCTTTATACCTTATTTTCCCCTATAAAGTGCATATTAGTATCTTAAAAGTACTTATCATTACCTAGAGTGTGCATATTTGTGTCTAAATGGTACATTTTAGTAACTTAACTTAAACTTGCGTACCTTTTTTTTCGGAGAGAGTTTTTTTTCTGTTTAGGACTGCTGTCATTATTACAAAACAAACTCCTGTCATGGTGTTCAGAATCATGTTGCATCACCTTGAAATGGTTTATTGTATGATAATGGCCAAGTGACTCTATATTATTGCTTATTGTGTAATAATAATTGATGATAATACCAGAAAAGTCCAGGCTAGCAAAACTAAACTCAAAATATGACCTTTGGGAGGGGTTGTGACTAGGGATGGGCGTATCGATATATCGATACTGATGCGAGTATCGAAAGTATCGATACTCGAACAAAAAATATCGATACTAAGGTGTGTTTTATTTACCAGTGATTTTGTTTATTTAACCAAAAAATAATAATGCGTACAATATGCATTGAATTGGACGAATAACCTTTGTTAGCGAGTAATTGTGTAGGATAGAACTATTTTCCTGCTCATCTGAACACATGCAAATGTTGCAAGACAGAACCAATCAATCACAGAGAGCGTTCACGCACTTCTGACAGTGCATTCAAACAGGGCTGCTTTTCCTAAAAGTATCATAAGAAAGCATTAAAGCTTTTGGGAACGGCAGCCCTGAACAATGCTTATCAGAGGACAGAGTTATTTCACAATAAACCAACTGAAATTGTAGCCTACATAGTTTGTGCAATTACAGTTATTTAAATTGAACGTTGAAAGATAATATTGACCATGTTCTATTCTGTAATGTTAATAGAAATCATACACTGTCAGAATGAGTTCAGAAGTATCGAATCGGTAACGATATCGACGATACTTGCTTGAAAAATATCGGTATCGTATCGAAAACAAAGAAGTGGTATCGCCCATCCCTAGTTGTGACCTCTACGGTGAGTCAATACACTGAAATGACATTCTTTCTTAGCCTAACCATGATCTAGTTCCCTGTATATGAAGCACAAAGAAAGATATTTAACAGATAAACAATATTTGCATATGCATACCTCACGCTCAGCGAAGCAAAACAAAGCAGACAAAACTCCTCATTCTGTTTTGACACATGACCGCTTGAAATAATTCTTTAAACTTAAGACACCTTTCACTTTTGAAGATTATTTTCTATCACAACATTACGCTTATAAACTAAGAGAGACCAACACAGGCCGTTCTGCAGCTGGATAAACAGATGTTGATATTATGTAACACAGTGTGTCCATCATCGTATATAAGCCACACACACACACACACACACACACACACACACACACACACACACACACACACACACACACACGACTCTACGTGCATCAAAACATCAGTCACATTTATATATAAAAGTGACTGACCATCATTTCTCACATCACATTGGTCTAAGCTGCTATCAGAAGTGTTATTGATCACATCAGGTGCGGATAGAGCTGTCATTAATTCAATCGCTAACATGCATAGCATCACAAGTGAATCAAGCATTTATTGCAACGAACTGCACGTTTCATGTTGCTTTTTAAACGCGGAGATTATCTTTCATGAATAATGTATTCAAAATAAGAGGCAGCACTTACAGACCGATAGGGCAAGTGGTTAAATGCGGATGAGCCAGGCAACCGCGCTCGTTACTGTCGGCTGATGTGTGTTTGTGTTTCTGCTGCACGTCTGCGCAGCTCTTCCTGTCACTCATCCGGGTTCTTCAGCCGTCTGCGCAGCTCCTCCCTCCCGCCACTATCCGGGTACTTCAGCTCAAGGCTCATGAATATTAAGTGTATCGTGCGGGAACCTTAACGTAAAATAATTAGTTTATATACATATCTATGTAATTAATATTCAAGAACCAGGCCTTCGCTATAGTAGGATTTTGCGCCGCTCCGCCCGCAACTCTTCCGTGTACGTCAGCGGGATATTTACATGTATATTTATATCTATGCATATCTATGAACGGGAAGGTGTTTAATTAGGTCATGCTGATGTTGCTTGGTAACCGTCCCAACTCGTAACATAATTAATATCCATAAACCAAGTCTTATCATAGCAGGATTTTTACATGTGTAGGGGGATCATAGATTATATAGTACTCTACGCCACCTTGTGGATGAGATTATACACTATATACATTTCATAACATAAAAATTTGTGAAAAAAAATAATGAAACCAAAAACCTAGGAATAAAAAGGTTAACAGGAAAGAAAATGATGGGGGAAAAGTAAGGACAATTTCTGAACTAAATTAAATTTATTGAATCAGTTGCATGTTTTAGCAAGTCATTTATTGTGCTATTATTACATTTCTTTCTTTCTACAGGTTTGGCTCTTCATAATATTCTGATAGATAGGTTATTTCAAAACCAAGCAATTCTTACATTTATGCAGTCCTTTATTTGTCGTTTATTACAAATTAATATATTTAAATACAACAAACATTCAAAAAAAAAAAAAGACAGAAACAAGGAAACAAACAAAAAGTCCTTTTGAAAATGTACATCATTAATAGGTTTGGCGATGTAATCATTAGAATTACAAATAGTTTTTATTCCTGTAATGTTCAAATGTGATATTTCCTACTTACTATCAAAGAGATCAAGCAAGTATTTGGTGTACTTGTAGTACACACTTAATGGTTATTGGCTTCATGGCTTCAACATGGCAACAATACCTCTCTGAAAATGTGACAGTATCTTTTTTTTTATACCAAAAAACGTCTCCAAACTTGTCCAAAGGTATCCAACCAGCAGTCACCGACAACCAAAACGACCACTGATGAAACCAGCTCCTCCAGTCCACATTTTATGACCAAATACAACTTTATCAAAATGTAAAGTCCTTCATAGACTAGTCTGTCTAAATAGACTATTAGCCATCTTTAAGGATTTGGGTTTCTTTAAGCAATACAGTGTTTTTATTCTTTAGCTGTCTCTTCCATATAAAACAACGTCTTTTGTTTTTCATCCATGATTAGCTCTGAATGTCTGTATATGGCGGTGTTATGCGTGACCAGTGTTTGTGGTTTCCAGCGTCTCCTCATAAAGCCAGCTCTCAGTGAAGTTTCCAGACTGCTCCATTAGCTCAAACAGACGCTTGAACTCATCAGGGTAAACATCGCCTGTCATTGTGTCGTCAAGGAAGCCCAGCTTTGAAATGAGCTCTGGTCCACTGCCGGGACTCCATGAGCTTTGGAAAACAGAAGACGAAAGGAAAGTATGAATACAGCCGCCCTTATATAGGTTTAGAGCCTCCGACATTCTAGTTTGTATCTAAATACAGGTCAGAGTTCATAAACTTACTTAATTTGTTCTATCAGTCTGCTTTTCCTTTTGGCAAGGCATTGTTTCACCATCAAAACCAGAGTGCTGCCGTTCAAGGGAGTCAGGTAAGAGTTAAACAAGTCCTCACGTGGAGTTATCCGCACCAAGCAAAGGTTATCACTCTGGGATTGCTGTGGAGGAAAAAAAAAAGTGTGTAAATGAAAAACTTTGGAGTTTCTCAGCTCATTTTTTTGATAGCGAGCATAACCTGCAATTAAGTGAGTGAGTGATAAATCTGCACACAATTTAAGATATTTTTGATGAAATCTGAGGGCTATCTGACCCTCCCATAGACAGCAAGGTAACTACCACGTTCAAGGTCCAGAAAAGTACCAAGATGATCGACAAAGTAGTCCGTGTGACATCAGTGGTTCAACTGTAAAGTTACGAAGCTACGAGATACTTTTTTGCACACAAAAAAAACGTTAATAACGTCTGTCATCAAGCCGGATCTGGGTCAGTGCCGGCGCCGCCACACGCTCGCGTCATGATACTGTCGTGAACGCGCATCCACAAGTGACGCAGTAGAGACGAAAATGT
>NW_015505263.1:2216562-2227704 GCF_001515645.1 Sinocyclocheilus grahami | reverse complement strand
AGTAGTCCGTGTGACATCAGTGGTTCAACTGTAAAGTTACGAAGCTACGAGATACTTTTTTGCACACAAAAAAAACGTTAATAACGTCTGTCATCAAGCCGGATCTGGGTCAGTGCCGGCGCCGCCACACGCTCGCGTCATGATACTGTCGTGAACGCGCATCCACAAGTGACGCAGTAGAGACGAAAATGTCTAATAAAGTCGTTATTTTTGTTTTCTTTGCGCAAAAAAAAGTATTCTCGTAGCTTCGTAATTTTACAGTTGAACCACTGATGACACACAGACTACTTTGTCGATCATCTTGGTACTTTTCTGGACCTTGAACGTGGTAGTTACCTTGCTGTCTATGGGAGGGTCAGAGAGCCCTCAGATTTCATCCAAAATATCTTAAATTGTGTTCCGAAGATGAACGAAGGTCTTACGGGTTTGGGACAACACGAGGGTGAGTAATTAATGATAGAATTTTCATTTTTGGGAGAACTAACCCTTTAACAGATGCTGAATCTTAAAGTGATAGTACTCGTGTGCCAATACTTACAGTGTTCTTTGAGGAGGGCCTTCCAGTCTTCTTGGATACAGTTAGAAAGGATGACAATGGCTCCTGGTAATGAAGAAGCAGAAATTCACAAAAACAGTACATGCACAAACACACCAATCATTAATTGATCATTATTCCCAGAAAAAGGTAACAATAATGCATAAATAATGATAAGAGTGTCTCACCTCATGCAGTAACTCAATATCACAGGCCATCTGCCAGAGAACACTGAAAGCTTGGTAGTTCTTATAATCTCTTGGACGGGTCACTAGTTTCTGAAAGAGAAATAAATCATAATTCATACTTGGATCCAGCTTGAAAGCTCAAACCCCTGCTACTTATATAGCTTAAACGTTCCCGTAGATTGGAGCCATGCAAACTCACCGTGTATTCTTTCTGGCTGATGAACATGATCAACTCCACACGTCCGTAGCGGAAAATGGAGCGGCGCTCAAACAGGTTGTAAATCAGCTTCCACAGTATGTTCTTCTCATTTCTTTGTGTGAAGATCCCCACAATTTTGACTGGGACATCTGCTCAAGAAATGGAAAGAAATAAAAAAACATTTACTCCACTATTTTCCTTCTTTCTGCCCTTTCACAATAATCTGAATGTTCAGGGCACTAACCTGCTGACCAAGGAACCTCAGAGATGGCGAGGTCAGAGAAGAGCTTCTCTGAGTACATGGCGGGAGGTTTCATGCTGCCGTGGCCGATGGGATCCAGTTTGAAGAAGTCACAATGAACCACATCCAGCTGCCCTTCCAGTTTGTCCTCCAGGTCCTTTTAAGATCAAAGGTTATTTTAGAGGTGTGCTGTTTTTTGATTAATATCTAACGCGGTTACATTGACATTGATTTTCTCCATAATAATCAAGTAAAGGTGAACAGTTGGGAGGAGACTGGATGCGTGTCAGTATATTGGATCAGTGCATTAGGTCTTAAAGGAATAGTTCACCCAAAAATGAAAATCTGCTGAAAATGTACTCTCCCTCAGGCCATCCAAGATGTAGAAGACGAGTTTGTTTATTCGTCAGAAAAAAATCTGGATAAATTTAGCATTGTGTAATTTGTTCACCAATGGATCCTCTGCAGTGAATGGGTGCCGTCAGAATGAGAGTTCAAATAGCTTTTAAAAACAATGTCTTGCGAAATGAAAAGCTGCATGTTCGTAAGAAACAGATCCATCATTAAGATGTTTTTAAACCATTTCTTCTGGTCAAAATACCAGTTAATAATCCATAATAATGCTTCCTCTAGTAAACAACACTTAATCTGTGTCATGAGATGACTTTTTCACTGGAGAAAGCAGTATTACGGACAGTTAACTATTTTAAGTGGAAGCAACAGTTTGAAGTTAAAACTTCTTATTTAAACAAACATTAAGCTTTTTACTTCCTGAGATGTTAATTGGTGGACTGGGGTCATGTCGATTATCGTGATGTTTTTATCAGCTGTTTGGACTCTCATTCTGACGGCACCCATTCACTGCAGAGGATCCATTGGTGAGCAAGTGATGGAATGCTAAATTTCTCCAAATCTGTTCTGATGAAGAACAAACTCATCTACATCTTGGGTGGCCTCAGGGTGAGTTCTGAATAATTGTTGTAGTTTTAATAACAATCCAAAATATATTTACTTAATTCAGTAGGGGAAACAGGGAACATAATAGGAAAATAAGTTAATTAACTTGCAAAATAGTCTAAAAATCAACATAAAAAAAAAGAATTGTGATAAGACTGGAATTGTCATCCTGCCTGAAAAATACTGTGCTTTGATATTTTTGCCATATTGCCCACCTCTAGGTTATTTATTAGGGAAATAAAAGCTGACAGTGAGCAGAATGAGATTAGATCATTTCGGATGTCTACCTTCAGCTCAGTAAGGAAGTTTGTATCACTTTCCAGAGCAACTACTCTTTGAGCCCCACGGTTCAGCAGAGCGCGTGTCAACACCCCAGGACCTGCGGACAGAGACAAAACCCAAATTAATATTTTTACAAATACAAAGAATTGTGATAAGACTGGATTGTCATCCTGCCTGAAAAATACTGTGCTTTGATATTTTTGCCATATTGCCCACCTCTAGGTTATTTATTAGGGAAATAAAAGCTGACAGTGAGCAGAATGAGATTAGATCATTTCGGATGTCTACCTTCAGCTCAGTAAGGAAGTTTGTATCACTTTCCAGAGCAACTACTCTTTGAGCCCCACGGTTCAGCAGAGCGCGTGTCAACACCCCAGGACCTGCGGACAGAGACAAAACCCAAATTAATATTTTTACAAATACTGACAGCATTAAATTATTAGTTGAGGAACACACACCTGGGTTACACTCAAATATAACAGCTTTCCCATCATCGATGTCTCCAGCGAGGTGGTCGGTCACGATTCGTGCGAGGGAAGGGTCTACGATGAACCGTCTCAGGTGTTTACAGGCCAGCGCTTTCTGTGTGTTCTCATCCACATCGCCCAAATCTAAAGGATCGTACCGGCAGAGGGGGCGAAACTGACCCTGCAGGGGCACGGCGACAGCAGAGAGGTTCCTCTGAACGCCTCCTGAGGATGGAGAAATTCGCTCTGGTTTGCCCAACTGAGCCGGACTCTTCCTTGACCCAGAGGGGAATGGGTCTAGAGAGTAAGTTCTCACAGAGGTGGACAAAGACGGACTGGGGTCATGTCGATTATCGTGATGTTTTTATCAGCTGTTTGGACTCTCATTCTGACGGCACCCATTCACTGCAGAGGATCCATTGGTGAGCAAGTGATGGAATGCTAAATTTCTCCAAATCTGTTCTGATGAAGAACAAACTCATCTACATCTTGGGTGGCCTCAGGGTGAGTTCTGAATAATTGTTGTAGTTTTAATAACAATCCAAAATATATTTACTTAATTCAGTAGGGGAAACAGGGAACATAATAGGAAAATAAGTTAATTAACTTGCAAAATAGTCTAAAAATCAACATAAAAAAAAAGAATTGTGATAAGACTGGATTGTCATCCTGCCTGAAAAATACTGTGCTTTGATATTTTTGCCATATTGCCCACCTCTAGGTTATTTATAAGGGAAATAAAAGCTGACAGTGAGCAGAATGAGATTAGATCATTTCGGATGTCTACCTTCAGCTCAGTAAGGAAGTTTGTATCACTTTCCAGGGCAACTACTCTTTGAGCCCCACGGTTCAGCAGAGCGCGTGTCAACACCCCAGGACCTGCGGACAGAGACAAAACCCAAATTAATATTTTTACAAATACTGACAGCATTAAATTATTAGTTGAGGAACACACACCTGGGTTACACTCAAATATAACAGCTTTCCCATCATCGATGTCTCCAGCGAGGTGGTCGGTCACGATTCGTGCGAGGGAAGGGTCTACGATGAACCGTCTCAGGTGTTTACAGGCCAGCGCTTTCTGTGTGTTCTCATCCACATCGCCCAAATCTAAAGGATCGTACCGGCAGAGGGGGCGAAACTGACCCTGCAGGGGCACGGCGACAGCAGAGAGGTTCCTCTGAACGCCTCCTGAGGATGGAGAAATTCGCTCTGGTTTGCCCAACTGAGCCGGACTCTTCCTTGACCCAGAGGGGAATGGGTCTAGAGAGTAAGTTCTCACAGAGGTGGACAAAGACCTGTGTTTAGTTAAAGGCAGAACGCAGGGTGATGCAGATCTTGATGTTCCACATAGAGTTCTTAAAGTCAGGACAAAGAACCTACATCCTCCACACGCTGCCATGATGACCAACAAGCTTGAAGCCTGAAATCATATAATATGCAATTAAAATAGCAAATCCAAACCTCACCAATTATTATTTTTTTTACTGTAAATTTGTTGCATTATATATATATATAAACTGCATTTTGCCCAATACATAAAACATTTTAAAGTTTCTTTACGCGGCTTGAAAATGAAACCCTATGCGTTTTATATAACATGCATTATATAATATGAATATATTGTTTATAATATGCATTATAGGCAAATTCATAACATACAGAACTACACAGGCTTCCAAAACCTTTTGACATATGGATTTCCATAAACAAATCCAATACAATAATTTGCTATAGATTGTAATCACAACGAGCAATTTGTAACAGATGTAAATGACTAGATAAGCATCAATACATGCTTAATGCATCAATAAATGCACATTTGGACCTTGGCATAAATTCATCACATTACGTAGCCTACTATAACTCTGTCCCAAACGTAACGTTACTCGTTAACTATCAGTCTCTCCTGATAAAATAAACACATGCAGATTGTTGGCTACACATTTATAGATAATTTGAACCCAAACTAACCTCAAATAATATGGTTCTTGTCCACGGGACCTACATTACTGAAAGCTGCGCAGCACGCGCGTCTGTGACATTGAAGCCCGCATGTTGTTGACCCGATTGTTCCGCAATCCTATTGGTGCTGCGCACAACGTACGTCATGTTGCCGCGACTCGCCAAAATGCTATGCTGATCAAGAGTGCGTCAGTTTTGCGCATTCTGGGATGTATTGCTATTATTATTCTATTACTTGTTTTTCTGTTATTCTAATATTATTATGTGCAGCAAGCATTCGTCTCAATATAAACTATTTATACATATATAAGTAATTATGAAAAGATCTGATACGTGGTGAAATGTGTTGTAGTGAGCTTCGGCTTTTTAATAACCTGCGCAGTGCCGTGTCAAGTTGACAGTCACGAATACAAACAGGGCGTTCATAATGTGTATGAACTGTATGTCGGCACATGGACGCTGAATTCGAGTGATGATATTGCTGTGATATGATGGCTGTGAATATGGAGAGGTTTGTCAGTGAGGCTAAAGGAAATGGTTTGCGTGCTCTGCGTGAACTCAAAGCCGGTGAGGTGATTCATTCATGCGAGCCGTATGCATTCTGCATAGCCAAGGATTTCTTGAAAACTGCCTGCCAAAGCTGTCTCAAGAGGTAAGAAAGCATATTTCGTGCTTAAATATATTACAGGAAAGTACCATGGTGCTGCTATGTATATTTTTGGATATATATAGCCTGCAATGTTTGTTTTGGACAATATATCATGCTAATACATGTTTTTGAACGTGCAGTGGTGCCTCTTTGATTTTATTTGCATGCTTATCTTCTCTTCTGTCGTTTTACCTATGTTTTTGTGATATGAAATGAGTTTGTATGTTGACTGGATTCAGAGCTTTCATATAAACTGATGCAGGAAAAAATGCACGCGTTATGCATGACACTTCTGAGTGTGGTCTCTAGGGGGCGCTGTTGCGCTTTCTCTGATGTTATTTTACACGACCTGTTGTCCGACATTAGAGTGCTGTTTACATTGGCTACCTAAAATAAAATAATCTATAGTATAAAGACTTTACACCTCTTTTAGATAAGAATAAAATACCCCTAAACTGCTTTTAAATTGCTAAACTTTACTTTTAGTGAAGGCAGTTTTAGCACATCTCGACCCTCCGTGCTAATTGACAGGATGGATTCATCTGTTTTAGCATGTTTTTTTTGGGGATTAATTAATACAAAATTGGGGCAGTTTTAACAGGGGGGCAAACACTTCTTCACACAGGGCCATGTAGTTTTGGATTTTGTTTTCACTTAATAATAAAAACCTTCATTTAAAAACTGCATGTTGTGTTTACTTGTGTTATCTTTTACTAATATTTAAATTTGTTTGATGATCTGAAACATTAAAGTGTGACAAACATGCAAAAAAATAAGAAATCAGGAAGGGGGCCAACACTTTTTCACACCACTGTATGTTCAGAACAGCATACTATTCCTCTGCCGTGTGTAATACATAGAGAGAAAGAGAGAGAATATAGATATTTTGCTTATTTTGACCTTCCATTTCAGTTTGATTATGCAGAATTCATATTAGCAGTGGTATATGTTTTTATACTTTTGACTTGATGATCATGAATTTTAGTTAAGATGGCTTTACATAAGATTTGATATAAACCGCATGTATACTGTAGATATTCTTAACTCATGACAGTCTAAATATAGATAATTCTTTAAAGAAATATAAAATATACATTGCATTCACCAAAACCTGCAAAACACTGAATCGCGACTAATCTCATTCAAAATAAAGCTTTGTTTACATACTATATGCTTGTACTGTGTATATTTATTATATATATATAAATACACACACATACATGTATTGTGTATATATTAAGGATTTATATAAAACATACTGTATATATATTTATATACAATATAAATATATATACACATTAAAAAAAATATATACATATATGTGTGTATTTATATACACATAATAAATATACACAGTATATAGTATGTAAACATAAACTTTTATTTTGAATGTGATTAATTGTGATTAATCGTTTTGCAGCCCTAAAGCACATGCATATACTGTTTATATACTCAAGTCATGGTAGTTTAAATATGTTTATGGAAAAATATGAAAAGTTAGATATTTTATTTATATATATATATATATAAAATATCATAGTCTTAACTTATGGCTGTCTAAATATATAGCTTGCTTCCGTTTGGATTTTTTGTTATTGCATAGTGCGGACTATATGACATACTATTTTTTTTTTGATGATTGCACTGCATCTGTATTGTAACATGGCCTAGCCCTAGGGAGTACATATACATTCAGTGAAGTTCACAGAAACCAATTACCTCGGAGTCAGAACTAATTCACCAGTTTACTCAAGTTGCACCAACACTGACAGAGCAGTTAAGCATTAATCTGCTCCAAATTTCTATTCAAATACAGACCAAATTCAAATATAAGCCTCACTTTTCTATGTTGCACATCAGAAAACCAAGGTTTGTTGTTGAGAGCATCTGTTGAGAGAGTTTTCATCAACTTCCGAAGTGTCACTGTCATAAGTCATTTTGTTAAAGGTTTCTTCTCGTGATCTGGCGGTCTTGGCTTGTTTGTTGTCTTCATTGCTATTCATTTCAGACACGTACTGTATTTTCATTTTCAGAGTGTAATTTTTCCTCTCGCCGAGCGAAAAGCGTGTGTAGGATGATGCTGTAATGAGATTGACGTTTCGAGCAGATGTGCTGTGATTTAATTCACACCAGCTTTTCATGCCCTCTCTGTAGCCTGATCATTCCTGACACTTGATTAGAGTCTACAAAACTCTCAGAGCTCACAAATACTCCTGCACGGTGTGTGTCGAGAAAATCATACAGTAGACCTCAGCAGCCAGAGACAGTGCATAAATGTTGAGATCGTTTCTGTATTCCAGTGAACTGAGTGAAAATTGGCATCTGTGGTTCCATGAAGAACCTTACCATTGCAGAAAAGGTTATTTTATTGCGGAAAAAAAGTTCTTTAGGTGATTAAAATGTTCTTCACATTAAGAAAAAAAATTTGTCTTTTAAAAACCATTTACTCGAAGGTTTTTTCTGGAACCCAAAATGGTTCTGCATAAATGTAAATGTTATAATATATGGCTACTACTAGGGTATTCTGGTGTTTACTAGGCTATTTTTATTCTCTTAAGTCAAAAGAGTCCACCCTCAAGACTCTGTTTGATGATCACTAGATACTGATCAGGTCCCTCTTTGGATGTAAGTCCATTGTATTTTTCTACGTGTTTTATCATCCTCTGTGACTGAAAGCTGTGAATACAATCCCTTAGAAAAGTAAAATTTTTAGTAATGTTTAAAGGAAAAGTTCACCCAAATTCGCTCGCTCTCAGGCCATCTAAGATGTAGATGAGTTTGTTTCTTCATCAGAACAGATTTGAAGAGATGTAGCATCACATCACTTGCTCACCAATGGATCCTCTGCAGTGAATGGGTGCCGTCAGAATGAGAGTCCAAACAGCTGATAAAAACATCACAATAATCCACATGACTCCAGCCCATCAAATGACATCTTGTGAAACCCTGCTTGATTGTAAGAAACAAATTCATCATTAAGGCATTTTAACATCAAACCATGACTTCTGGCCAAATTACCAGACTATTCTAGAAAAACAGTGGAAAAAGTCCATTGCCTGTTGTTCTTTCACATCAAAATCTACCAACATATTTGTTAAGAACAGTTTCGGAATGTTTTCGCCTATAAACAGTGCTTGATCTGTGCATATTTCTGTCCTGATTTAGATGAGACTAAGCAATATTACGGATAAAGGACTCGTATTTTAGCTAGAATCAACCGTTTGAAGTTTAAAAACTTCTTAATTATGGATTTGTTTCTTGCAAACACACAGCTTTTCACATCACACGTCTTTAATTGATGGACTGGATTACCTGTGGATTATTGTGATGTTTTTATCAGCTGTTTGGACTCTCATTCTGACGGCACCCATTCACTGCAGAGGATCCATTGGTGATCAGCTGATGTACAATGATACATTTCTCCAAATTTGTTCAGATGAAGAAACAAACTCCTCTACATCTTGGATGGCCTGAGGATACATTTTCAGCAAATGCTTCTTTTTTTTTTGGGAATTGGTGTAAAGCACATTATAGATATTTCAAGTTCACAGATGTGTCAAACATAGAAATCGCTGTCTAAAAGATGCCTGTCTGTGGTAGTTAGAGGCTTCATTAGTTTCAGACTGTGTGCTTTGACTCCAAAGTGTCTGTCACAGAACATCAAATATTTCTCACAGGTAATTTAAGTAGGCCTACTTTATTTCTTAAAATATTTTTAAACGAGGTTACACTAATTCTCCCGTGCACTTGTTTTTAGTGTCATGTTCTGGAGTTGAGTAAACACACGCACCCTAATGTATCCATTCTCGCCCTTTTTCTGGTTCTCGCCCTCCTCCTGCTCTCTTTTATTCATCCGTTCCCTGTCTAGGTATTAATTGCCATCTGCTTTTTGCCGTTTGGCTGGTCGGGGCGGCTGTTCATCATATTTCAGGTATGTCATTTTCCTGACTCCCGCTCAATGCTTTTCTGAGCGTGACCTTGTGGAGTGGATCTTTCCACTTGAGAGGGAGGGGAAAAAGCAGACAAACAGGCTCGGAAGACAGTCATTTCTGGCCGGGGATTAGTGCTTCAGTCCTGCTGATAACCTGGCTCGTCTATAGAGAGCCGTCTGCATGGAGAACACTGGGGATGAAAAGAAACGCCATGGAAACAGAACGTTAATAATCCGCTCAGAAGAGCTCTGTATTGTAATGGTCCCTGACTGCTGCTCTGAATAAACCCAAAGATGCTTGTGCTGTCGCAGAGCTCAAAGAACTTCTTTTACAATACGTTCAGAAATGAGCACTTTAACTCTTTACAGATGATGATATCAGATGCTACTACTACGATATTCAAAAATATACCATGAAAATAAGTTAGTAACAAGATTAACTTTTTTTTTACAAATAAAAAAAATGCAATATTCAAAATAATATTATGTAAAATAAATGATTTCTTAATTTTACCATATTTAGCGTTTTCATATAATTCTAATAAACATATTTATATATTTATGTCTATATATTTTTCAAAAATGTAAAATACTCCAAATATTACCATTAAGTGTTCATTAAATAATATTATATATGAATGTATTTTACATATTTTTAAATATAATTTTCTAAATTACTATAAAAATAATGTCAATTGAATTTTATTTTTGTCATACTTATATTTGTTTATATGATATTTTACATGAATTTCTATTCCTGTGTATTTCTTAAATAGGCATTATTCAAAATGACTTAAATATAAAACATGAAACGTATTATGTATTATGTAACGTATTATATTTATTAAATTTGCATAAACGTGTGTGTATATATATATATATATATATATATATATGTTTTTTTTTTCTTTCTTTTTTTCTTTCAAAAATGTAAAATACTCAAAATATTACCATTAAATGTTCATTAAATAATATTATATATGAATGTATATTACATATTTTTAAATATAATTTTCAAAATTATTATAAAAAATAATGTCAATTGTATTAAATTTAATTGTATTTTTTTGTCATACTTATATTTGTATGTAGAGAATTTTGAATAGGTAGTATATTAATATAACTGTAATAAGTATGTTAATATATTGTTATATATATTTCAGTGTTTAACATTTTAAATATTATTAAATAGTAAAAATATTGTTGATCGTTATCTTTTTACATCATTTGTTTATATGATATTTTACATGTATTTCTATTCCTGTGTATTTCTTAAAAATGCATTATTCAAAATGACTTAAAGGGGTCATATGATGCTATTTTAAAGATCATTATTTTGTGTATTTGGTGTAACAGAATATGTTGACATGCTTTAATGTTCAAAAACACATTATTTTTCAAATACTGTACATTATTGTAGGTCCTCTATGCCCCGCCTCTCTCAAACGCTTAGTTTTCTACAAAGTCCCTCCTTCCGACAAGCGCAGTCTGCACTGATTGGCCAGCTGACCCAGTGCATTGTGATTGGCAGAACACCACAAGCACGTGTCGGAAATGCAACGCCCCTTACCATAATCGCGAGCTTCAGCTTTCAAAGTAAATATCAAGACAGTTAATAATGTCGTTAGTTTTACCATCAGTTCAAGCTCGAAAGGGCAACAGAGTTGCGTGACAGACACAGTGATGATGCAGTACACAAGCCGCGGTTAAGACAGCTGACGTGCTATG
>NW_015505263.1:2209490-2215957 GCF_001515645.1 Sinocyclocheilus grahami | reverse complement strand
TCAAATACTGTACATTACTGTAGGTCCTCTATGCCCCGCCTCTCTCAAACGCTTAGTTTTCTACAAAGTCCCTCCTTCCGACAAGCGCAGTCTGCACTGATTGGCCAGCTGACCCAGTGCATTGTGATTGGCAGAACACCACAAGCACGTGTCGGAAATGCAACGCCCCTTACCATAATCGCGAGCTTCAGCTTTCAAAGTAAATATCAAGACAGTTAATAATGTCGTTAGTTTTACCATCAGTTCAAGCTCGAAAGGGCAACAGAGTTGCGTGACAGACACAGTGATGATGCAGTACACAAGCCGCGGTTAAGACAGCTGACGTGCTATGATTTCTGGCAGGTAGTTCACTCTCCTGTGATGTGATCCTGTTCCCCTCTCACACACACTCACACACACACACACACACACGACGAGTTACTCTGCGCGGCGCAAAACTCAGCATTTGAACAGTCAATAGCAAATACTTAAACTAATAACAAAACATACTTACAGTCGCTGATTCAGAAGCGCCAGATTGTCGTAGCAAAGTCGGAAATGACCCCTTTTTAATTAAAATTTTTAATTTTTAAATTTTTTTAGAAATAGCCTTTGTGCACAGCCAGCCTTGTACTCTTCTAGGTTAAAAAAAACTGTCGTCCATAAAATGCGTTGCACAAATTCAAACATCTGGGTTGTGCTGTTCTGTTGTAAATAAATCTTAACCTGATTGCATCTACTTCCGGAAGGCCAAATAAAGTTGGGGTTTGTGTTTGCAGAATGATGCATGTTAAAAGCACACGTCCAGTTTTGTGTGAGTGAAGGAAATCCGCTTGGGAGTGGAGAGATTCGTCCTCGCGCACATGGATCGCATAACATTATGTGCTCTCGACATTGTCATTAAGATCACACTATAGAAAACTTGAAATCGCATCATATGACCCCTTTAAATATAAAACATGAAATGTATTATGTTACGTATTATATTTATTACATTTGCATATATATATATATATATATAAAATAAATTACTATTAAATGAGATATAGTATTTATTTGTTGCTTTGTTTGTTTGGCCTTATTAAAACTCATATCACCCACATGAGCACCCAGGGCTCATTATGTACATGTGCTAACTACTATGCCGGAACTCCAGCAGGGTTAATGTATGTATAAATTGTTAATGACATGACATGAATGGGTTAAAGTAAAATATGAATCAATATTAATTTTACTGCTGAGAATCCCTCAGATGCATGACATTGATGTTGTGTTGTAGCATCATTTGTTCCTAATCATGATAGATTAAACTGCTCTTTTTATGCTATTCTGCTGAAAGCAATGCAACAGATGTAGACTTGTTCTCCTGGGCTTAATTTAGGAATAATGAGGTCACAGCATGACACAGCATACAGAGAGTTTTTTTTTTAATAAAACGAGTCGTATGCATTTAGATGGATATTAATAACTATGCACCGTAAAGGTTAATGTGGTGTACCTGCTATAGAAGATGAATTTCTCAGGAACAGTTCAGGGACCTTTAGATGCATTGCTTCAGTAAAGACTTGTGCATGATCCCATGTTTGTAATGGGCTTCCAGTGCAAAACAATTCAAGCATATTTGCCACTGTCAGTCTTGCAGCAAGTGTCAGATCCTTCAACAGCGTGACGAGACAGTTACACCCTGTTGATGAAATGCAATATCTCTTGACCTTGGTTAAAAAGTGTGTAATGTGTGACTGCTTCACTATTGAACTACTCATTTTCAATTACAGTAGCCGGGAGTCATGCTGAAATCTCAGCTGCAGTTCCGTTCAGCTGTGAAACCATGTGTTTTGTCGATACTAACATTAATTTTAAAGCATTTCAAAGCGCCAAAGGGCTGCAAAATGCATTTCAGATGAATAATACATTTCTGTGAGTGCTGTAACAATTTTAACAACTTTATAAAGTCATTTTATTGCTTACTTCATATAATAATAATAATAATAATAATAATGATAATGTTTGCTTTTTTAATAATTTTGCAAAAATTCTAATTATAGTGCAGTATTTTTATTATTATTATTATTATGTATTTTAAAGCAGTACATTTTTTGTTATATATTATACATTTTATTATATATCATATATTATATTTATTGTTTATATTTAAAATAATAATACATTATTATATTATTATTATTATATTTTAAAGCAGTACATACAGTGTTTGTTATTTTAAAGCAATAAGCCCCAAGAAGCTGTGGTTTACACTGAATTTATAACAGCTAAGGGGCGTTGTTAGGCAAAAAAAAATAAAAATCATCCTTACTAATACAATAATGATAACCTTTATTATTGTCAATTATTATTATTATAAATAAATTCTCCACTGTTTATTATTATTATTATTATTATTATACATTTTAAAGCAGTACATAGAGGATTTGTTATATATTATACATTTTATATATCATGTTATTTATATTTTAAATAATAATAATAATAATACAATAGTAATAATAACCATTGTTATTGTTAGTTTTATTATTTTTTAATAAATTCTCCACTGTTCATTATTATTAATATTATTATTATACATTTTAAAGCAGTACATAGAGGATTTGTCATATATTATACATTTTGTTATATATCATATATTATTTATATTTTAAATAATAATAATAATAATAATAACCATTATTATCGTTAGTGTTGTTATTATTTTTTAAATAAATTCTCCACTGTTCATTTATTATTATTAATATTATTATTATTGTTATATGGTATATATTATACATTTGATTATATTTCATACATATTTATTGTTTAGATTTAAAATAAGAATAATAAAAACTTTGTAATGTCTTACTATAATAGATATATTTGGAATATTTAATATAAATTAAGTAATATATATAATTTATTACCAACAGCAATTGTATTATATTTATATATTTTTCAAATATATTTCTATATTTTTATTTATTTTACTATATTTAACATATTTGTATTTAAAAGATATTTCTTTTCCATAGAGCCGCTTGCTCTAAAACTAATCACTTGGGTTTGTTTATTTGAGAAACCAAGAGGGGCATTTTAGGAAATTAGGGCAACATCAAAGATGAGGGTAATTGCTACTCGCCTCTCTTGAATGTCTGTTTATTTGTAACGAGCACTAATGACTGTGGGTGGAAACATTAAGGAGTTGGTTAATGTGTTCCTCCCCGTCCCAGCGTGTGTCCAGTAGCCACAGGTCAGCAAATAAACAAACCATTACGATAAAGGACGACTGGAGGTGTGTTATGGAGTAATTTATGCATATGTTGGCTTTTTAGGCGTTTTAGGTCTCTAATGATATGGATTATGGGTTTTTCATGCACCTGCAGAAGACGCACACACACCATAAATCATAAAGAAATTCAAAGCTATGCTTTTATTCAAAGGCTCCTCATGTCTTATCAGTGAAATGGTTGTGTCTTATCGCACCTTCCTGTGCTCTTTGATGCCCTGCTAATATGAGGCTATCAAAATAGTTGGTTCCATTTCAGATGTCACAGAAAATGTGTCTGTAAAGCAGAATTGAGCCATTTTTGCAGTGCAGGTCACTGGTCACCAGTTGCTTTGATGCTTCCGTCTGTGCCTGTTCTTTAAATCCGCCATCTGTTCTCATGGAGCGATGCTCTTCCATTCCAGACCTCTCTTCCTGTACGAGCTGTGGACCAGCGGCGCCGTCTCTGTGATTAACTTCACTGATTTGTTCTGTGCAGTTTTGTCAGCAAACATCTGTTCTTGAATCATTTATTACGGAATTATAAGGCAAACGAGCTGAAGGAAGTTTTTTGCATTGTGGAGATCAGATGCATGAATTCATGAATATATAATTTATCTGTGCATTAGCCATAACAGACAGGCCTGTGTGATGAAAAGCCAGCCGTGAAACGTGTGTAGCTGCTTCAATCTAAATGTAAGATTGATTAGAAAGCCGTAAACACAAAGCGTGACATAAAAGCCAAACATGAACGTTTAAAGCCCAGCTTGCTGATGCCAGTTTAATTCACAGAAATGTCATGTCGCAGAATAGTTTTTTCCTCTTTACTAAACCTAGTTAAATCATCCCGAATCCTGACTCTTGAACCTTTCCCGATCCCGTTCCCCCCCCTCTCTCTCTCTCTCTCCCACTCACTTCCTGTCAGATCTCCACTGTCATGAAAAATAAAAAATGAGATTAAATAAAAATAATAATAAATAAAAAAAAAGTAAACATTTTTTTGGTTGATCCGGTAAGCTAATCTTTAAAAAAAAAAATTATTGTGACTGATAACAGATGAATTGAACAGCGTATGGTTTCTGTAAGATAACGATGACTATTATTTAATAGATTTGTGCTTTTTATGCTACTATGCTACTAGTCCTCCACAAAGCACTTGCATTTTTTTTTTGTTTTACCAAAAGAAAATAACTTTAATAAAAATATAAAGAATAGAGAAATAAATGCATAGAAAGATAACCAATAAATATTATTAAATATAGCCAGTTTATTGTCTCTAGAAAGCACTTAAATTGATGTTTATTCTGGCTATTTATTTATTTGCAGGAAAAAAATATGGCATAAAAATTAATCATTTAAATTTAAATATTTATATGAATGTTTCAACCTAAATAATATAAATTAAAAATAAACCTAAATATTGTTACAAATTATTCAGAATCTTTCTATTTTAATATCATTAAAATGTATTTATTTATTTGCATAAAAAATCAATTTAATCATCTAAATGTATTTAAATATTTATATGAATGTTTGAACCTAAATAATACACTCTAAAAAATGCTGGGTTGTTTCAACCCAATGTTGGGTCAAATAGGGACTAACCCAACTGTTGGGTTAAAAAGCTAATTTAAAAATGTAACCAAAATTCCATATTTGACCCAACATTGGGTTGAAACAACCCAGCATTTTTTAGAGTGTAATAAATTGAAAATAAACCTAAATATTGTTAAATCATTGTTCAGAATCTGGCTTAATATTTAACAATATCAAAATAAGTTAATTCATTAATTCATATTAATTAATTTATTTACCAGAAAAAAATATTTAAATAAATATATAAAGGAAAGATAATATAATAAACACATGTTTATTAGTAATCTTAAGAAAGAGAAGAGAACCAATAAATGTGATTAACCACAGGCAGTATTATTCTATTTATTTATTTAAGAATTAAATATGTATATTTTCGTAATAATAAAACTAAAATCTGTAGTTTCTGTCAATTAATTTTTCTTATGAGTACCATATGGTGTCTAAATTGTACTGTAAGGCATCATGGTGTGGTACTTTTTTTGTAAGGCATTTAATCATTTGTGTTCATTTGACACACTTTCTGCAGTCCTGGAGAACAGTTTCTTCTCCTCTGGTCTCTCAGGCAGATCAGGATAATGCCATCGATCTGCTCTTTTGTCGGGAATTACATGTTGGATTACTTTCCAATACTCCTTTTGAACTCAATTCAACAAGATGCACTAAGAGCCATGGCAATGAGACTAGTCATTGTATCGTGAGCAAATGCGTTTGTGAAAGCATCCATCATGCTACCAAGAGCCGCTGGAAGAGAGCAAGCCTGTGACCTTGAGCATCATGTTTGGGTCGTCCTGCATTTGTCCTTCTGCTGCAGAGCACCGTTGTTTATGTTCCGTCCTCACTTTGATTGAAAGTCAATAGGAGAATAAAACCTGTATTTATCCTCAGCCTCGTAACTCTAGTGATTTTGAGTGCACTGGCTAGAAACGCTGCCCAGGTTTTGTCCGGTTGTCTGGAAAATATCACTCACACTTCTCCTGCTGAGGCATGAAAGCCTCTTCTGATTATGAGATTATGAGATGTGATATTCCAGAGCGTTTAAACAGAAATGGCAGGTCTAGGCTGTGGTACATGCAACAGGTTCAAGAAGACATAAAAGATCATTCGAGCTTCATTTTTTTCACCTTTTTATTGTAGTAATTTACTACACCATGTACTATTTATTAGTCACATCGGTTTAATATTTTTCACATATCAGATACCTTGGAATTCCTCTTACCTATATACATTTTTAGTGGAAGAGAATATATATGACAGCATGAAAGAGAATATCCCCCCACAAATAAATATATATATATATATATATATATATATCAATAAATACACAGAAATGCATGTATATATTTAAGAAAAATGTTAAGTTTATATATTAAATATATATAAATTATATGAATATAAATATTAGTGCTGGGCGGTATGACCAAAAATTTATATCACGTATTTTTCAAAATTATGCCGGTTTCACGGTACATGACGGTATTTTTTTTTCATGCATGACCGGGTGTTAACCATATTTTCTACTGACTGAGAGAGGAAATACTGCAGTATATTGACTTAGAATGCCCTATTTTACTGTCATGATGACTGAATATTGTCAAAAAATACCACACTAAATAGTGACTAAACACGACCCCTTTTAATA
>NW_015505263.1:2207538-2209264 GCF_001515645.1 Sinocyclocheilus grahami | reverse complement strand
AATGTTTTTATCTCATGCAGCGCACTGCCTGCGTCTGAGTAACAAACTAAAAACAATCAACAAACAAAAATGTGCATGTGATATGAACAGACGAACTACGCTCATATTTATAATTCCAAACAATCAGTAAACATAATAAATATACACAATACACGCATATATTATGTAAATAACTTTTATTTTGGATGCAATTTAATTGCGATTAAACGTTTGACAGCAATAAAATGTCTTCATGTGGATGCTGTCTTTTTTAAACAGTTTGCTTCTACAGTATAATATATTAATACATTTATTATTAATTATTATTATTTAATTCATAATAAACTGGAAAGAAACGTTCTTGTAGAATTTATCTTTTCACTCACAGAATATCAATTTTCACTAAGAAATTGTAAATATCAAAATTAATTACAAAGAAAAAGCAAGAAACACATTAAACATGACTTTTTTTCTTTTTTAATTAAACTTTTTTTTAAACTAAATTGTCTACTTTTAAAGGGGTCATATGATGCTGCTAAAAAGAACATTATTTTGTGTGTTTGGTGTAATGAAATGTGTTTATACGGTTTAAGGTTCAAAAAACACATTATTTTCCACATACTGTACATTATTGTTTCTCCTCTATGCCCCGCCTTTCTGAAACGCGTCGATTTTTACAAAGCTCATCGTTCTGAAAAGCGAGGTGTGCTGTGATTGGCCAGCTATCCAGTGCGTTGTGATTGCCCGAATACCTCAAGCGTGTGACGGAAATGTTACGCCCCTTGCCATACTGTGATGATGCCCTGTCAGGCCGGAGCGACGAGACATCCAGTTGCATCCAGTGGGGACATAATTATGGATTATGCTGTCTTTTTACACGTTGCGTTGCATCACGCCGCGTAAACATAAAACCATGTCTGCATGTGAATGCTTTACTCAGCTGTGATCCTAAGATCAGCCTCATATCAGCCAGTTTCTGTGGATAAAAGCTTGCAATAACCCAAATCAGAGCTGTCACAGCAAAATAAGAAGGGAAGTGGGGAAAAAGGAGCCAATAGCCACTAATCCTGGAAATGAGAAACCTGCTCAGGCACAACGAGCCACAAACAGACTGAATAATTATCAGTTCCTCAGAGCTACTGGTGCTACAGCTTACAGCAGGAATTAATTACTCAAGCACTGAAGCATATATACACACACACACACACACACACACACACAGACGTTAACTGTGCCAGCGGTGTACCTGTGTAAGATAAGGTCAAGGCACAAAAACATAACTTCATCCCCTGAAATGCATGGCAGGGAAGGATTTTGTCGTGAGCTACCATGGCTTTTCATTTGATATGGCATTTGATGTGGCATATTCATACATTCATAGCACTAATACGAGACTGTGACCTTTCCAGGCAGAAAATCATTAGTATCACCATCATAGTGTATAATCCGATTTGTCACAACACACGAGGAGTGGTGTGAATTATTAGAGAAGACCTTCATTTGTTGTAACCACTGATTAAAAAGTAAATAAATCTTGTAGGCTCCATGACTTCAGCTTTAATTTTTCCACGGTCCAGGGTCGCAGAGACTGTGGAAATTACAGAGATGCCGTTAGACTTGAGGATTTTTGGATGTAATCAAGCAAAACCTTTAATAACAAGCAAAAGAGGCTCTCGTCATGTGATTACTGCCCTGGACAGACCAACACAGCCTCCTGTAAACCAATTAGCTTAAAGGGGTCATATGA
>NW_015505263.1:2206460-2207528 GCF_001515645.1 Sinocyclocheilus grahami | reverse complement strand
ATGCAAATCTTCCCACATAGTGAGGTAGACATGTGGGGGCATGTTTGAACGAGGCGTTTTAGGTAGGCGTGGCTGACTCTTATCTTTTATAAAGAATATCTCTTTGGATTTGAGACTTTAGTCTTTGCAACTTTACAGATCTTCTTTATGCACCAAGAGCTTGTAACACTCCAAAGTGAAAGGAAAAATTGAATTTGCATCATATGACCCCTTTAAAAATGTACAGTGTATTTACAAATGATTTTCAACTGACTTGAATTGAACAACTTTGTAACTTGCATACTATTTAGGTTGGGTAGTATGTGAATTGAGAAATCTTATCCATGATGATCTTCTTCAGGATATTTCTCTTCTAATCTGCTCTTAAATGATGATCAGTGTTATGCTAGTGACCCAGTGAAGATCCAGATGTGAGAAGGCTTCTGTTCTTTTGTTCTTTATACTGTAAAAACACAGGGTTCTTCAGACACATCTGTACTTATGTCCACTTACCCTACAAGTGTACATTTAAGTCAAAGTCAAGCATCTGAAATAATAAATGTCTGTAATGGCTGTCGAATGTTTTTCAGTCTTTTAACAGTGATGTGTTGCCGTTGCAAAACTGACACGCTATATAAACAACAGCCACTACTGTTCAGAATTTTGGGGTTGTTAAAGATGATTTTTAAACATATTTAAAAGACAGTGCTCACCAAGGCTGCATTTATTTAATTAAAAATACAGTAAAACTGTAATACTGTGAAATATTATTACAATTTAAAATAACTGTTTTCTATTTCAGTTTATTTTAAAATGGAATTTATTCCTGTGATGCAAAGCTGAATTTTCTCTATTCTTCAGTGTCACATGATCCTTCAGAAATCATTCTAATATGCTGATTTGCTGCTCAAGAAAAAATTCTTATCATTATTTATGTTGAAAACAGTTGTGCTGTTGCTTAATGTTTTGTGGAAACTGAGATACATTTTTCAAGTTCAAAAGAACTGATTTAATTAGAAATAATTTTATTAACATGTAAATGTCAATTTTTATCAATAATGCATCCTTGTTGAGTAAAAGTATTAATTT
>NW_015505263.1:2173260-2204304 GCF_001515645.1 Sinocyclocheilus grahami | reverse complement strand
CATGCAAATCACTCTAGAGGAAAGTTTTGTAACTAGATTTCAGATTCTCTAATGATGCTAGCAAGATGTTGGTGGTAACTAAATGGTCGTTGGTAAATGGTTGCTAGCTTTGGAATAAAATTTTCATATTTCCAAATAATTACATTATGATTGACAAAAATAAATAAATAAATAAAGAACATTAAAAATGAGTTAAATCCACAAAAGCATGTTATTAAGTGTAACACAAATATATTTGTAACTTTTTTTAATCAAATGTAATTTTATTTATTTACTGTATTTGTGAATTTAAATGTACTTTTTGTGAAACTTCTAACTTGTATCTGTGTATCTGTGTTTAATTTTTATGAATCTGATTCTGTACATTTAATCACAATATTTATTTGTAAAAATGAAAGAGTTCTAACCTCATACTAGGTTGCCCTGCATTGTTCTATCTATATGTAGTTAATTTGACAAGGATTTTTTTGCACATTTTGTTGTCCGATACACAAAATAATTTATCTGATTAGTGATTAAGTAATTTCACACCTCTCCTCAACAAGTTCCACAACTTGAGATTATATTTATTTATTTTTATATTGCTAAATTGTACACTGAAAAAAAAAAACATTGTGTACTAACAGTTTTCACTCTGAAATTGCTAATAAATTTAACAAATAATGACAAAGATTTTTTTTTTATCTTGTTGAAAATGTTCTCCAATACTCTGTTTTATTCACATTATTCTGAGTGCATGTTATAAATCTATTTATGTTATAATGTATTTATAAACAATTTTATTTATATCCATATTTTCAGTGGATGCTAGTCCGTCATACGTTTTTTTCCCCCCACAATCCATTAAACTCTGTACGTCACATGTGATGTACGTGAAAATCAAAAGAAAATACTTTTTTTTTTTTACTACCGTTTCATTGCGATTTTAAAAGTATGTACTTTCCCATTATCAGTAATTTACATACATTTAAGATAGTACAGCTATATGCAAATGAGGACCAATTTCTCAATATAGTTTTCTACTTTATATTCGTATCTTCTGTGAATATTTAATGCTTTAAAGAAAAAGCATTTTAACGTCAAAGATTTCATTTTTTTCATTACAGTTGTTTTTCACTACAGTAATACTCACTAGTAACAAATAGATGTTGTTGATCAAAGTCACTTTATGCTATAAACATAATATACTTCACAAGGTCTTTATGAGGTATGACCATTCTCTCGTTATATTATTCCATTCTTCCTAATTAAAGTGGCATTTATAGAGGTGTTGTCTGACAGGCTTTGAAGAGCTAAGAGGAGTGTGTCTGTCCTGTAAAGGTAAACAGTCTAATTGGTCATTGAGAGTATGTGTTTGCGTTTCTGTTCTCTTAAAGGGTTAGGTCACCCAAAAATGAAAATTCTGTCATTAATTACACACCCTTGTGTTGTTCCAAACCCGTAAGGCCTTCGTTCATCTTCGGAACACAATTTAAGATATTTTTGATGAAATCTGAGGGCTCTCTGACCCTCCCATAGACAGCAAGGTAACTACCACGTTCAAGGTCCAGAAAAGTACCAAGATGATCGAGAAAGTAGTCCGTGTGACATCAGTGGTTCAACTGTAAAGTTACGAAGATACGAGAATACTTTTTTGCGCAAAGAAAACAAAAATAACGACTTTATTCCACATTTTCGTCTCTACTGCGTCACTTGTGGATGCGCGTTCACGACAGTATCATGACGCGAGCGTTATTTTTGTCTTTATTTTTGTTTTCTTTGTGCAAAAAATAATTCTCGTAGCTACGTCACTACGTCGATGTCACACGGACTACTTTGTCGATCATCAGAGATCCCTCAGATTTAATCAAAAATATCTTAAGTTGTGTTCCGAAGATGAACAAAGGTCTCACGGGTTTGGAACAACACGAGGGTGAGTAATAAATAACAGAATTTTTGGGTGAACTAACCCTTTAAAGGCTCAGATAGAGAGGTTTGTTTGTTTGTTTGTCTGTCTCTTCCTCCTCCTCCTCCTCCTCCTCCTACCCTTCCTCTGGTGTTGACTGCTGCTCCGGTTCTGGTCCAGACGCTCGTCTTTCTGTCTAATAATAGCTCTCGGTGTGTGTGAGGGGGAAAAGGCAGGGAGTCATTCCAGGATAGTTTTGTGTGTGGACATGCAAACTGAAAATGAATCCTCGATAGCAGCGCTCATGTTAGAAAATTTGCTGATTATGTTACGATCCCATTTTATGTGGAATTATTGTCCATTTTTGAAATTAGGAAACCTTGTTTTGTGTTAGGCCGCATACAGAAATCAGATTAGGCATTAGCCGTAGGGGTAATCTGATTTTTGACTCCCTGCGGATGCCGCTGTGATTCCGTTCCTCTGCTGGTTTTTTATCTAAAGAGATCCACCTCAGGATATTTGTCTGTTGCTAATGAAAAGTAAAATGTTTTTTGGTTTCATGGTTTCATGTAAGATGAAGGACTGTTTGCCTGCTGATTCTGAGCTCTGAATGCGTGTCGTTTTGCTGAAGTCGTGAGCGTCTGGCCACTGGAGCGCAGTGTTTCTCTACCACACTTTGAGCCTTCAAATCCTGCTCTGCCGGACATTTAGGGAATAGGCTTTTGTTTGATTTTTGGGTAAAAGATACACTTTTGCATCATTCTGTGAAAGTGTGATTTGACTAATCGAGTCAGGAAAAAACATAATAATAAATTGTCCTGTTAACTGTTGGAGTTGTCATTAGCCATACAGCTGCTACTGCTTTCGTGTGCAATCACAATGTATTCCCTAATAATTTTTTGTTGTGAACAATCACTGCAGTTAGTTTATTGAAAAGTGAATCAGTTAACAAAATTATCTTGCTGATGTGTTATAATTTGGTAACGTGAATGTCAATTCAAAATAATTATATATTGGATAAAATGGTTTAATAAAACATTAGTGTACATGCTGGGGATAAAATTGTGTGAGTATTATTAGAGGGAAAAAAGATCTGATTCATCGTTTGGAGAAATGAGGACATATTTCTTTGTGAAATTCAGGGAGATTGAATCAGTGGTTGTTTGATGACATATTGAAGGCATATTATCATTTGACTTTTTAAAAAAATCATTATTAAGAGCCTGGCTCTTTCTCACTGCCTTGTACAGTCCACACATATGGCAATTATTAAATTCCCGAACCTTGCCAAATTTGCATAGATATTAATCATGGTTTTATGAATCTGTAGATCAGTCTCGGCTCTGCAGTATATTGCTGTATTAGAGTGCTATGTGAGAATGCTGCTTTTCTGGCTGGTTCTTATCTGTAGGGAAACACTTACTGTCTGTATCTCATAAGTTAAGTTAAGTTTAGTAATACTACTTTGTAATTTTTCCCTAATCCAGAAATAAAATTATTTTATTTTATTAATACTATACTATATTATTTTACTTTATTTTAATAATACTAGTTTATGTAAGTTTTCTCAAATCCTGAAATAATTCTATTTAATTTAATATATTTTAATAATACTGCTTTTTAAAATTATTTTAATGTAATTATAATATCATAATTTTAAATATTTGAATAATAATAATAATAATAATAATAATAATAATAATAGTTAAAATTTTTCCAAACCCAGAAATAAAATATATATATTTTTATTTTATTAAAAAATATTTTAATAATACTTTATTTTAATTTATTAACATTAATTGATACTATATTTTAATTTATTTGAATGTAATAATTCTACTTTTGTTAAATTTTTCCCAAATCCAGAAATAGCTGCACATTCAGATCAGCTGTTTTGATTTGTTTTGTTTTATTTGAGTTTAAGTGTGTACGGTGGAGATCATGATGAAGCGTTCTCTTTCTGTCATATCCTGTGTGCAGTAATGAGGGCAGCTTTATGGCTGCTCTGCTGCCGTAGGACTCTAGTGTTGTGCTGTGACTTACGGCCTGTGCTTTAGTTTTGGACAGCACCAGACTCTGCGTATTCCATTACGACCAATGACTCGTACCTTCTCAAGCATCAGCATTTTTCATAGGAGCCCACAGGCCCATACAATGCTTTAATCTCCAGTTGAAGCAAAGGTTTAGTATTTCTTATTGTTTCATCATCTGTCTAGCTATTATTTCTTGCTTTGTTAAGCTAACTGTACTTTCCTAATAAATCTCCCTCTAATTAAAGTTGCAGTTAGTCATTTTTTCACACACTGTAGTAAAAGTATTTGATAAACATGCAAATTTGGCAAAATTATGTTGAATCGCATGATATTAGGAATGGCCCAAAAAAAAGTGAGGGTCACCCTTTCATTCAGGTCATACCACTTGGAGATTACATGACCAGTGTGACTTGCAATTCGAGTTAATAATCTCCACACTGTAAAAAAATGATGCTTTGAAGTTTAAAACATACTCAAGCATAGATTACTGATATGTTTACAAGAAAATAGTCTTTCTACATCAAATTTCACATTTAATTCAGTGTGTTACATGCTGTTTCTTTCTTTGTAATTATTTGTGAAATTTACTTGCAATTTCTGAGTGAAAACTGGAACCGTCAGTTCAAAATTGTAATTTATGTAAGCCTGAATGATTTATTTTCATAACATGCACTGTAAATAGGTTGCTGTAAATTTTACAGTAACTTACTGGCAGCTGGATCCCAGTAATTTACTGTAAAAATGTTTACAGTATTTGTACTGTAATTGCATTTACAGTACAATAATGTCTTTACTGTATTTTATTTACAGTATTATTACCGTATTTGCATTTACAGTATCAGTACTGTAGAGTTTATTTTCATTTAGTTTAAAAAAATGTACCTTTAAAAAACAATCCAATTGTGGTACTGCACTGTAAACCATGATTTTTTACCATCCGCCCCCCCCACACAATAACTCATGAGCTTTAGTTCTGATAATATTATTTTTAATTGTTGAACATTTTCTTTTTAAAAGTACAAATTACAAATCTTGACCTCAGATGCACTATCTTAAAAAAAGGGTATCACCACAGTCCCCTGGGGACTTTGTATCATGGAAAAACATACCCATACTGAAAAGCTAAAAATTTTTGAACAGTAAGATTTATAATGTTTTTAAAGTCTCTTCTGCTCACCAAGCCTGCATTTATTTGATCCAAAATACAGCAAAAGCAGTAATAGTGTGATATTTTACTACTTAAAATAACTGCGTTCTATTTGAATATATGATCAAATGTAATTTATTCCTGTGATCAAAGCTGAATTTTCAGCATCATCACTAAGCATCATCGTAAGATACATTTTACAGTATCTTATTGTACATATTACAGTATAATACTGTTCAAATGACAAAAATCAGTTACAGTGTGACATTGGCTTTGGCTTTGCATGATTGTTGTTCTGATAACAGCGTGTTCCTCTTTGTTTGTGTGTGAACATTTAGTTTTTTTTTCATAATGTGATGCAGTTCTTTCTTTCAAAGTTAAATCAGCAGATAACCACAGGCATGGACGTCTGATCATGATAGTGCACAGCTCAGATTCCTGCACTCCTCTGGATCTCATAAGGGTTCTGGAGATCATGGCACGATGTTAGAAAGCATTCAATTATTTGTCTGTGAATGTCGCCACAGTAGATTGTAGGTAGGTGTGGGCGATATAGCAAATATATTATATCGCAATTTTTTTTTTTATATCACGAATCTTTGTCATGTTGGTATTACTATTTTGCAAGTTGTCTGAGCATTACAGCCAAACTAATTTCCCTATTATAAAGACAAAGCCTTTCAAGGTACCAAAATGTCAAGGTAAAAAAATAATGGCAAATTTTTTGGCTAAGGTGGGCCAAGATGAAAATCTTTCATTATTTTATCTGTATTAAAGTTCTTCAGTCAAGAGTAGTGAGTGATTTTTCTCTTTGTGTTTTGTTGTTTTATTAATAAAGGGATAGTTCACCCATCGTCAGTTCTGTCATAGTGTTTTATTTTGATACCATAATTTACTCGCTCAAAAGTTGTTTTAAACCTGAATGAGTCCTGCTGAACATAAATGTTATTTTGAAGAACGTGAAAAAAAAGAGTTGCTGGTCCACAGTGACTTATATAGTATTTTTCCTACTATCAAATTTAATGGAGACCAGCAACTGTTTGGTTACCCACGTTTTTCAAAATATCTTATTTTGTGTTCAGCACAATACAGAAATAAATACAGTTTTGGCACAACATGTTAGTGAGTAAATAACGACAGAAATGACATTTTAGGGTGAACCATCCCTTTAATGACAGTCGACAGCATGTTTAGTACTGTCCCTTTAAGACCTGCACGTATCCGACTTTCTCTTTCGACTTTCACTAACCAACTTAGTCTATGTGTAAACATTGTGTGTTTTGTTTTGACAGTATTAGTAATTTAGTCCAGTAATCAACAGTGTGTGAATTAAATGTTTAACGGCTCTAAAACAGATGCAAATAATGTTCTTTTGTGACTGCGAATAAGTGCAGTGTCCTATAAGAGTAACTCTACCGCTGAATTAACACTGATGTGAATGTATGTCGCATTGTACAGTATCTACTATCAAATTTAATGGAGACCAGCAACTGTTTGGTTACCCACGTTTTTCAAAATATCTTATTTTGTGTTCAGCACAATACAGAAATAAATACAGTTTTGGCACAACATGTGAGTGAGTAAATAACGACAGAAATGTCATTTTAGGGTGAACCATCCCTTTAATGACAGTCGACAGCATGTTTAGTACTGTCCCTTTAAGACCTGCACGTATCCGACTTTCTCTTTCGACTTTCACTAACCAACTTAGTCTGTGTGTAAACATTGTGTGTTTTGTTTTGACAGTATTAGTAATTTAGTCTAGTAATCAACAGTGTGTGAATTAAATGTTTAACGGCTCTAAAACAGATGCAAATAATGTTCTTTTGTGACTGCGAATAAGTGCAGTGTCCTATAAGAGTAACTCTACCGCTGAATTAACACTGATGTGAATGTATGTCGCATTGTACAGTATCTTGAGACGGAGGCGCCAGAACTGCAGCTGACAGAATGCACTGTAGCACGATACTACGATATTTCTTTAAAAGCTGATCGTGGAGACATTTTTATCATCCACGATCAAAAATCGTCATATCGCACACCCCTAATCGTAGGGGTGTAATCAAGCGGCAACCTTCCGGTCTCTCTCGTGAAACCGACACGGAAGTGACTAAAACTGCAATTCACCGACTGGCTCCAAAAGGGAGTAAGTCCCATAGACTCCCCATGTTAAAATGGCCAATTTTACAGCAGAAAAAAATGTTTACAGCCTGGTACAAAAAGTGGCTTTGGTGGCTTTGTATGAAATAAACACAACATTTCTTCTTCTTTTTATTTTTCATTAAAGGTGCTGTATGTAGGCAAATGTTTTGACTGTACTAAAGCATAAAAATACCATAATATGTTAGTAGATATTTAGGAAACATGTACTGCTGACGCCACCGTCGAGCTGGGTGGGCATCGTTTCAGCAACCAGCTCCCACCTCTTTGCCAATTTTCGATTATCCGGGAGTGACGCACTGCCAAGATGACGACGGCCGGCTCCGCCAACTTTGAGTTTCAAAAAAGCTCTTCAGAAACCTACGGGTGATGTCACGGACACTACGTCCATATTTTTATACAGTCTATGGGTGTAATGGTACACAAAAATGACGGTTCGGTACATACCTCGGTTTTGAAGTTACAGTTTGGTACATTTTTGGTACGGGGGGGGGGAATAAACACAACATTTCTTCTTCTTTTTATTTTTCATTAAAGGTGCTGTATGTAGGCAAATTTTTTGACTGTACTAAAGCATAAAAATACCATAATATGTTAGTAGATATTTAGGAAACATGTTCACATACCTGTTTCTCCAAAAACAACGCTAAAGCCCATTATTATTATATGAAATGGGCATTCTGTGTTGGAATGTCTATTTTTTGTTTTTCTCTGCATGGTTCCAGCCACTGCCAGTTTACCCAATAAGATTTCAACACCCGGGTTGCCAGTTGGCGTAAAATACAGCGTATTTCTGCCATTGAAGCCAGCAAACGAACTGGGTCAGAGATCGCAGATTCTAAACCACCTAAAAAGCCTCATCCTCCATCTAAATGACCAGAGACATATTAAACATGGATAAAACACATAACATGGTTCAATTCATATTTCTCCAATCAAAGTTTTAGAGTTAACATTGGTGAATACTCATCTGAGGTAGCTTCTTTGTCGTGTGGTGTTCCCCAGGGTGCCATTCTAGCTCCTATTCATTTTTCATTGTATATGCTCCCATTGGGTTATATTTTTAGGAAGCATGGTCTTTCATTCCATTGCTATGGAGCTGCAAGGCTTTTAACATGTACCAAAAAAAACGGGATCATATTACGCCGGTTTTACGTTCTCTACACTGGTTGCCTGTGTGCTATCAAGTTAATTTTAAAATTCTTCTCTTAGTGTTTAAATCATTAAACGGTTTGGCCCCTACTTATCTTTTAGATTTATTGACTGAACATCGGCCCCTCTTGTCTCTCCGGTCGTCCAACCAGAGATTATTATGCATCCCAATGTCGAAGCTGAAATGCAGGGGTGACTGCGCATTCTCAGTAGCTGCCCCAAGATTGTGGATTGTTCTGCCCCTCTGTATTAGATCTGCACCTTCACTATCTGTTTTTAAATCCATGTTGAAAAATTACCTTTTTGATTTGGCGTTTTATAAATGAGAATGTTCTACTGTATGGTTTCTTTTATATTAATTATTTTGTATTGTCTTATTGAAATGGTTTATTGTGCAGCACATTGGCCAACCCATGGTTGTGTTTAATAGTGCTATATAAATATAATTGACATTGACAAAACCAATCATCACTTTACACTGCAAGGATCGTTGTCTAACATTGTCAGTTGCACTCGTTTATTGTCAAATCTGGCAACCCGCGTGAATGTCGAGTCTGATGTGCAGGAAAAACAACGCTCTCCAATATTTTTCCAATATTTCTCGGCCAGATATTGTGCTAATGTCTCCAAGATGCTTCAAGAGACCTACCTGCAAAGCTACCTGAAAAACTATGTGCAAGTGCACCTAGGGCAAAAGCTGCTAAACGTAAAGGATGGTCACACCAAAAATTGATTTAATTTAGTTAATAGAAGGTAATTGATAAAGAAAATCTGTTTGACGACATTTTTGAAAACATTCTCATTTTACCGCATTTTTACACAAGTACCTAAAACTTTTACAGTACTGTTATTTTTTCAGGTAGGTTTCTTGAAGCATCTTGGAGACATCTTGTCACAGTTTGTTCTGTTTCTTCATGTCTTTCCAGACAGACTGGATGATGATGAGATCAGATCTCTGTGTATAGCACTGGCTGTTGTCAGACAAAAATCTCAACAATTAATGGCAAAATTAATGTTTGGAAATGTAAACTGATATTTCCTACTGACACACTATAGCAAAAGATAGAAATAACTAACTTAAAACTATTTTTTAGCTGGTAAAAATAGTAGTGTTCTAGTAATTTTGGCCACCACTGTATATATATATTACACACAGTAAAAGAGTAAAAATGTTATAGCCTATAGGAAGGGGTCAGAGGGTCCATTCGTAAAGAACTCAGGCCTGCACTATAATTTGTGCCTGACACTCTTCAGTTTCTTTTTGGAGATTGACACTAAAAATCCCTCTGAAGTGATTTGTCAAGGACCTGTTCAAAAATTACACCACCTCCAGACACCAGGGTGGCAAGAAGATGAATCTAGTGCTATTTCATACTAAACTCCCTGTGATTTATGTTCACTCAGGAAGGAGCAATATAAGGGCGGAGGGAGACAGACACACACTTTTTAGTGTTTTGATCATTAGTATCTATGGGAAACATCACAACATATGCAGCACAGGAAAGGTTATGAATCATTTGAAATTCAATGCATTTATTCAGTTATTGCTTGCTTCCTCCATGCAATTTGTTTGGTAAAATGTTAAAAAATATCTGTTTTAAAAATGAACTCTTGACTAAGTCAAATAGTCACAGTGTAAAATTTTTTTAAAAACTGTAACAAATAAAGCTGAGACATAACTATGCACGCACTAAGTGTGTAACTTGCGTGACTCTTATGCATGTTTAAACAAAACATTAGCTCATTAAACTCCTTTTTAAACGTTTTGTGTTCAGTTTGTTCTATGCATCTGATCTCTGCATGTTAACCACATTCCTTACTTCAAGCTTACATGTTATAGACTAAGCCCCAAAGCAAAGGTGGTCATTAGACATATACTTTAAAGCAAGTGATGTTTAGTCAGGGCAGGAATGCTTCATTATAAGCCTTGTAAATCAAACCAGACTTTCTCCTCTTCAGCCTGAGGATGTAGTTTCTTGAGAAATACACAAAGCACTGAGGCTGATGTTAATTCTGTCTCCTTTATTCTTAACAGAGGTGAAAGTCTGTCGAGATGTTCTCAGTGTAAGACGGCCCGGTACTGCAGTGCTCAGTGTCAGGTAAGAGCTCTTCACACAAGCTGTCATCAGAGAGCTTTACAGACAAGCTTATGATGAAGTCTTATTTCAGTGGAAAGATTACATTCAGTTTTTCCACATAAGGTTTTGCACCTAGTGCTTTTGACAAATGCTTAAAATGATATACACTCGCATGAGATGAATATTCCAGTCAAATCAGCAACCTAGATAAAGCTATTTTTATTTTTTATTATTTTATTTTATTTGAATGTTTTGTCTGTGCTTCAGGCCTTGCAATGTAAAAGCAGCCTAATAGAGCTGTTTATAATATTAAATAATCAATGTTCATGGCAGAGAAAACTACTTATTCTTATTTAGTTTTTCATTGCTGACTGTTTACTAGAATAATTACTTGGAAAAAACTTATGCATTGTTCACTTAAATGAAAAAAAAAAATGTATTTGACGAGCTACATACCATTGATTTTTTTAGTATCTATTTTAAAGGGGTCCTATTATGCTTTTTCAACTTTAGCAAGTCTGTAATGTTGCTGTTTGAGCATAAAAAATATCTGCAAAGTTCAAAGTCCACTTCAAGGAAATTAATTTGATTTTGACTCAACATTTACACTGAAGCTCGCAGGCGGCTTTGTTAAGGGGCATGACATTTCCCGACCAGGCGCCGAGTGGAGCCAATCACAGCACACACTGGCCCAGCTAACCAATCACAGCACATTTTGTATTTCAGAAGGCGGGCCTTTATTTGATACAGGAACTATTCGAGCCGTTCATGCCAGACTGGGGAGAGAGGTGTTGTAATAATGTAAAATATGTGAAAAAAAATGTGTTTTTCGAACAGCCTAGTATGAGAGCCTGTTCTAGTACACCAAGAGAGCATAATAAGACCCCTTTAATATTTCACTTTTTTGAATAGATTGCATTCAATAGCACATTCATGTAATAGAGCAATAATGTGGTATAGAAACTGTTCAAAAATCATGATTTCTCACATAAAACATGAAGAAATTTTTGCATTTAAAATACATAATATTAAACAAAAACATCTTAAATCAGTGACACTCTTTATTGCATTAAGTTTATTGTATTTATTGTGCTATTAATATCAAATATTTTTGCAGGTTTCTGTGGCAGAATGGAAAATTATATTGTGAAATTCAGATATTTAAATGTCATGCCTGTGTCCTGTGGAATTTAATACAGTCATTTTGCTTTATGTGACTTTCACGGTCTATCACAACTCTGTATAATGTCATTAAAATTCTCCAGTTATTTTAATTTTTTTTGAGCCAGCAGTTATCGGAAAACTCCTGCATGAGTTCCAGTGTGACTTTCCGTCAGAAGTATTTGATGCTTGGAGCCATACACCTGTGAAACACGTTCACGTTTACAGGATTTTTCTGTATTATGGTCTTTTAACCCTGTAAAGCCTGACATGTGAAATATCGAAGAGAAAACATATGAGCAAAAATGGTGCAGTTGCTGATAGCTGTGATGTAAACCAGTGAGATTTTTGTAACACTCTAAAAGACTACTTGCATAAAATGCATATAAGTATCAGTTGTCACTCTATATCTTCCAGTAATTTGTTTTAATAATATGATATGTACTGTAAATGCTTAATTGAAGCTATAGGTCCCTATCATACACCCGGCGCAAGTGTTTTTGCTAGTTTCAGCAAATGCATTTGCGCCCATTTGTGCGCCCATGGGCGTGCTGGTCTGAAAACGAGGTGTGTTCAGGCGCATTGCTGGCACGTTGCTATTTTGAGGCAACTGAAATAGACTGCGCCATCACCATTGACCAACAAAAAACCTGGTCTAAAGTCTGCCGCAATATTTTTTCTTTGTTATTTAAAGAGCACGTTAGTAATATAGGCAGGTACACAACGCGCGTACACTTTGCTTATTACACACACAGGGACGCACAGCGGCACACATTTTAAAAATGAAAAATTACATTTCGCCATGTAAATAGTGAACCCGACATGGCACGAGCGCAACTGTAGTTCTCAGATCTCATTGCTCAAAATCTGGATTTTCAGTCAATAACTTATTAAAGGGGTCATATGATGTTGCTAAAAAGAACATTATGTTGTGTATTTGGTGTAATGCAATTTGTTTATGCGGTTTTTTTCACATACTGTACACTATTGTTTCTCCTCTATGCCCCTCCTTTCTGAAACGCGTCGATTTTTACAAAGCTCATCGTTCTGAAAAGCAAGGTGTGCTCTGATTGGCCAGCTATCCAGTGCGTTGTGCTTGGCTGAATACCTCAAGCGTGTAAAGGAAATGTTACGCCCCTTACCATACTGTGATGCCATCTCCCGGCGCGATGAGACAACACCAATAAAACCCATTACAAACGAGGCATTTGTTGCATCCAGTGGGGACGTAATTACTGATTATAATGACTTATACTGTCTTTTTACGCGTTGCGTTGCGTATCGCGCAGCGTCACACACGGAGGCCTTGAGTGAGCGGCGGCCGGCGGGCTTGCGGCAACCACATGTGACGACCCCGGGCTGGACTCTGCTTCGTCCACGGTGAAAGCCGATCCGGCAATCCACAGCGCGAAGTTGATGTATTTCCTCAGCGACCAGTACGAATCAGCTCTAGGCATGACGAAGCGGATATCGTCCTCTTTTGGAAGACCAAACAAAGTAGTTTCGCTTTCACAACGAAACCCACAGCGTCTCCACGACATGGCGTCGGCGGCAACAAAAATACTACAGTGAGAATAAAAGTTATGCCTTCTTTCTTTGCGTGAACATTTGGACGGTGTTATGCAAATCTTCCCACACAGTGATGTAGACATGTGGGGGCGTGTTTAAACAAGACGTTTTAGGAGGGCGTGCCACGACATGGCGTCGGCGGCAACAAAAATGCTACAGTGAGAATAAAAGTTACGCCTTCTTTCTTTGCGTGAACATTTGGACGGTGTTATGCAAATCTTCCCACACAGTGATGTAGACATGTGGGGGCGTGTTTAAACAAGACGTTTTAGGAGGGCGTGGACAAGTCTTAACTATTATAAAGAATATCTCTTTGGGATTGAGATAGGGCTGTGCAATTAATCACATGCGATTGTCATGCACATCTCGTCAGTAAAACCGGTTCCGTGATTGGTAGTAAATCGCCATCACCTGCTTTCAGATGGAGCGGCATTTACTACACAGAGCCGTAGTTCACTGACAAACTAGTCAATATCACCTTCATAATCGAATGCGATTCATCTGTGATTATGAACGCGATATTGCCTAATTGTCAGTGAACTACATCTCTGTGTAGTAAATGCCGCTCCATCTGAAAGCAGGTGATGGAGATTTACTACTAATCACGGAACCGGCTTTACTGACTAGATGCGAATGACAATCACATGCGATTAATTGCACAGCCCTAGTTTGAGACTTTAGTCTCTGCAACTTTAGGGATCTTATCTATTCACGAACAGCTTGTAACACTCCAAAGAGAAAGGAAAATGTGAAATTGCATCATATGACCCCTTTAAATATTGTTCTGTTCCTCACACAAAGCTATCGTAAAACTTCAGAAGAGTTATAATGGCTACTTCTAGGACTTTGTCCTTCCTTATTTACTTCTATGCTGTTTTAAAGAACAGTTTTAAAGAACAGCATGAGCGTTCTGCTAACCACAGAAGAAAGAAAGTCATGCAGGTTTGAAAATGACGTGAGGTATAAATCATGACAGAATTCATTTTTGGAGTGAAATATCTCTAATGTGTCTTTCACATGCTCTGCAGAAGTCTTTGCAGTTCATGAATATCCAATCTTTCAAAACTAGACATCACGCTGTTTTAAAATAGCAAAGCTGTCACTGTCAAACCAGCGCCGTTCTCTTCAGGCACTCATTGTTGTCAAGTTTGTCTTTGTCTTTCTGTAATTGTAGGGCGGCCTTTCATCATAATTCCCTCTAAAGGGAGACCACACAGAAATCACGTTCTGATTGAAGATGTGTAAACATCATCATATTTATTTATTTGTGAAATCTCTTCTATTTATTCTCTGCTTTATCCTCATCTTCACCCTTCAGAAGCAAGCATGGCCCGATCATAAGAGGGAATGCAAATGCCTCAAGCGCCTCCAGCCACGGATCCCCACCGACTCCGTCCGCCTGGTGGCGAGGATCATTTTCAAACTGGTATGTGACATCAGAGCACCTGCCGTATCGGGACCACTTCAGACCCATTCAAAGAGTGTTTTGCATTTAAAACTGCCACAGGGCTTGAGATTGTTACATCCATTCTGTCTCTTTCCAGCTCAGCCAGTCAGAAAGTGACCAAGAGGAGCTGTACTCGATAGTCGAGCACCAGTCACGTAAGTGTGTGTTTAATTGTATTGCATTGTACTGACACAAAGCAAGTGGATGTTGCTATATTGTGTTTTTTAGCACAACTGCAACACTGTGTCGACCAATCAGCATCCAGGACTGGATTTTATAAATTCATGTCAATCGATCAGATCAGATCAGAACATTTTATGATGAATATGCACTAATCAGGAATGACACAAATTCTGAAAACATTTTATTAAATAAAAAAAAAAGGGTTTTAATCAAGTAAATCCAAATCTAGTTTGAAGTTTTTTTTTTTTTTTTTAGAAAATAGGTCTTAAACTAATTTTAAACCGTTAGTTTTAATTTTGAATTACTAAACCTAGCTCTTGTCATGAGCATAACCATTGAAGCTGACATGGTGTTAAAAAGGGGGGGGGGGATTATCTTAAACCAGCTAAAACTAGCTTAGACCATCTAAGACCAGCAAACCAGCTTAGATTGGTTTGAGGAGAGTTTTTCTTCTTGCCTTTTTTTTTGTTTTTTTTAATTTTTTTTTATTGATGTGTTGTGTACTAACCTATAAGCTATAAGGTGTTAAATAAAACCCAATACAATCTTTCAAAAAAGAAACCTGAGCCAAATTTAATTAATTTAATCCAGTAATCAGGCATCACTCCTGACTTTCATGTGTATATATTGCCAATATTATGTAATGAAAATGAATTTCTGGTCTTCACTGGTAATTTCAAATACCTGTAATTCAATATTGCCATGAAATTATAAGGATGTATGCCAATATTGTACAAAAATACACTTTTGATTGCCTTTCAGATTTCACAGAAATGGACAATGTCCATCGTCATACCAAAAAAATTTTTTTGCTTTATAAAAAGTTATATACAGAATAAAAGGCTGTGTTGTTAATGGACAGCAGTAAAAATCACTAACTTATCCTGTGAGGTTGAAAAATTAGATTTCCTATGATGGAAGGTGAATAAATGTTTATTGTACCATTATGAATTTTCCTCTCTTTCTTGGTGCGGACCCTCTGTGAAACCTGCCCCGCAGCCCCCGGCTTTTCAAAAGTAATTGGCTATTTTGTCACAAAGAGCCTTGGACTTCTCTTTGGCCTGACTCTTTTCTATTCAGTCATAAGTAATGTGCAGCCATTAGAGAGGAAATCCAGCTGATGGTCCTTAAGGAAGCAGCCAGCGCCCCTTCTGAACTTGTGCTTTCTCATCACACTAACGGCCTTATGAGACGCCACTCGCTCTCACCTCAAAATCAAGGTCTCATCGGCTCATGTATTATTTCAGGAAATCCATCCTCATTTTTATGTCTAGATTCATATGTAGACCAGTTCCTTTAGACAAACAGAAGAGCGTTTCACATAAGAGTGATTCAGCTGGTGGTCAAATGATGGGTTTTTCAGTGGCTGATATAGAATCAAATCCTTTTATACTGTATATATTACAGTTTAATGGTAGCAAATGAAATGTGCAAAATTGCAGAAATTAAAGGGGTCATATGATGCTTTTTTAAAGATCATTATTTTGTGTATTTGGTGTAACGGAATATGAATAGAGATTTCAAAAGGACAGTAAAATGTCTTTACAGTAATCTTTACAGTCACTTTTGAGCATCCTTGATGGATAAAAGTATTAATTTCATAGGGGGGAAAAACCCTTAAATTTGTTAAGTTTTTTTTTTTTAAACTGACCTTAAACATTTGAGTGGAAGTGCTGAATTGAATAAAAAAATACAAATATATCCACCTCAAGTGTGCATATGTAGTTTTATGCTCTTTTTGGAAATGCTATTTGCCTATTGTTTTTCCATTCAGCATTTTTATCTGATATGCCAAAATATGCAGAAAAATGCACGCATGGCAAAACATCTCAATGCTGCATTTTTTAATTAAAAGCAAGTGCAAATCAGATATGAGACCTATTTCAAAGGCAAACATTTTTATAACTCCTTTACAATTAATCACATAAAGCATCATATGTATGTATGTACTGCACAAATCGTATTAAACATTTTTATGGTGCTTTTGTAGTGTATTCTTGGAGCTCTACAGCCATTCCCCATTCATATATTTATTGTATGGAAAAAAAGCAGATTATATATTGAAAAATATCTTCTTTTTTGTTCCACAGAAGGGTTTGGAACAACATAAAGATGTGTAATTGGTCACAAAATCTTTATTTTGGGTTGAACTATCCCTTTAAGGAGACCAACCCCTGCTTAAGGCTCATAATTCCACACACGTTCAACCTCTCATGCTCTTGAGAAGTGGGAAGTCTGTAGCTCCGTCTGCCATCCAGCCTGTTATTTTCTTCTCTGGAGAGGTTTCAGACCCCATTGGCGCTCATTTACTGCCTGCTACTTTTAATACAATTTTTGTAATTGACAATCTATCTATAATCTTTGAAAATGAATCGTGATTATACAAAGAACAGATTTGAATCATTTCAGTTTGTCAAACAAGCCTAAGCACTGTAATTTTGTTCCGTTTTGTAGAGATAGAAGATAAAAGATACTACACGTGGTGAAGGCGTTCCAGATTTATGTATTGAATCTGCAGAGTTTTACTACTGTGTGTGTGTGTGTGTGTGTGTGTGTGTGTGTGTGTGTGTGTGTGAGAGAGCGAGAGATACGAGACGTGAGCTGTAGCCGTGGGTCAAGCATTTGCTCTATCTGCCGCAGCAGCAGTGAACACACTGAACTGCATTGATGGTGCGCTTGGAGGAAATGAATCAGAGCAGGAGGGTTAATGAAAAAGCCCATATGTTTGGCAAAGCTGACATAAATCACACATTCTTCCAAATACACACTCTCATGCTACAGTCAGACCGCTTTCTTTCCAAATACACACTAATCGGACATCCATTTTACTGGTGCAGCCAGAAAGACAAGTAAAAATGCTTTTTGATTCATCTTCATTGGCTAAACACACACTAACAGGTGAAAACACACACACAAAAGCCTTTTATCCTCCTCTGGTTTCTTATTGTGCATTTCGGCTCTTTTGTGCTTCATCCTCGTTGATCATCATTAGTCTTTTTCACAGCTTGTGTTGGTTCAGCTCATTGTTGTTTACATCTGCATGGTCATGTGTACTTTTATGTGACATAGTATGTGAACTTTTTTCAGGTAAATTAGGTTTAATTCTGTTTTTTGTTTTTCTAGTCTTGACGTTATTTATTACTGCATCCAGTGTAATTTATGAACCGCTACATTGATACATAACCTTAAAATACCCAAGTTTTGTAGGTGGAACTTTGGGTGCAGAAAATACAGACATAGTGCAGACATACATATAATTTAAGGTAATAAAATGAAATAAAACAGTAATAATAAAGAGAATAGACACACGCACACACACACAAAAACAATATGGTAATAAAATATGGAGAAACAAATCCATTATAAATGTTCCATTATAGTTTTACATAAAATGTTCCATTATAGAATTAGCTTTTTTTTTTAATTTATTTTTTTTACTCTTTGAGTTTTCATTAAAATTTTAGTTTAAATTTTCATACTTGTATGAGTTTTTTTTTAAATATTTCTATTTAGCTTCAAATTTATTTCAGTTTTAGCAATTTTACTACTTAAGCTTGAACTGCTTTATTTCAGCTTTATTTCAGTAATGAAAATGATTTTTAATAGTTTGATTTAATTAACAATGACAACACTGATTTCAACATCTTTTTGGACATTTACCATGTTAATACAGTGTTTTGTAGAAATGTACCATGGCAGTACCATGTTTTTGAACATTTACAAAAATAATACCATGTTTTTGAACGTGATATTACCATGTTTTTTTATTTTTTATTTTTTGACAGTTTTTAGAAATACTGTATACTGTATCACTATGATTTTAGTCAGGTACACTATACTCTAAAAAATGCTGGGTTAAATACAACCAAGTGCTGAGTAAAATATGGACAAACCCAGCGATTGGGTTGTTTTGTATTTAACCCAGCATTTTTTAGTGTACCATGGTAATACCTTGTTTTTTTAGTTATCACAGTAATAGCCCTGTTTTTGGACATTTACCTTGTTAATACTATGTTTTATATATATATATGTACCATGGTAAAATTATTTTCCACATACTGTACATTATTGTTTCTCCTCTATACCCCGCCTTTCTGAAACGTGTAGATTTTTACAAAGCTCATCGGTCTGAAAAGTGAGGTGTGCTGTGATTGGCCAGCTATCCAGTGTGTTGTGATTGGCCGAATACCTTAAGCGTGTGACGGAAATGTTACGCCCCTTGCCATATTGTGATGCCTTGTCCCGGCCGGAGCGACGAGACAAAAACATGAAAACCCATTATAAACGAGGCATTTGTTGCATCCAGCGGGGACATAATTACGGATTATAATGACTTATACTGTCTTTTTATGCGTTGCATTGCATCGCACCGCGTAAACTTAAAATCATGTCTGGATTTGTGATCGGAGAAATGACAAACTATAAATGCTACTCTACATTGCTCAAAACTTGCGTTTGAATCGTCAGTGGCAAATCCTTTAAATATAAAAAAATTTACTTACAAGTAAAGTAAGTCTTTGAGTCAGAACAGCCGGCATTGTAGTCTACTCTCCCAGGATCAGGAAACAGTCCTCCATAAAATGTAATGGATTGAGTTGTGACATTTTCTGTCAGACGTATAGGGGTAAAGAAACATCAGTATGGATGTGATGGAGAGGAAGTGCACCAGGCATATAAATCGTGAATCTCTCTCTTATTCAGTAATCATCATTCTCAGCATCTCTGCTCTAGATTATGTCATGCAGACCTGCGGGCGGCAGCAGGCTGATACGGGTCTGACTCAGATACATGACCTGAACCGACTGCTCCACATAACACACCTCAAGGAAACACCACAGTCAGTTAGCTAAAGATGTCATTGAATGTCTGCAAAACGTTACTGTTTGATTAGAACTGTCTTATATATACTGTGTGTGTGTGTATATATATATATATATATATATATATATATATATATATATAAAAAGTAGTTTGAAAAAAAGAAAACATTTCTAAATAGTAGTAGTAATAATAATTATTAATAATAATAATTATTATTATTATATGATTTAAAGTTGGTTTTAAATAATGACATGGATGCATTTAATTAAATTAAATTAAATTAAATTAAATTTAATTTAATTCCATCGTCCATCGCCGATGGCTGACAGACATCACGATGTTAAGCTGAAATCATTCGCCATCGTCCTATCAGACATTTCTCCTTACTCTGTATATGTGGTAAGTGCCCGCCCCGCCGCCGATGTCATCGTTTATCACGATGTTTCACTGTAGACATCATCCGATGGCAATTTGGTAGACATCGCCCAACCCTAGTTTACACACATTACCTACTTTTACGATGGATCTTTTTTTTTTTTTTTTATCTGAGGAGGAAACTTGGCTTTTGTCTTTACTTTTTCTCTCTCACACACTCTTTCATTCTTCTACGCTTCATTAATATGATGCAGTTAACTCCTGGATGAATATTTCTTTTTAGGTGTGGGTGGAATACAAATGTGCAAACACTGGAAGAAGTGTGCTGGTTTTGACCCTGACTGCTGATAAATCTCCCTGTTCTGCATTAACTCAGCTCGTGAGAGTCGGCTCTTGGCCCGGCGCTTCGTCTTTAGCATTACAAACATGTTCAGCCGCGTTAAACCAACACCCTGCCCATCGCCGAATCAATTAACCAGCGTGAAAACAAACAGCCTTGGTCCAAAAATGATTTCCATTTCAAATCAGACCGATATTCTGTGCCATTTGCTGAAACTAATTGCTGAAACTAATTCTCTTATAATATTCAGAATATATCCCTTACATGCAGTGGAAGTTCCTCAAGGGAATTTGAGATGTTTGTTGGGAGTGTAATTTATTTATTTATTCATATTAAGCAGGAATTACCCAAGAACTAGAGTAGGTAAGAGGGAAAATCTCCAATTACAGTAATCAAACTGAGTGAGGGACGTGTCGGAACATGTGAATTTAGATTAAAATCCAGATCCAGAGGGACGTTCATTCATGCCATTCACATTCCAGAACTGAAGCGATGGTGAATCTGCCGCTTTAATTAAAGTTGCAGAGAATGCTAGTGTTATTGTCCAGGACTTTAGTGAATACAGTTATTTGTTTCTGTTCATTTTTGCATATGTGTTATGAACTCAAAAGAGAGTCTTTTAAAGTCAGACTGAACAGTTCTGGTTAACTGAGCTGATGAGTTTTAAATATTCCTTAAGAATATGATTTGTGTCACAGCAATCTGTTAACGGCTTTGTAATGAGAACTAACTACCATCCTATTTATTGCCATTTTGTTGTCTTGTTATTGATGCTTGCTCATTAGGGTTAGGGATTTGAACAAAACCATAACTATTAAACTTTGGCGTGTAGTTTTTACATGTTAAATTTTCAAATTATAAATTTTACATGTTCAAATTAAGTTTTTTTTAAAGGTGTGTGTGTGCTATTACATAAAATATTCGTATTATTTAATAGTTTAATTTAAAATGGGTTTATAATAATGATAAATAATGAATAATGAAATTGGTTCTCTATATATTACTATATGATGTGTTGTGTTGTGTTATGTTAGATATTATTATTAAGTATTAAACTTTGCCATATAGCTTTTACATAAATAATATTTCAAATTGCGCAGTTTTTATAAAGGTGTGTTCTATTACAGTAAAAATATTGTTTGTAAATTAAAAATATTATTATTATTATTATTATTATTTTAATGTCAGACATCTAAAAATTGCATAATTTAATATGGGCTGCTTTGTAATACACTTTTTTTATACAATTGAGAGTATACATAATAAAGCTATTCTTTTTGCATTATTCATTTGTAAAAATGCTGTATAATAAGGTTTGGGAACCAATATTTGCCTATTTTACCAAATGGCTTAGTCTGTGTAGTATGACTCCCGAACAAATGACTGTGTCGTATGACCTCCGAATGAATGACTTGAGACAGTTCTTTTTAGTGAATCAAACACCTAACAAATGACTCTTATGAACCGGTTCTTTTTAGTGAATCAAAAGCACAATAAAATGTGTAGTCCGACTCCTTAACAAATTACTTTTATAAACTGGTTCTTTTTAGTTAATCAGAAACATACAGTAAATCTTGTAGTCCGACTCCAGAACAAATGACTCAAATGAACCGCTTCTTTTTAGATAATCAAAAACATACAGTAGGACACGTGTGTAGTCCGACTTCTGAACAAATGACTCTTATGAACCGGTTCTTTTTAGTGAATCAGAAACATACAGTAAAATGTTTAGTCCGACTCCTGAACAAATGACTCTTATAAACCAGTTCTTTTTGGCGAATCAAAAACGTATAGTGTGGCCAGAGTTGCCCAACTTCTGAATGGATTACTGAACCGGTTCTTTCGACTGATTCAAAAACATAGATCAAGACCAATTTAGTTTGATTCCAAAACAAATGTTTCTAAAGCTTTTCGTAAAAGAATTGGATCAGTGGAGCTACTGACTGGTTGTTGGGTTGTGCAAAACACAATGCCTTTCCTTTCCTTTCCTTTTTAGTAGGTCTTTGTCCTTCTCTCAAATTTAAAAATGAGTATTTAACACGAGACTTTGCTCATACTGGCTTAGATGAGATTTGGCCATTAAACTGGAATGAGTCATGCTTTATTCAACATCCTTCCCAGCAGCTCCAGGCCTCATGTCAGCAGATTTGCAAAAAATCTTCACCTTTTCCCCCCAGTTTCACCCCGAGAGTCATATATGGATTAAGAGCAAAGGAAAGATGATTTGTTAGATGACATCTCTCCTCTATCAGTGCTGTGCAGACGCTGTCATTGAACATATGTTTCAGTTCTGACATTAAAGGAGCAGAGGTCAGAGGTCACACTGACAGGGCTCTGGGTGGTCTGGCCCTGGCACTTAATAAGAGAAACCCATCGTTACTCCGTTCCTGTCATCTTCCACTGCTTTTTCGTAGCACCCACCAATGACCCAAGTAACCTCAGGGTAATGTCTGCATGTATGATTGTTCTCTGTCAGTCTGACTGTGGTTTCACTTCAGGCTCTTTAGCTTTAAGCTCCATTGTTGGACAAATGACTGAAGTCATGATGAAAATCCATCTGTCTCTCATTTAGTGTGCATCTGATAATTTTATTTCCTGTTAGATTAGTCTTGCAGAACTTAAAGACAAAAACCTGGAAACCTTTATTATTACATGATAGATGTGACATGTGGCCAAGTATGGTGACCCATACTCGGAATTAGTGCTCTGCATTTACCCATCCAAAGTGCACACACACAGCAGTGAACACACACACACCGTGAACACACACCCGGAGCAGTGGGCAGCCATTTATGCTGCGGCGCCCGGGGAGCAGTTGGGGGTTCGGTGCCTTGCTCAAGGGCACCTCAGTCGTGGTATTGAAGGTGGGAGAGAGCGCTGTACATTCACTCCCATTTAGTGTGCATCTGATAATTTTATTTCCTGTTAGATTAGTCTTGCAGAACTTAAAGACAAAAACCTGGAAACCTAGATAGATGTGACATGTGACATGTGACATGTGGCCAAGTATGGTGACCCATGCTCGGAATTAGTGCTCTGCATTTATCCAGTGGGCAGCCATTTATGCTGCGGCGCCCGGGGAGCAGTTGGGGGTTCGGTGCCTTGCTCAAGGGCACCTCAGTCGTGGTATTGAAGGTGGGAGAGAGCGCTGTACATTCACTCCCTCCACCTACAATCCCTGCCGGTACGAGACTCGAACCCACAGCTTTTGGGTTATGAGTCCGACGCTCTAACCATTAGGCCACGACTTCCCCTAGATGGTTTATATACAACACTGAGTCTGCAGACTGAGACTAAACCATGGGTATCCTGAAAGTTTAGTCATTATATTGCTGGGAACATTAAGGTTTCCATGGTCACCCAAAACTCACTTCCCCTATTGCTTTCTTAAAGGGGTCATATGATGCGATTTCAATTTTTCCTTTGTCTTTGGAGTGTTACAAGCTTTTGGTGCATAAAGAAGATCTGTAAAGTTGCAACGACTAAAGACTTGTCCATGCCCTCCTAAAACACCTCGTTTAAACGCAACGTGTAAAAACACAGTATAAGTGTCCCCACTGGATGCAACAAATGCCTTGTTTGTAATGGGTTTTATTGGTTTTGTCTCGTCGTGCCGGGAGACACAGCATCACAGTATGATAAGGGGCGTAACATTTCCGTCACACGCTTGAGGTATTTGGCCAATCACAAAGCACTGGATAGCTGGCCAATCAGAGCACACTTCGCTTTTCAGAACGATGAGCTTTGTAAAAATTGACGCGTTTCAGAAAGGAGGGGCATAGCAGAGCAACAATAATGTACAGTATGTGGAAAATAATGTGTTTTTAACCTTAAACCACATAAACGCATTGCATTACACCAAATACACAACATAATGTTCTTTTTAGCAACATCATATGACCCCTTTAATTGTTTTGCCATAGAATAAACCTTCAACAAGTCTTTTATACTTGGGAAGATACATTTCTTTAAAAATTAAAATTGGCACCTTAAGTTCAGCGAAGAATACATCCATCCATCCCTCAAAGTTTTTGAAAGAAATTAATACTTAGAAATTAGTATTCTGCAAGGATTCATTACATTGATCAAAAGTGATCTTGCAGAAGTTTTCCATTTCAAATTTTCAAAAAACGCTATCCTTTTGAACTTTATCCATCAAAGAATCTTGAAAAGGCCTTGATGAGCAGAAGACACTTAAAGATTTCAAGAACTTTTTAAATCTTCAATGACTCAGACAGTCAACTCAAAACTCCAAAAAAGAGAAACCTATAAAGAACAACAATGACAAGAAGAACCTGCAACCACACATAACTGACTTCTGATTCACATTGAAATCAACATTAAGACTGTGAATCTCACAGACTGCACCAACAGGGGGCAGCGTGCTCTTAAATATCTGTATCTTATATATACAGTTTGCACATAAACAATTGAATATACCATTTGTTTTCTATGTTGGAACTATGTTGGAACTGTTGGCCTTGAATGAATTTGTGTCCTCTGGCTATTGCTGGCACACTCAGGGTCCTGCTAGTAAAGCCTCCTTCTTTTGCATGTAAAGTGTACATGTTGGCATCTGCATGTGTTTAGTCTTAATATGCAAATTCTTTGCAAGTGTTTGTTAAGGAATTGTCCATTGGAGTGTAATTGTACGCGTTAATTGAGATTTTGTGTGTTTGTGGGAGCCACAAGGATAGTAAAACCTGAAATTAGCTTCATAGGGACCAGCCAACAGTCCCCATGAGGAAAACGGCTTAACAGACATACTAAATGATGCCTTAATGAAATGTACAAATGCTAAAAGGTTTGTGTTAAAGGAGTAGTTCATCCAAAAATGAAAATGTACTCACTCTCAGGCCATCCAAGAAGCAGATGAGTTTTGTTTCTTCATCAGAGATTTGGAGAAATTTAGCATTACATCACTTGCTCACCAATGGATTATTATTGAATGAGAGTCCAAACAGCTGATAAAAACATCACAATAATCCACATCACTCCAGTCCATGAAATAACATCTTGTGAAGTGAAAAGCAGTGTGAAACAAATCCATCATTAAAGCATTTTAATTTTAAAGCGTTTTATTTTTCTGGCCAAAATAGGAGTCCATCATCTGTATCCATGTCCTCCAGTAAAAAAAAAAAAAAGTTTATTCCCTGTTATCCTCTCACATAAAAATCCACTGACCTATTTGTTTAGAACTATTTTCACTTCTAAATGATGCTTGATCTGTGCATATTTCTCCCCTGATTCAGACAAAAATGACTTTTTTTTATGAGCATTAGCTCAAAATAAAACCATAGAAGTCAATGGAAGGTCCGCACATCATGACAGAAAAACAAACGTGTGCATGTGTGTGTTGGGCTTCGGTCTAGAGGAGGATGTGGGTTATTGGAAGGGGAGCCAGTAAAATGGCCCATTACTATTCTGAGCACTGTGTGCGTGTGCATCAGTGCCTTTCAAGGAGGCTGACACACGCCAGCATTTTACACATTTTAATATGGGATTTTCAAAATCACTCCAACTGTTCCTGATATTTAATCTCAGATTATGGTTAATGTATTGCAAATATTTACCATCAACAAATTGTGGCCAAGTGCATCAGTTTTAATTGCCATGCACATTGGTGGAATTTTGTTTACATATCACATTAACGAAAGGGCAAAGATCGACAATCATATCCAAAAGTATCTTTCTTTAATGTACTCTTAAGTCAGTCTGCGTTACATTTACAGCTTTCTTTTCTGCCCTATACTCAATCAGCTGCTGTATCCTGCTGATATGGAGCAATAAGCAGCAGTTATAGAGCTATGACAGAGTATGATTGTGTCCTCCTGCAGCAGACACACTCTACAGGCTCTACAGCTGCATCACCTCTCTGAAACGCCCACTCTATTCCTCATCCTGACCGGACCGTAAACCCTGCAATACACACCACAGAGGCATTGTGCTGCATCTCCAACAATCACCTCCTTCCCACTGCAGGGAAAGATAGAAATGGAGAGAGACAAACATTCATTCACGTGCAAGACAGGCTTCCGAGATTCTTGGGATTGCTGCACAAGCCTTAAAGGCAACATGAATTCAGAGTTTACTTTCCGAATAAATGTACCGGGTCTTCTTGTGCATTAATTTTTGTTGCTATGGCTAGCTTACCTTGCCATATAAATGCCTGGTGTTTTTTAGATATATATGTCAGCCTTATTTATTGGGGACAATATTTCGAGATTATTCAATTTGCCAGATTAACTTCAAGTAGTAGTTGGACTTGCATGTAACTCATATCATTTTGCAGTGCATTTTTAATCAACTATTATAGAAAATAAAAAAGTAAATATAGCATACATCTTATCTACTACTAGATACTACTATTATTATTAAATTGTAGGCTATTTAGTGTATCTTCCACCCTGCTGTCTAGATATTAGCATTGGCTTGAAAACACATGGAGATTTGTCATATTATGGCAGTTAAATGGTTGCTAAATTCTATTTCATGTCTTTAAAGTCCTTTTCTTCCTTTTTTTTTTTCAACTTGTGTGTTCACTGAATGACAAAGTCAGTGGATGTTTAGGGCGAGATTTAAATTAGCCGTCAAAATTTTAGTCCCAATGTAGAGTTTTTTTTGTAACTCTTTACAATAGAATTCTATTTATAAACATTAGTTGATTTAGGTAATTAATGCAATAACATAGAACAGTAAAATTTGGTAAACAATTGTTCAAAGTTCTGCATGTACTAATAAATGTTTAGAATTGAAAGTATTAATAAACATTTTGAATGGACATAAAATAATAACAGTGAACAATATATTTACACAAACATTCAAAAGTGTGGGGTCAGTATTTTTTTTCTTTTGCTCGCCAAGGTGGCATTTATTTGATCAAAAATATAATGTTACCCATGTTTGACTATCATAGATGGATGATGTTTTGTTCTGTTCTGTTCACCTATCTTTGCTGTAGGACAGCAGTTTCGTCCCTGAGAGCACATGGAGAGTATTGATGAATGTGTGCCATGTGCTGCTCAAAGCAAAGCAAACACTAATGGATGAGCTGTCCAATCTGCTGTACTAGAATGTCACTCTAAGGTGACTGGTGGTTCCTGCGTGGTCTTCAGGGCATACTCTCTCAATCTGTTCAACATCTGAACACCACTATGAGTTTTGGGACTACTGCACTAGACTTGCATTGGTCCACCAATTTACCTTGATACTTTCCTCAAAGTTGAGCTTTTTTGTGTCACAGGCGATTGAAAGTCATATGGGTTTGTAATAGGGCTGTGCGATATGGACAAAAAAAAGAAAACCAATTAGAGCTTTATCAAAAGCTGTCTCTATGCTTTGCCTTATGTCTCTAGAACAGACATAAGGCAAAATAATCACTAAGTAAAAGTGTAACAAAATGTCTCTAGAATAGACATATGGCAGAAAGAAAAAAAATCCCGTGCATTGGTCATAGAGCTCTTTGTGGCGTTGCCTCAGATGTTGAACTTGATTTGTTGCAAGTTCACACGTACTCCGTCTGCAGTGCGTATACAGTAAGTGTATGCGGTGCAGAAGCAGCACAGACTCATTTTGCTTTCGCACAGGACGCGTTTGCACCATGTGTGCCATCTATTATTGCCTTATTTATCTAAAAGTGCACTTTTCCTTGTTTTAAATCTAGCCAAAAAGCCATGTGTACAGTAGACTTTAATTATATGCATTTATGGTGTAATTACTAAATTTCCATGTCAATCCATGTAAATTTTTACCGCGAATAATGCGCTGTCACTTTAATTCAGTGCATGCAGCACAGCAGGAATAGACTCCGTGCCCGCCCGGTCTGTTCTGTTCTCGTGCTCCATTTAGGCGCGCTGCATTCTGATTGGTTCGGATAGCATACTGCGGGAGGTCGGGGGTGCGGAAAATCGTGCCGTAAAGCGATTTAGAAATCACGCGAGCTCAAATCGCGATTTTATGACGATTTCGATTAATCGCACAGCCCTAGTTTGTAACGACATGAGGGTGAGTAAACGATGACAGATTTTTAGTTTTTGGGTGAACTGTCTCTTTAAGAAAACTCTTATTTCAAATGTAAAGGCAAGCGGATGTATTAATTTTCATTTTCCCATGTGTTCTCTCGAAGGGCCCCGGTAACATTTCATTTAATCTTCACTTTAAGTGTTGATCGTCTCTTGTATCTGCTGAGATTGCCAGACACTTTACAGGTTCTCACTTAAAGTTCAGAGTCAGGACCGATCGATCATACGCACACATAAGCATATTGCACATTTTCCTGCCTGCCATCTTGCTCTAGATGACGTAAAGTGAGATTTTTATTAAACTTATACCTCCATACTGTAATCAGGCCTTTTGATATATCTTGTCCTTGTAATGACACGTAGATTACAGTCTCTCTTCCCATCATCCTAAACAGTTTCTCACACACATCTCATCTGTTCGGACCCCCACAGTGTTTCCGTCGCTGCGTAGCTGTTTGACATCACGTTTGCTTCTCTCTCTCTCTCTCTCCCTCGACTCTACCCGTAACAAGATAATTAGTGATTTATGGTCGCCTTGCTTTGTTTGCTCGATTTTGACGCTTCGGGCTGAGGGAGTTGAGCTTTTTTGGCAGCATTCTGAGTTTGTAATTAATTATCTTTTGACGTTTTTTCTTTGTAAAGAGCCATTACTGTAACGTGCTGAAGTCAGAGCGGAGTGTGTATTTAATGACTGTGTAGGTTTTGCTTTAGACAGCATTTCCTCTTAATTTAAAGCATCTGAAGCTAGAGTATGTGGGTATACAGTGTGTAAATGGAAATGTTCAGAGCTGGTCTGAGCGAGACTGATAGTGGTCAGTTATTGTTGCATTCTCGTTCTGCTTAGTTTTTTAGATCTATCTATCTATCTATCTGTCTGTCTATCTGTCTGTCTGTCCGTCCGTCCGTCCAATTTATTTACCGTCCGTCCATATATCTGTCTATCATCCATCCATCCATCCGTCTGTCTATATATCTATCTATCATCCATCCATCCGTCCATATATCTGTCTATATATCTATCTATCATCCATCCATCCGTCTATATATCTGTCTATCATCCATCCATCCGTCCGTCCGTCCGTCTATATATCTGTCTATCATCCATCCATCCGTCCATCTGTCTATATATCTATCCATCATCCATCCGTCCGTCCGTCCATCTATATATATATCTATCTATCATCCATCCGTCCGTCCGTCCGTCTATATATCTATCTATCGTCCGTCTGTCCGTTCGTCCGTCTATATATCTATCTATCGTCCATCCGTCCATATATCTATCTATCGTCCGTCTATGTATCTATCTATCGTCCGTCCGTCATTAATCATCAGGTATTTTATTTTATTTTATTTTGGGGTACTGGAAAAATATTAGATATTAATTATTCATGCTCATTTTCCCTATTTTTACGTTTAGATCTAATGTTCACTTAAACTAAATCTTTAACAACATATTCAATAACAATTTTAAAGGTGGTCTTTAGCAAATCTCAGAATGAATATCCATCCATCATACTGTACATTAAAATGTTGTGATGCCACTTTTAGCATTTTTAGTTAGTGTATTTTGTTTTATTTACAGTTCAGAATTGTATTATTAGCCATTTATTGTTAATCTGTCTATCAATCCATCTGTAGAGTAGTATAAAGCTGCAATACATTAATAGTGAAATACTTTAACATTGAAAAAAGTGTGACACACTTCACCTTTAAATTCTTGTTTTCTCTTTCTTTCTCTCCTCATTGTTCTTTTGTATTTGAGTTATTTATTATCTTTGGTTTCCAGTCTTAACTAACTGCTATTGGCAGTAGAGTTTCAGTTGATCCCACAGTAGACGGCACAGCATACAAAATCATACAATATGAACGGCAAATACTGAATAGAGTGAAACTGCAGGATAAGATTAATTTCAACTGTTTGAAAATGTAGTTCTGGCAATATTCCACAAGGCAAAATTGATATCAAAATACTGAAGTGTTGACATATGACAAAAATTTATTTAGTTGATTTTGAGCGGGATGTCAGATCAGGCTTTTATTTTTATATATCGTCCAGCCTGGTTCTTCCGTAATGAGCTACGTGAAGAACTCAGTGTTTGTTTATGTGCGTGTGTATGAAGTGTTTATCCTCGGATTGTCTTTTCCCATGTCCCGTGTGTGTGTGTTTGCTTGCGTCAGACAGTGACCTGTCTGCAGTGCCCTGTGTTTGGCGGGCCCATAGTGCAGTGACAGATGCCAGCTGTGTGTCTGAGGAGGAGCTGAACACTGGCCTGCTGTTACTGTCAAATCCAGCCCCGCTCACAACCTTAACCCCACTGACACAGACAGTGAGAACCACACACAATTAGGTATTTGATGCAAATGAGTTAATGTAACTTTGGAGGGCAACATTATTTTAATCATATTTTTGCCTCTGCAGAGGCTTTAGACTATCTATCTATCTATCTATCTATGGTTACACTTTACTTGAAGGGGTGTGCATAAGACTGACATGACACCTTCATAATCATGACATGACGCCTACATAATCATGACATGACACATGTCATGAATATGAAGGTTTTTAATGCATGTTTATGACAACTGTCATTAAGTGTCATTCACTCGGTTATGTAATTTCTAATGCAAAGATGACATTGTTTGAGATGTCTTTGTTATGGGCTATGGTTAGG
>NW_015505263.1:2154393-2173197 GCF_001515645.1 Sinocyclocheilus grahami | reverse complement strand
TCATGTCATGAGTGTCATGTCAGTCTTATGCACACCCCTTCTATCTATCTATCTATCTATCTATCTATCTATCTATCTATCTATCTATCGTTCTGTCATTCCATCTATCGTTCTATCGATCTATCTGTTGTTCTGTCATTCTGTCGTTCTATCGATCATTCTATTGTTCTATCTATCTATCGTTCTATCATTCTATTGTTCTATCTATTGCTCTATCGTTCTATCAATCGTTCTACCTGTTGTTCTCTCTATCATTTTTAAAAAAAAAGAAATTAATACTTTTATTCAGCAAGGTTGATGAAATAAATGCTATTATTAAAAAAAAAGATATATATATATAGCTGTAGCTGTTATGTCACATACTGTACAATGATTCAGTTATTATTGACTTTGCCAGACAGGTTTGTGCATATTCATAATTATATGCAACTTTATCATAGTTGGTGCATTCCGTTTTTTATGAGAGTTGCTCATACAACAGCAGCATGTAATTTCTCCATCAAACTTCATTCTGTCATTCTGTCATTCTGTCATTCCATCTATCGTTCTATCGATCTATCTGTCGTTCTGTCATTCTGTCGTTCTATCGATCATTCTATTGTTCTATCTATCTATCGTTCTATCATTCTATTGTTCTATCTATTGCTCTATCATTCTATCAATCGTTCTACCTGTTGTTCTCTCTATCATTTTTAAAAAAAGAAATTAATACTTTTATTCAGCAAGGTTGATGAAATAAATGCTATTATTAAAAAAAAATGATATATATATATAGCTGTAGCTGTTATGTCACATACTGTACAATGATTCAGTTATTATTGACTTTGCCAGACAGGTTTGTGCATATTCATAATTATATGCAACTTTATCATAATTGGTGCATTCCGTTTTTTATGAGAGTTGCTCATACAACAGCAGCATGTAATTTCTCCATCAAACTAATTTTAACCGTAAGTCATGTAATTTTCTTTGTTAAAGACTGTTTTTGTCTTGTAAGACGGCAATTTCCTCTTTCTGCTCTTTCCTGTGCATGTTCTGAATTATTTTCTCAATTTACCAATCCAGTAACAGGTTTAACCCTCTCTGCCCTGACCTTGTCTGAATGAGTAAAAAACGTGCAACCCACCAAAGAGAGAAAGAGAGAGTAATATATAAATATTAGATTAAAAATATGAATGAATAAATAACTAAATAAATACAATTTATGTATTTACATTTTGAGGAATATCAGTGTAGCTTTATGTAGCAAGCACTATAATAGGCCTAATTATAGCTGTTTTAAAAATAATCTTATATTATTAAGGGAACTTTTTGTTTTACATGTAAAAAAATCTCCTTGTGTCATGAAGTTCAGTGTGAGGTTTGTGGTGAGCATCCTGGGAACGAGAAATGAGGTGATACACAGTGATGTGCTCAGTGGTTACATGTGTCTGAAGGGAATCACATCAGCAGAAATGAAATAAACAGAGCTTAATGGGGATAATAATGATGTGATAGATCAGAGATCTCACACAGGTTTAGAATGAGTGTGTGTATGTATATCTCCCATAAGAGCTGAAAAAACATTATTTTTGGAACTGTATGGTGCAGTTGCACTCTGGAGAAGCAGTGCTGCTTTATAACCATGAGGTGTTTTTAGGGGTGAATTTATGACCTGGTATGAAATGCACTGACTGGGATTTTCCTTCTAATATTTTAGAAAAGGTTCACTACAATTATTTATGTGTGTGTGTGTGTTTTAGGTTTTGTTTTTTGTTTTGTTCGTTTTTTTGTTTGTTTGTTTATTTGTATTTTTGTTAGGCTTTTGTTTTTGTTTTGTTAGGTTTTTGTTTTTTGTTTTGTTTGGCTTTGTTTTTGTTTTGTTAGGTTTTTTGATTATTTTTTTTGTGTTTTGTTAGGCTTTTGTTTTTGTTTTGTTATTTTTTTTGTATTTTGTTTGACTTTGTTTTTGTTTTGTTAGGTTTTTGTTTTTTTGTTTTGTTTTTTGTTTTGTAACATGGTTTATAACATGGTTTTGTATAAGTAACATGGTAGCTATATATTACAGTTCTATCGTATTCCATGTGGTACCACCACGGTTCGACGGCACTGCCACAGTTTTTTTTTGTCATAGTTCCTGAATTCTATCACTGCATATTAGAAACCAAATTTACAGCACTTGTAAAAATTACCAGACCTTTACCATGCGGTGTTCTGCATATATTCTTTGTAATGTATTAATATTATTTATGAGTTCTGACATGCATTACCTACAAGCATCCAAAGCCACAGCCAGACTGTTACCATAGAAACCAGCTCTTTATATGGCATCTCTCTCTCTCTCTCTCTCTCTCTCTCTCTCTCTCTCTCTCTCTGTCTCTCATTTTCAGCACCTGCTAAAGGTCTTGTGTTTCGCCCATTGTTGTTCATAGGTTACCGTATAGGGCAGATTTATTTGTTTGTCTTTCTTTGTTTTATTACAAACATTTGTGCACAATTTGTGGTGGCATGACTTTGGCACTGAATAGATTTACATGATACCACACATCCATAGATTCCATTTAATGTGAATTCTGTTGTTCTTGTAACTAATTTCTGTATGTATTTATGAAAAGAAATGTGCCTTTTGACGTATGCCAGATTAATATGCAGATATGACTATAAGTAAGCCATTGATTCTTCTAAAAAATAAAAACACTACTCTTTTTCAGTATAACTTAAAATTAGGAGGTACAACAAAAATCAATTTTTGATTAGATTGAGGAAAAACCCATCAGGCCAGCAGCGCTGAGCATTCATTTCCCATCCAACGCTGGGCTGCAGCAGAAATGCCATTGGTTACATGTTAATTAGCTTAACGACAGGCTTAGCTTAATAACTTTAATGCTATTGTTCAGGCTGTGTTGCATAATTTTTATAAGGACGATATAAGACCCTATTTGTTTAATTAACTGAGCTTTTGTGTAGTTCATGTCTGCTGAAATGAAGGGGCAATTTACTCTCTCTCTCTCTTTCCCTCTTTCCCTGCAGTTTGTAACATTTTCCAAGACTGCATCTGTCATGGAAATTAGTTTTAGCTGTGATAATCAACCTTTCCTTCTCTGCATTTAATTGTAATTACTGTGCAGTGGTAGTGAATTCATGATCAGTAGGAAAATATCACAGCTATTCATTAAAAATAGCAGCATTTATGCAAAGCGCCTCTGTACTAAACACTGTTCGATTTTACTGATGAATTCATTCAGATTGCTGACTTCTGTATACTGTATATAGTATATGAAAATATACAGTATATATGTAAATGGTTCACCAAAGTTTGTTGCATAAATGCAATCTCTTGTTCTCTTTGGACCTTCTCATTATTCAAACAGCCATCCATCGAGAGCAACATCTCAGAGGTGTTTCATATTTTGGCAAATGCATCTCCTTCAATATTGGTCTATGGAGAATTTCAGTGCTTCATTGAAAGATATTAGCAATGAAACCGATCAGATGATTGTAAATTTCTCAGGTCTAAAGACATTAGATGATGGACGTCTTATCTGTTTATTAATATCTGTGTCATAATAGAACCTTCTAGTTTTCTCATTAGTTTCAAATGAGGTTAAAACTGAAAGGAAGTTTAGCAACTGCAGCACTCAATGCCACGTTTTAAAATGCTGTAATATTAATGCACTGTGATTGGATGTGTTTCTATTATGTTATATAGAAATATATCTTGCTCTCTTATTTTGTATTTTGTTACGGATCTAAGCAGTCCAGTTTGCCATTGAAAATGGGGTGGGTGATATAAGAAAAACATTATTTAAAAAAATATATATTTCACAATATTCTCCGCAGTTTGGTAATGATTTAATATATCACAATACACAAATTTATATGAAAAACAGAGACGTCTTTTTGACTTAATGTCTAAAATAAAGATAGGCCTAGCACACATTTAAAGAATTGAAACAATGGTTTAAGAAATAATCATTTAAAATTCTATTTTATTCGCTTGGCGTCATTTATTCCCAAAAGAAAATGAAGTGAAGAGTCAGCTCAGTATATCACCTATACATAGTTAAAAGGCGCAAAAGGCATAATTTTCTCTGAATGTACGGTTCAGACAAAATTCCTTCTAATATGAATAATTTCTGTTTCATTTTTTCAGTGCATTAAAACCATGTTAGTTGCTAGAGTTAAGAAAAGAGTCTTTGATCTTTGTAAATTTATGTTCTAGGATATATTTCTTGAACAATTTCCAGTAGGAGCCTAAGAACAAAAACCTCCTGTCAGATCACCGCCAGGATACTTGAACGGAAAACTGAATAATGCAAAACTCCCACAATCAGCTTTTGGCTTAATTTTACTCAAAGATCCATCATGTAGCACAAAAAGTTGGATTTCCATGTCTCTAGCAGTGGACCACCACAAAACCTGCACTGGTTAAACTCTCATACTGTTGTAAATAATGAAATCTTGCAGTGTTTCAAAAGGATTTATCTGAGAAACCCAGTAACAAATTTTAAAAACAGAAATGTTTCCACATTTTCACTTACATTTGCAGATCTTTGCTCTCTATTCCTTTTATAAAGCTGTTCAGTCATGACATCAGTTTATAGGACAATTCGGCAAGCTAGAGTTCCCTCAGCAATGTTTTTTTAAGCGCATAATGGTTTCATAATTCACATTTGAGTTATTACTGATTGTAATTTATGTTGTTGAACAACACATGAAAGTCACTTCAAGTAATGTTCACCACGCAACTTATTTTATGCCAAAATCCAAAGCCACTCTTCTAAAAACCCTTTAGAAATTCCAGAGGGAGCACATGGTTTAAAAATGCAAATTCTCTTCCAGATTTTGGGACTACGAACTGAACAGCTATGTTGTACCACATACTGTATATGGCATTTCCTGTTAGTTTCTGCCATCTTTTTCCCGGCTGGTCTTGATAAAGGGCAGGTATGGCTTTCTGTCTCATTTCTCCTCTCACATGTACAGCAGCCACAGCAGAAAATCAATAACCTTTGATTCCAATCAATGTTTCATGAAGATTTCCTTTCATTGCTCATACTAATTGTATGTATGAGAGTGATAGCAAGTGAGATGCTGCTTTGAGTTTTCACAAAGGACTACTTCTTGCACAATTTATGGCAGGTCTCCTTCTTAATGGACTTGGAGAGAAAGCAGGAGGCAAAGTGATCTTGAATATGGCCTCCACCTGTTTAGGTCACTTTTTGAGAACAAAACACTAATTATTATTGTCTGAATCTCGCTCTTTTTTTATTTTTATAGTTTAAAAATATAAAATAATAAAATATTTTATTTTATTATTTTATTTTCATTCAATTTGGTGCCACTAGTGGTGCAGAAATTGTTAGATTTAGGCAAAAAAAAAATTCTATATTGGGATTTCTATAGTGTATTTTACTGTAGTGTGTCTTACTGATGTTCTTTTCAATGAGGTTGTTTAACCGTTTTATATCGTGTATAAATAACTAACAAGGTATGGTTTTCAAGCGCTTTTCTCAAGGCAAACTGAGTGCCTTTGCAGACTCTGAGTTTTCCAAGTGGATGTGGTTCACAGGTGCTAGGGAAACCAAACCGGTCGTGGTACCATCCAGAACAAACAACGGGTTTATAAACTGCAGGAATGTGCCAGAATCACTTCATCAAGGATTCAAGGATTCAAAGCGTTTGTCATATGCCCAGTGAGGAAAACAAGTTTCCCTGAGCAATGAAATTCTTGCAAAACAATGAATGCAAAACTATACACACACATACACAAACTATACACATATACACAATGTAAGAAACATAATAATAAAAACTATGCTGCAGTAGTAGGAATATAGACTATGAAAAAATTGAAATATAGACTGTGTATCTATATATGCGAGTATAGAGTAGAAATATAGAATGTGAAAATAGAAATATAGACTATGCATATGGTATCTATATATGCGAATGTACAGTATTAACTTATGTGCAAAAAATAATAGTGCAGTAACATGTGCAAATTGAGTGCAACTACATGATAACAATAGCAGCAGTAACAGATGTGCAAATTGAGATGAGGCTACATGAGTAATATTAACAAATATACAATGGTAGTAATAACAGCAATAACATTACAAATGTTCAAATGAGATGAAACAATTTGGACCGACTGTTCTCTGAGATAGATAAGTCCACTAGCTAGCTACCTGTTTAATAGTCTAATAGCTGAGGGGAAGAAGGAGTTCCTTAATCAGGCATCTGCTTAGGACTTCTCCAACAGCAAATGATGTTTTACAAGACAAGTTGTGTTTGTCTTGTGTATTAAGGGACAGCTCTTCCAAAAATGAAAATGCTGTTACTTTTGCATTTAAAATATATTTACTTACCCTCATGTTATTCCAGTTCTTATATGATGTTATGTCTTTTGCAGAACACAAAAGGAAATGTTTTGAAGATTTTTCACTTGTGACCAATGGCCATCAAGCTTGAACAGGACATAAAAGCAATTTATACACGTTACGTGAAGAGGAACAGAATGAAGTCGTTATTCACAAATAATCATCCCCTCTCCCCAGTTTCATTCACTTTTAAACCTTGGCACGTCAAAGGATGTGAGAAACAATGTCTTGATGTGCTAAATTTGATTGCATGTATGTGCAAATGAAATCAAAGCACCTGAGAGGGGCGATTAGCAGTAAATGACAACTCATTGACACATTTTTGCACATATACAGTTATATCGCTGCATTGAAAAACCTGCCGGTAAAGTGTCATAGAAGCATCTTCTAATTAAGATTTTACACTGGCATTGATCCATAAGTGACACTAGGGACACATTGTTAATAGTGATAGGACAGATGGAGTAATCGCTAGATTTAGCAGAATAGCTTTTCTCATCAGAAGTCCTCCCGAAAGACACCTCCGTACTTCCAAACCAGACAGCAATAAATCATTAGCCACAAATGTCCAAAAAAAGCTCCTGACAGCATCTGTTTGCAGAGCTACAGTTTAAATAGAACTGGGCCAGGAGCTCTGGGGATCTTTCTGTCTCAATCGCACACACAAGCTTCTGTTTTTCTTATGAGGTTGCTCTTGTTCTCATCACATCTCGTCCTCTTCCAGGGGCAATAACATGCTAATTCTGGAGTTTCTTCATCCTGAGATAATTCCGAGGCTGTTATCCTCCCCACCTTTTTCCATCCTGTTGTTCCGGCACTCCTGCTGAGGGCTCTTGAGATGCTTTGAGGGTGTCTCGCAAACCTCGCTGTGCCGGAGTTGCCTTTGGGCCACCACCAACATCTCGAAACCAGTAAAAACCCAGGAGACGAACATCTTGATTTATATATATATATATATATATATCTACCAGATGCAAACCTTTATAGTAAACTCCTCGCTTTATGAGTTCACTTTTCGTTGAAGTCTGCGTGGGTTATTTCAGGTGAAGTTAAGTGCCTGTTTATGATCAAATGAAAGTTATTGGGTAATAGCACTCCATTTGGAAAAGCCTCACTAGAAAACCTAGGCGTAAGTATCTACACAGGCAGCTACCTTGTAAGACAGCATCTTAAAGTCCAAATTGACAATTCTTATTTGGTTATGGAATTTGGTGTATTCATTATAAATGATTTATTAGTTCACATCACACCAATAAGTAAACCACAATTATCCAGTGTGTACAATTATACAGTTTTCACTCAAACTTTTCTTGTAAAAGATAGTCCAGTTATCATATTTACAACATTTTAGTGCAGTGCATTTAATTACATGGACGTACTGTATATATAGATTTTTTTTCTGCTACAGTATAAAATTTATTTATATTCAACATTTCCCTTGACTCAACCCCATCCAGGTTTGTTGCAATGAATTTTGAGATGCATGCAATGTTGCATTTGATTTTGGCCCATACGAGGTATCTTAAAGGGTTCACCCAAAAATGAAAATTCTGTCATTAATTACTCACCCTCATGTCCTTCCAAACCCGTAAGAAATTTTTCATCTTCAGAACACAAATTAAGATATTTTTGTTGAAATCTGAGAGCTTTCTGACACTGTAGACAGCAACGCAACTTCCACGTTCAAGGCCCAAAAAGTGGTTCAATCTTAATGAAGCTACAATAATACTTTTTATATGCTAGGAAAACAAAAATAACGACTTTATACAATAATTAATTCTTTTCTGTGTCAGGAACTTGGAAGCGGCTGACGGCGACGTCTACAAACATAAACAACCGGTGAATGGAGGATGCCGTGATCGGCGTTGTTTTGTGAGTTTCGTGATAACGGAGATGGAATGTAAACGCACAATTTACACGACTAAAGGAGCACGAAAATCTGACTAAATTTCCTATGAAAACTTGCAGTGTTACATATCCTCGAGGCTGAAAAAACAACACAACGCTGCAGACAACAGGTAGCTAAATGCCGTTATTGCCATTTTCCAAGTTCGTGGAGTAAACCTTTTTACATGGCTTTTTAAATATGAGTTTGGCCAATCAGCGTACACTGCGTCACTGATAGTTTTAGACTGTTTTAGACCCTCTGAAGTAGGAGCTAATTTAATTCCCAAAAATGGAGTTCCTAGAACTAAATGCGTTCCTAGTTCCTGCGGTGCGAATACGCCAAAACGCGGGAACTTCTGCCAATAGTTCTAGGAACTATGAAAAGCCCCTATGGACTATTTTAACGATGTCCTTACTACTTTTCTGGACCTTAAATACGGTAGTTGATTTGCTGTCTATGCAGGGTCAGAAAGCTCTTGGATTTCATCAAAAATATCTTAATTTGTGTTTCGAAGATGAACAATGGTCTTATGGGTTTGGAACGACATGAAGGCGAGTTATTAATGGCAGAATTGTATTTTTGGGTGAACTATCCCTTTAAAAAGCAGCGTTTTAGTTTGGAGTGAGTGCATGATGCCTTAAAATATTGTCTAGGTTATCTAGATTGGCAGCTCACTTAGTTTGGGAACAGAGCGTGAAGTGTTCTGCGTGTTTGTTAATATGGAGTGTCATATGGATCATCTCTCTCCAGAGCTGGTCTGCTTGTGTACCGTTGTGTGTCGAGTGCTGTTGTGTTTGGTTGGGCATTTGGATGCGATTCATGCTTAAATTGGCCTCCTTCCTGGTGTCTCACACACACATGCATTCACGCACCGGTGCTCTCTTTGGCTGGACCGAGCGTCTCTGGAACAGAGATGTCACACCGTTGAGTGTTCTGCCATGGTATCTAGGGCCGTTCTGAGAGTGTGGAGGACTTCTGGTGCTATGCCCAGACCTACAGAGAAACAAGCAGCCGAATGAAGAGTAAATATCTGCCGAAATGAGCCGAGGGAACATGGCATTTACAGAATTACACTTGACTGTTTTGTTTTGCCAGCATGTTGGTGGCCACAATCATTGGCTTGGGCTTGAAGAACGCTGCCAAATTGTGGAAAACCTGGAATAACATTACAAACTTGAGGATGTTGTTTGTCCGGGTGTCGTGAAATGGGATTGTTTTTGCGGAGTGATGAGATCCGGCTTATTTGAAATGCAAAACAGTCAGATGGTAAACACGAAAGGGCTAATTCTCTCTCGCTTTCTCACAATTATATATGTGCTCACATAAATTCACTTGCACACACCGTGAGTCTCAGAGCATGCTTTTAAAATCTGCACACGTCCACATTTCTCCACCGCGTCTAACAATTTGTCATTGTGATTGGCTAACATCTCTCTGCTTCCATTCTCAGATCGCCAAGGCAACAGAACATTCATTCTCCGCTACTTTCCGTGCTCGCTTGCATGTTATAGCAGCTAATTTCCACATCAGAATAAACCTTTCTTTTAGAGTCTTTTTTTCTACATTTCTTTTTTCTTGCATACTAATTAAGTTAGCATTTCAAAACTAGGCTTTAACTTATTTAAGGCAAAACTCTAAAGGCGAAACAATTGTTTTTCAGGCACTGGTCAGTTCTGTAATGTTGGGCCATTTTGCTTTTATATCTCTTATGTGTGTAATTTCATGCTAGTGAAAAAGAAAACATCCAAAATAGACTTTTATGTGTTTGTCATATTACACGTCATCTATTTGCATCTGGAGATTTCAATTATAATGCATTGTTTTCTGAAAATGAGTTTTTTCTCATGCACCGAACCAGAAATGTTCACTTCAGTAGCACTTAACTTTCCAGTTTATTCCTATCTATATTCTGAAAGTTTTGTTTGTTCAGATATCATTTGATATTTATAAATTTTTATATCATTTTAACATTTTATTTCTAAAAACATGGTAAAAAAATTTTGGCTGTCGACAGTGTTTTCTGATTTATGGAGTGATTAAAAAAAACAGATATCCAAAGTGTTCTGGAAGTATATGCAAATTAGTGCATATTTAATTAGATAATGCATCATTTGCATATTTAAACATCACCTTTTTAGAAAGCTTGTAGTAGAAAACAACTGTCTTAATGTACTGTGATTAATCAACTTGGGGAAAATAGGGTGATTTGTCTATTAGTTATAATTTTGAATCCCCAATAATCCATAGTGTCTTTGCTCACTAGTTAGGGTTGTGCATGGACTTCATTGCTTACAATTTTACATTATAACTATAATGTAATATGCATTTGTTAAGGTAATAGCATTCCTCTTGAAGGAAGCACTGATGTCGAAGGAAATCTATAATGATCAGGTTAGTGAAACAGACTCTTATTGGCACTATAGCTTCCAAAGAGCATTATGTGGCTCTTCACTAGAGACCCTTATTTCTCATTGGTCGATTGTCACCGTCTCCATGGAGATTTGTCAGATAGAGGGACAGATAATAAGGAAGTGAGAGTCTTTTGAAGTGAAAGTCTGAATGTGATTTGATAACGATTCCTGCGGTGGAAAAAAAGATGAGAAATGATCCCATAGTGTGCTTATAGACACTTTTCTTTATTAGATGCTTTTGAAAGCTGCATTAGTATCCATAGATACAGAGCTGATCTGCCCTTGATTAACAGTGTATTTGAGCTCACATATAAATGGACTGATTTCTTTCAAATAGTGAATTCTGGGAAAGTCTTCATGATCATTGTTTTAAAGACACAGAGCTAGGAGCGGTCACCTTTTCACAGTTTCTGGTTTTACACTTTGAGGGTCATTCATTTAGATTCGTTAGACTATGTTAACATGACCTTCCTGTTGATTGACTAGTTGAATTAGTCCTGGAGAGTTTGCGCTTGTTCGTTATTAATGTGATTTTAAATGTTTGATGTCAGATCTCACTCCTCCGATCTTACGTCAAATTCTTTTCATTCTTTGAAAGTTTTAAAGATTGCTTTACAGATCATAGAGTGCAAAAGTCAGATTGTGGAAATGAAAACCTCATTTATTTGACTTCACAGACTTCGAGAAAGAGCTCTGAAGTTAGGTGACGTTTTATGTTTCTGTAGAAGTCACAAATCAGACTTTTATGTGTTTGTCATATTACACGTCATCTATTTGCATCTGGAGATTTCAATTATAATGCATTGTTTTCTGAAAATGAGTTTTTTCTCATGCACCGAACCAGAAATGTTCACTTCAGTAGCACTTAACTTTCCAGTTTATTCCTATCTATATTCTGAAAGTTTTGTTTGTTCAGATATCATTTGATATTTATAAATTTTTATATCATTTTAACATTTTATTTCTAAAAACATGGTAAAAAATTTTTGGCTGTCGACAGTGTTTTCTGATTTATGGAGTGATTAAAAAAAACAGATATCCAAAGTGTTCTGGAAGTATATGCAAATTAGTGCATATTTAATTAGATAATGCATCATTTGCATATTTAAACATCACCTTTTTAGAAAGCTTGTAGTAGAAAACAACTGTCTTAATGTACTGTGATTAATCAACTTGGGGAAAATAGGGTGATTTGTCTATTAGTTATAATTTTGAATCCCCAATAATCCATAGTGTCTTTGCTCACTAGTTAGGGTTGTGCATGGACTTCATTGCTTACAATTTTACATTATAACTATAATGTAATATGCATTTGTTAAGGTAATAGCATTCCTCTTGAAGGAAGCACTGATGTCGAAGGAAATCTATAATGATCAGGTTAGTGAAACAGACTCTTATTGGCACTATAGCTTCCAAAGAGCATTATGTGGCTCTTCACTAGAGACCCTTATTTCTCATTGGTCGATTGTCACCGTCTCCATGGAGATTTGTCAGATAGAGGGACAGATAATAAGGAAGTGAGAGTCTTTTGAAGTGAAAGTCTGAATGTGATTTGATAACGATTCCTGCGGTGGAAAAAAAGATGAGAAATGATCCCATAGTGTGCTTATAGACACTTTTCTTTATTAGATGCTTTTGAAAGCTGCATTAGTATCCATAGATACAGAGCTGATCTGCCCTTGATTAACAGTGTATTTGAGCTCACATATAAATGGACTGATTTCTTTCAAATAGTGAATTCTGGGAAAGTCTTCATGATCATTGTTTTAAAGACACAGAGCTAGGAGCGGTCACCTTTTCACAGTTTCTGGTTTTACACTTTGAGGGTCATTCATTTAGATTCGTTAGACTATGTTAACATGACCTTCCTGTTGATTGACTAGTTGAATTAGTCCTGGAGAGTTTGCGCTTGTTCGTTATTAATGTGATTTTAAATGTTTGATGTCAGATCTCACTCCTCCGATCTTACGTCAAATTCTTTTCATTCTTTGAAAGTTTTAAAGATTGCTTTACAGATCATAGAGTGCAAAAGTCAGATTGTGGAAATGAAAACCTCATTTATTTGACTTCACAGACTTCGAGAAAGAGCTCTGAAGTTAGGTGACGTTTTATGTTTCTGTAGAAGTCACAAATCAGTGTGATTGAACTGGAGAATTCCTGGTGAAATACAACTTACCCACATTTCTGAAGCAACATCCACCAATCCGTGGGAATCGTGGCAGTTTGACTAAACAGTGGCTGTCTATTCCTGCAAAGCACTTGTCAATGACATTCAATCCATTTATATATTGGTGTTTGTTTGATTGTTTTGTTATAAACTAATTTTAATGCTACTTATTTTATTTTACTTGCATTTAATCTGAATGCACAAAATTACTGTTCAAAAGTTTTTTAATTTAATAGTTTTATTCAGCAAGAATGCTTTAAATTGATTAAAAGTGACAGTAGATGCCTTTACATTGTAATAAAGAAAATGTAATGTAACTTTTTAAGATTAACTTGAAAAATATTCAAATTGAAAAGTTATTTTAAATTGTAATAATAATTGCAAAATTGGTAGTGCATTTTAAAAATCGTCTCTATAGTAATGAAAAATTATAATATTGTTCACCACTGAACACTCTTGCAGTTTTCTTTACATAGATCTTACTCTTGTTTTTAAAAACAGCTGAGCAGAGCAAGTTAATAAATAAATAAATAAATAAATAAATACCGTTTTGAGTTGGAGTCTTTAAAACACAATGCATCTGGAAATAAATAGTCTGTAATTAAAATGCATTTAAAGACAAACAAAAATCCCCACTAGGAAAGTGTGAAGAGCTCACAACTGTAGTTGATCTCAATGATTAATCTGTTGTTGAACTACATCCTAACCCATATTTAATGGAAAATTATTTGACCATTTTATATTATATCCATGTGTTACTTATTTGATAGCACCCCTCTATTAAAAATAATAGCCTTTTGTCATCTTTGGGATTTTCAAACACCTCTTGCTTGGAATCAAATGTCGTGATTCACCTTGGAGCTGGTTGGTTTGGTTGACGGCTTATAGATCTCTTTACTGAATAACAGTTTTGAAATTTCTATGCACTACATGGATGCAAAAATACTATTGCACTCTACTGATCTTCAGGTCTCAGTACAGGAACTGTTTGCTGAAGGCCAGGACTGATTTGCTTCATTCTCTGACAGAAAAAGCCACTTCAATGTGTGTATTGATCTAATCTAACACCCGTATCCATGTGTAACTCTCACTAGCATACATCAGCACTTTCAGATCTGAGGAAGCCAAAGGAGAGCAGCGTTCCGGAAATGAGGGCTCCATCTTTAAACCCACCGAGAACACAAACGCAGCGCTATTACACTCAGAGCTATGAGAAATTAATTGACTCTTCTGACCGCTATCGGAGGGATCCGATAGATGTGTGTTCAGGTTAGCACTCAAGTGTTGCTTTAATGATGCAGGGGAGGTGCGCTCTTCCGCTAAGCCATGATGCACCAGTAGTACACATGTAGCCGAGCAGAGAGCTGACGCAAGAATAAGGACATGGTCACCGTTTGGTCTTCCCAGGGGAGTTGGTCGGATCAGTAAGGTTGTTGTTTTTTTGTGCAGGGAAGAGAGTCATTTAGCTCTTGCTCTGGGTCTTGTCTGCAAGTCCTTTATTAGTTCACCACATTGATCACCTTAAAATGTCCTTCGGTTTGTTTAGTCCATAGCTAATTAATTCGAATTTCACTTGGGACGTGGAATTGAATTGCTAAACACCCCAGAAACACAAAGGGATCGTTCTGTGGCAGTGCCAAAGGACTGCAGATGCCCCTCGTAATGTATAATGCATAAAGCATATCATCAGATGGGAGATCAGATAGTTTTAGCGTGTTAATAATTTTATTTTGTGGGCAGTGCAGTCAAACAGACCACTGTTCCACTTAATATAGTGACATGCTGCAGACCGCTTGTGTTTTCATTGACGTTTTTGCATGTGATGACTGAAAAAAATGCCTTCTATTAAAATTATATGTGAGCTTGGACTACAGAAACAGTCATAAGTGTCAGTTTTTCAAAATTGAGATTTGTACATCATCTGAAAGCTGAATAAATACGCTTTCCATTGATGTATGGTTTGTTAGGATTGGACAATATTTGGCCGAGATACAACTATCGAGATACAAAAAAAAATCTAAATATTGAGAAAATCGCCTTTAAAGTTGTCCAAATTAAGTTCTTAGCAATGCATAATACTAATAAAAGTTTTAATATATGGTAGGAAATGTACAAAATTTCTACATGGAACATGATATTTACTTAATATCCTAATGATTTTTGGCATAAAACAAAAATCAATAATTTTGACCCATACAATGTATTTTTGGCTATTGTTACAAATATACCCAAGCGACGTAAGACTGGTTTTGTGGTCAAGGGTCACATATACTGTTTTGTCTAAATAAATTAAAACGGGTTAAAGGAGTAGTTTACGCAAACGTAAAAAAAAAAAGTGCTGGAAATGCACATTTTTACAAAAACATTTTTAGCATTTACATCAAATTTAGTCTTTACATCACTTGCTCTCCTCCGCAGTGAATGGGTGCCGTCACAATGAGTCCAAACGGCTGATAAAATCATCACAATAATCCACAAGTAATCAACATTACTCCAGTCCATCAATTAATGTCTTGTGAAGCGAAAAGCTGCATGTTTGTTAGAAACAAATACGTCATTAAGAAGTTTTAAACTTCAAAACATTACTTGCATCTAAAATATTAGTTCTCTATCCACAATGTTGCTTTCTCCAGTCACTTCATCTGAATCAGGACAGAAATATGCACAGATCAAGCACCATTTACAAGTGAAAACGGTCCAAACTGTTCTAAACAAGTAATGGCGGTGGACTTGGTGTGAGACGACAACAGGGTATGTACTTTTTCACTGGAGGAAGCGTTGTTATGGATTATGAACTGGTATTTTGGCCAGAAGCAACTGTTTAAAAATTCAAACACTTTAATGATGGATTTGTTTCTTACAAACATGCATCTTTTCACTTCACAAGACATTAATAGATGGGCTGGAGTTGTGTTGATTACTTGTGGATTATTGTGATGTTTTTATCAGTTGTTTGGGCTCTCATTCTGACGGCACCCATTCACTGAAGAGTATCCATTGGTGAGCAAATGATGTAATGCTGTTCTGATGAAGAAACAAACTCATCTACATCTATACCTTGAATGTGAGTAAATTTTAAATTTGGGGTGAACTGTTGCTTAAAAAAAGTGAATTTAGGAATCACAGAATCATAATGTGCAGAATGAAAAATGGATATTCATTTCGAGATTTGATTACATTTGCTGTTGGTGAATCAGGATTTTTCATTGATATGCAGCAAACAAAAGTGGAGCGAAATTGGAGAGGCTTTGACATCTTGATCAATCGTGTTTTGTCTGTGCTGTAGGCTGTATGTTTAATCAGATCTTGAAACATGCAACACATCAGTCATGTGTAATGCTGGTGTTGAGTGATCAAATCCAAAGCATGTTATCAGGACACTTTGGTGGTCCTTTGTGATTTCAGCCAGGATGTACAAACTAGCTTTAAAATATGATCTTTCTAAACAAGATACACGTTTGATGATCAAATCATTATGGCTAGACAATACTTGATACTTGAGGATTAGGAAAAATATTTTTGAAAATATGTCTGCGTTTAACATTGTTTAATCCTTTTTTTCCTCATTACCATTAAACATCAGGATGTTTTACTTTTGAATTTGTGTATATTTTTATTTTAATATAATTTCAGAAATGTAGATATATCAATTATAAATTATTTAAATCCCCATAATAATAATAATAATAATAAATTATATTTTAATTATAGTAATTTATAATTATAGGACTGATGTATAATAATAATAATAATAATAATAAACAAAATTGTCGTTACATTAAATTATAATATTTTATCACAATTTATGGTGATTTTAATAAGTAAAATAATAATGAGACTCATCCTGTCTAGACAATGTTTTTAAGGAATTTAATTGTTGGAAAGATGCTTAATTGTCATTAACAGACACAATGCAGATCAGTCTTAATGGTCCTAAAAAGCTTCCAAACATTAAATCTCTTTTTAAATGTTCTTTTGATTTTTGGAGTAAGATTAGACTGAGACATGTTCTTGAAAGGCCATGTTTTAAAGGGCATGGGGAAGAATAAAGCACATAGTAAAATGCGTCACACCATATTTCTCTCTCAAAGAGAGCAGCATTACTTTCAATACAAGTGGATTGGTCTGTCCTCATAGGTTGTGCAATGCTTAGCCTCAAACTAAACGACTTTCTGGAAGTTGTCTGCTGTGATGAATCAGAATTCATAGTAGAGTAGGATTTGTTTATGCGCGAGTATGTGATTATAATTTAAGGTCAAGCTGACGATGTGTCAGTTTCTTACTGCCCCTTTGCAACAATAACAGTTTTGGTTATGCTTTCCTCTTTCTCTCTTTATCACCTTCCTTCCCTGTGTCTCTCAAACCCCCTCAGCTGTGTTTCTTGCACATTCTGTCCTGCTCTCATTCTCTCTCTCTCTCTCTCTCTCTCTTCACTGCAGTGCCTCGGGGGCTCAGCAGCGATGTGTTTTATGTACAGTTCAACCAGGGGAGGCAGAAGACAAATTAAACCACCAACTGCACTACATATAAACTGTTTTGGCATCTCTTCACCTCCCATGGTTCTTAAGTTCATCTGTACCACACACCAAGCTTTATTTTCAGAGTATAAATAAATGCCTGATAAATGATAGTTCAATCCTTTCCCTGTCTTTATTTTTATAATTTTTTTATTTATAAAAAAGTCAAGTGTGATTATACACCTCTCTGTCTTGAAAAGAAGCAAATGTTTTTTGTCTATCTATCTATCTGTCTGTCGGTTGTCTGTCCCTCCCTCCGTCCATCCATCCATCCATCCGTTGTTCTTTTGTTCTATCCACCATCCATCCATCCATCCGTTGTTCTTTTGTTCTATCCACCATCCATCCAGCCATCCGTTGTTCTTTTGTTCTATCGACCATCCATCCATCCATCCATCCATCCGTTGTTCTTTTGTTCTATCGACAATCCATCCATCCATCCATCCATCCGTTGTTCTTTTGTTCTATCTACCATCCATTAGGGTTGTGACGGTGAGGAAATTTTCCCACCGGTTAGTCGACGTGTGACAACACCGGTAATACCGGTATCACTGTGGGGGCAGGTGTGTTCCCTCTTTTCCTTGCTTTCCTTTGCTTTTAAATAGCTTGTAAAAGCTGCGGCGCATTTTACTTTCACTTTCAAATAGCGGCAATTCGGCGTAAAGCAATTGTTCGTTTTTATTTTGTTTGAATTTTCCCTCTTTTCCTCGCTTTCCTTCGCTTTTAAATAGCTTAAAAGCGGCATGTGCATTTTACTTTCACTTTCAAATTAGCGGCAGTTCGGTGTCAATTGCTTGGATGCAACAACAAAATACAACGTCAAACTCACTTTAGCCTATATATAAAACATAAAACTTTTATTAACAAAACTAATAAAAATACAGCATGCTATAGGGCAGGCTATGCCTAATATAAAATAACAAATAACTTACATAAAGTTTAAATAGGTATACAAAACTGGAAATAGGCTAAGTAAACATGTATAATATATAACCAAATAAATAAGAAACGTAGAACATTTATTAGCAAAATTAGTAAGAAAGCTTGTAAATAAAATGTAAAATGTAAAATAAAATAAATAAATGACACAAAGTTTAAATAAAGTAAAAATCAGCAAACAATGCGGAACCAATTAAATAAGAAACGAATGTTTAAAAAAACTTCCAAAATCACCTTAGATAAATGGCAGAAGTCAACAGGCTTTTCAAAATCCAAAATATTGCCAAACAGATGCTTTGTTGCATCTCGTTTTGAAACTAAATCATCCGTCATCGTCTTTTCTGTCTCACCTCACCTCACTCTTCTTGTCAGTCGGCTCGACTCACTCTCCTCACTGGAGAAATGAAATCTGATCTGTGATGCGACTGTCGTTCGGCACGCTGCATTGAGCAGCCGCATTCAGTTTTTAATTGTACTGTCTGTTCTTTTCCTTAACTAAATTATTTTTATTACTATAAAA
>NW_015505263.1:2149222-2153384 GCF_001515645.1 Sinocyclocheilus grahami | reverse complement strand
ATGCAACAACAAAATACAACGTCAAACTCACTTTAGCCTATATATAAAACATAAAACTTTTATTAACAAAACTAATAAAAATACAGCATGCTATAGGGCAGGCTATGCCTAATATAAAATAACAAATAACTTACATAAAGTTTAAATAGGTATACAAAACTGGAAATAGGCTAAGTAAACATGTATAATATATAACCAAATAAATAAGAAACGTAGAACATTTATTAGCAAAATTAGTAAGAAAGCTTGTAAATAAAATGTAAAATGTAAAATAAAATAAATAAATGACACAAAGTTTAAATAAAGTAAAAATCAGCAAACAATGCGGAACCAATTAAATAAGAAACGAATGTTTAAAAAAACTTCCAAAATCACCTTAGATAAATGGCAGAAGTCAACAGGCTTTTCAAAATCCAAAATATTGCCAAACAGATGCTTTGTTGCATCTCGTTTTGAAACTAAATCATCCGTCATCGTCTTTTCTGTCTCACCTCACCTCACTCTTCTTGTCAGTCGGCTCGACTCACTCTCCTCACTGGAGAAATGAAATCTGATCTGTGATGCGACTGTCGTTCGGCACGCTGCATTGAGCAGCCGCATTCAGTTTTTAATTGTACTGTCTGTTCTTTTCCTTAACTAAATTATTTTTATTACTATAAAATAAAATCTAAACGACGGTGGGGGTCGGTGACGCGATGGGCAAGTGATGTAACCGGTGTTGCGGCTTAACACCGGTATCACCGTCAACATCGTCTATCGCGGCAAGCCATCCATCCATCCATCCATCCATCCATCCATCCATCCATCCATCCATCCATCCATCCATCCATCCATCCATCCATCCATCCATCCATCCATCCATCCATCCATCCATCCATCCAGTATAGAATCATATAAAATTTGTAATTTACAACACTTTTTTTTTTATTACCTTTTTATATATGTATTTTAAATTTGTACATATAAAAATTGCATAGCAAACTACGCATTCTGCCAGGTTAGGACAATACAGTACAATTTATTTTTCTGACCAATATAACAGTGCACCACTGGTTATTTTCAACTTAGCATTAAAAACAAGATGAGGTGGATCTCCTAATAATATTACGAGCTGATCCTGAGCACTGCAGTGTCACAGATAGACAGACAGCACATAATGATGATGTTTATGAGGCAGGTTAGTACTGTCAGTCTCAGACTCTGCTCTCTTATTATGCGAGTGTGATGAGCTGCCTCCATGTCCAATCAGCAGTGAGTGCTGTCATCTCTACACTGCACAGCCTCCTGGAGAGGAAGAGAGGACAGGGCTCGTCCTTTTGGAGGAGAAGGACTATTTCCCGCTTGCTCGCTTCCTTGCTCTCTGTCTCATAGTTGCAATAACTTAGAAGATAATTAATGCATCAAGGTTTCTGTCTTTGGCCCTATAAACTAAGATATAAATGTTGGCATGTTTGTTAGTGAACAAATCATTTTTATGTGTCTCATTTCACCATTTTGATGAGAGATTCTGCACAATGCAAAGTTATTATGCACAAATTATGAGATGAACAAAGTGTGTTGTGTTTTTATAGTATTTTATCTTACAAGTAAAAATGAAATAAAATGTGTATGTCTGGCTTAAATATCTGTTTTGAATGAGCCTCACTTAAAGTAGTTACAGTAGAGGCCGTGCATCAGTTCAGACTGAAGCTGTGGTGTCTATTATGACAGGAGAGACTCCATTATGGAGACGCCCTCATCATTAAACATTAGTTTGGACAGTGTCTGACTGCTCTCTCACCCTCCTTTCGTTCATAACAACACTCCCTCATTCCTGCCCTTGAAGAGAGGGCATTAAAAATGGTTAAATTATCTGCAGCTGCTATTAGCTTCAAACCTGGGTGTTTCAGCATAACGCATGAATATAATGCATGAATCTGTTTCGTAGGTGTTAATCGGCATTAATTGGTCCATTAGGGGGGATGAATTTGAATTTTAAGGCCATTCCTTTGTGCCTCGTTTAAACGGCAGTGCTAATCAAAGCCAGGTAATATCTCTCTCTCATCACGTGCATTACTAGAGTTCAGCTTCTGTTCTCAGATAATATGGTGTTTAAAAGAGAGTTTGATCATCAGGTTTTTTACGCATAACTTAAAGCAAGCAGAATTCATATAATATATGGGAATATTTTGATATTATTAAGGGAATATTATAAAGGGAATAATATATTCTATTATTTTATTTTTAATACTTGATAATGCATATATTACATTTTAGAAATTTATATTTTTGCAGTGAATATATAATATTAATTTATTTTTATTTATGCTTTTTTATACTTTACTATATTTTAGATTTTATGTTTAAATTTCTTATGTTTTTTACTGTTTATATGTTACATATACCATATATATATATCATATAAAATACTTACAGTACACCTTTTATATTTGTATAATTTTTGGTCTTTTTATTATCCTTTTCTGTAAGTTTTCCATTAATTTGCTTGGTAGCTTTTTTTAAGTGTAAGATCAAACTGAAGTTCATCTCATAATTGTATAAAAAATGTATTATATACTTTTTATAATATAAATAAAATCTATAAAAAATAGTAAAAAAAAAAAACATGACTTCAGTTTATATTAGGTTTAAGTTTTTTTTTTTTCCACAGTAGCTTTGTTTTCTACAATTTTTGTGGTCACAAAGCCTTCATATGCTGTTAGTGCTATTTGCAGCCTTTCTCTTATCCAATACTCAATCTTCTTCCTGTCCCATAATGCTTTTCTTTAAAAAAAAGAAAGAAAAAAAAGCTTTGCATCAATTATTCACACTGTGGCTCTCATTGCTAAATTCACTGGAGGACGTGATCCCCAGTTTTATGTGGTCTGGACGGTCCACCCTCTCCTTCATAAAGACTGCAACTCCACAGAGCTATGGAAATTCAGTTTTTGCTTTACATATTGCTAACTAAGCCAATCGTCCTTCTGAACTAGAGCTGAGCAAGACCATGATGTAAGAGAGAGAGCAGTAATGAGCCAACCCACACTGAATCTGTCTACCATGGACATATTTCACAGAAGAAATGTGCAAAATTCTGCTAAGTGGATTTCAAAATGTGTTGAACTGAAAATACTACGCTCCTATTGATACCTGAAAGCATTATCAAATTGCCTGAAATATTAATAAATGCAAGGTTTGGGGGGTGGTAGAAATTGTGATGTGTGGAAATGATGAAATTACAGTGAGCAGTGATTCTGTGTTGACCTGGTAATGAGGGCCAAACGGGGCTGATAATTATTTGGACCTGACAGCATGACAGATTTTTTTTTTTTTTGAGGAAAGAGGTAGGCAGAGGACAGAGAGAAGAAATATAGTAGTATTTTTTTCAAATTGTGAATTATTTGGCGAGAAGTGGACTTGAGGATAAGATTGTGGAATTCTCTTTTCTCTTTCCACTAAACCCTGAAATACACATTTCTTACACCTAGGCAAGCTGTTGATTTGAAGCTTTACCAAAAACATTGTCTATGCCAGCCACTATAAGTATGACAGTATGGAAATTTAAACATGTTTTTTCCTGCACGCACTGGCGCAATTAATGTCAGCATCTTCTCTCTTGCCATGCTTGTTTTCTGTCATACTTGTGCACGATCCCTTCACTGACAGCACTGTCACTTCTGTGTGACAGCGGTGCCACTGTAATGTTCACTGTAATGCACCAGATCTGTGGAAGAATACAGGAATTACGCTGTGTGAGAGCCTCCACAGACAAACACCCATTCTTTTTCCAGGAGTAAATGAAGGATTGCTTGTACTCCTTTTAAAAAACGAAGGTGTTTTTTTATTTTTAGTCTTAAAGGGGTCATATGATGCGATTTCAAGTTTTCCTTTCTCTTTGGAGTGTTACAAGCTGATTGTGCATAGATAAGATCCCTGAAGTTGCAAAGACTAAAGCCTCAAAACCAAAGAGATATTCTTTATCAAAGTTAAGACTCTGCCACACCCCCCTAAAACGGCTCATTCTAACACGCCCCCAGATATCTACATCACTATGTGGAAATATTTGCGTAATGCCGCCCAAATGTGCACGCAAAGAAAGAAGGCGTGGTTTCAGTAACCGCAGTTAGTGTTGAAGCAGAATGTCAGGGAGACGCTGTGTGTTTCTAGGTGAAAGCAAAAGCAC
>NW_015505263.1:2082017-2149212 GCF_001515645.1 Sinocyclocheilus grahami | reverse complement strand
GCAAGTATCAAACTTAGTCGTTTTAATTGATGCATTAAGTATCAGTTACACCTTTTTACAAGGTTTGTTTGAACTAAGAATCTGACGTTTTCCCTCAGGTTTTAGATCTGCTGAATATGCAAAATGGTTCCATAAATGTCATTCCTTATGTCTCTTTCTTTAGTGCTAAACTTTAACCCTTTCCTATACCAACTGTATGTGTGTGTGTGTGTATGTGTATGTTAGACTGGCTTAATGTGTTTATGTAGTATGTTAGACTAGTTTAAGTGTTTATGTAGTTAATAAAACCTTACTTGTATCACACTTGACGTGTTCATTGTTTACTCATAACCGGAGTCAATAATCATGCAGATTTACGTTACAAACTTATAGAATTGTACAGTAAGAAAGTTATTTCCTTTAACCAGGAAATTAACGTTCTTAGAATTGACAAGACGGTTGACCCTGAGTGGTCAGCTAAATATCTACAGTGGATCTAAAATATTAATAATTAATCATAATTAGTTATGGTTAATTATTCATATTTCCCCATGAGCTGATTCGCTACAGTATTTTAAAAATAATGTGTTTTTTGAACATTAAAGCATATCAACATATTCTGTTACACCAAATACACAAAATTATGATCTTTAAAAAAGCATCATATGACCCCTTTAAAAGTTATTGGTTGTCATGGATCTGTAGCTGGTCAGAAAGTTCCATTTGATTTAAGTAGAACTTAGTAGAACTATAGTGTTATATGACTCTAGTGACAACGAGTCTTCCAAGTGCTCAAGTGGGTAATGTGAGTTTAAATCCAGCTTGCAACATTTTCCAATCTCACATTTATTAAAACCATGTTCAAATCTGGCTTGCAAAATTTCCAATTCCACATTTTCCAAACCTGTATCTACTGTCCTCTCATTAAGGTTAATATAAATCCTATTAACCTTAAAAAAAACATTCAGGAAAACAGTAATATTGTAAAAAATATATATATATGATTAGAATTTAATATAACTTATGTTTATTTTAAAGTATTTTAAATTGTAATTTATTCCTGTGATGCAAAGCTGAATTTTCCGCATAATTACTGCAGTTTTCAGTTTCACATGTTCCTTTAGCAATAATATGCTGATTTGGTGCTCAAGAATTTTTTTTTTATATTATCAATTTTGAAAACTGATTAACATTTTTTGTGTAAACAGTGATACATTATTTTTTCATGATTCTTTGACAAATTGAAAGTTAAAAAGAACAGCATTTATTTGAAATTGAATCATTTGTAACATCATAAATGTCTTTACTGTCACTTTTGTTCAATTTGATGCATCCTTTCTGAAAGCATTAATTTCTTACTAACTCCACTTTAACGTTAGCACTTTCATAAACATATACATACATTTGAATACAAATACATACATGAATAGATGCATACATGGATCCTACAGATCTCTGTTCAGTGACGTCTTTCTGTCGTAACTGGCTGGATTCACCCCTTGAATTCCAAAGTAGTGGCTGTGACCTCACTGCTCCCTGGGTCTACATTAATATCCAGAGCTTACTGCAGCTCTATGAATCAATAACTGCTGGAGAGGACATTCTTGGCTTGGGAAGGAGCCCGCACTTCTCTCTCTGATGGAATTTCATCCCTGTCAGATCTTCCAGAGATTGCTTGTGCTGTGCTGGTGATAGCAAAGCCCCTCAGCTATGAGTCCAGAGTCACAGTCACAGAAAGCCAATGAGGGGGTCACACTGTACCAGCCGCCATCAAATATTGGGTCGACTGGATAGATAGCGTAAACCCAGCCCAGGGCTAAACACGAGTGAATGTCGTCCTTGTACAACAGAGTGTGTCCTGTTCCTGTAGGCATGCTCCTTGTTTAGATTGACTGGTGCTCACAGGATCTAATCCTGTTACAGGGCTTTACATAATGTTTGCTCTGATCACATTTTCAGTAGTGAGAGACCTTACTTGATTTTTTAGTCTCTAAATCATTCTGTGTAATTAGGGGTACCAAAGTTACTGTAACTTGTTAGTTTGAGAGAGAGAGAGTAATCTAATATGTTAAATTCACAATTAACACATTAACAACCTAATTCGACAGTATAATTGTCTGCATAATTATATATATATATTTATATGTATATATATATATGTATATGTATGTATATGTGTATGTATATGTACAGTGGGGAAAAAAAAGTATTTAGTCAGCCGCCAATTGTGCAAGTTCTCCCACTTAAAAAGATGAGAGAGGCCTGTAATTTTCATCATAGGTATACCTCAACTATGAGAGACAAAATGAGAAAAAAAATCCAGAAAATCACATTGTAGGATTTTTAAAGAATTAATTGGTAAATTCCTCTGTAAAATAAGTATTTGGTAAATATATTTAATATATAAACAACATATTTTTCTTAAATATTTATATGCGTGTGTGTGTTTATATATGCATAATAAATATACGGAGTACACACGTATATTATGTAAACAAAAACCTTTATTTTGGATGCGACTAATCACAATTAATCATTTGACAGCACTAATATATACTATATATATATATATATATATATATATATATATATATATATAGTTTAAAAAAAAAATGTTTAATTCAGGATTTGAACTCGGGACACCCGAAGTGCAACTGGACCATATGTCGGCGAGCCGCCCACAAGGCTATTGGTGCCGACTACATACTTTTTTATTTATATTTAATGTTCTCAGGACAAGGATATTTTTGTAGCCAAGTTGACAAGTTTTTTTTTCTCATGCTTGATATTGTGTATTGATATTTTTGTTACCATTTTAACCAATTTTATGAATTTGGGTCATTTCTATAAATATTTCATGATTGTTTTGTGATTCATAATTGCTTTAATGTTTAAATTTAACTTATTTAAAAAAAGGCCTATAAAATTCTGTTTAATGGCAGGTTTCATTGTGACAACTTACACTGTACCCTGTATAGTGTGACAACATGCCCCATTGATTTTGGAGCTCGAAAGACATGATCATCAGAATCAGAATCAGAATGAGCTTTATTGCCAGGTATGTTTACACATACGAGGAATTTGTTTTCGTGACAGAAGCTTCCACAGTGTAACAGAATGACAGTGACAGAACAAAAAACACAGATAATAAAAAATAGAACAAGTAAATAAGGAATAAAAATATATAAATTGACAATTGTGTGTGCAGGTATATTACAATAGAAAGTTTTTGTATGTACAGGTACTGTATATTATGTGCAAATTTGAGGTGTAGACTGAGTATGGGTGTTAGATAAATAAGTGTATGAGTGAATAAATAGTGTGTGTTCCACGGTTATTGTCAAGTGTTCATGAGATGGATGGCCTGAGGGACCTTTTTTCCTTAGAGGAACTTATGTTGGTCCAAATATGTAGGTTCTTCAGAAATTCTCCTTTTGAATTACACAGGACTAATTAACATCATATTGGTTTGAAACAACATGAAAATTTGTAAATAATGAATGAATTTTCATTTTTGTATTAACTACTTTTAAATTCTCAAACATAAGGATTTGCTGTAATCATGTATCTTTAAAAAAAACAATGCAAATTGTATTTTTATCAGGTTCTTTGTGTTTATAGTTGCTTTGTGCATTTTTCAGTTAGTATTCAGGTCATGTGAAGTGATTATTTTTTGCTCATCATGTTGTCGAGGGCTGTATGTGGAGTGTTGTGTAATAGTTTTTTCCCTTTACATTTCTACCTGACCTCACAGGTGAAAACAATTTTCCAGTTATCTGGTGGAGAGGATGCGTGTCCTCAGGAGCCATTTGTGTCCTGTTCCTCCTGCTTATATGGTCTTAAGTAAATATTTTTAAAATCTCAGACGCAGTCCTTGGAGAGCTCTTCCATCCTGTAACTCAATGTAGTTTTAAAGGGATAGCTCACCTCAAAATGAGATTTTATCATCATCTGCTCACCCTCATGTTGTTCCAAACCTGTATAGCTTTGTATTTTCTGTGGATTATGAAAGTAGAAGTTAGAAGAATGCTTTAGTTGTTTTAAGGCCCAGTTTTTGACAATAGATGTACTGAATAGACTACAGACCCTGGCAATACCAGCTCATATTTCTTTCATAAACAGACTGTTTCAGTTCCACATACGACATGCTGTGTGGCAGCAAAGTGAACTGATATAACATCAGATGTGTTAAGCTAAAAGCCAGCTTTTCTCCCGAGACCCCCATTCACATCGCCCCTACCAGACTAAATATGTCTAAAGAGACATACAGCAGATATTATTCTTCAGACAGGGTTAATATGTTGTGTGCATTCAGCTGTGATTCAAAATGTGCCACTTTTCCCCACTTAACACTGAGACACACACTTATCCGTGACAGACACAGGCCTATTCTGCTTATTTGCTTAATTTCACACTATATGGGGATGAGATGCTTCTTTTCTATGCATATGTGTGCTTCATCAAGCAGAAATAAGGGTTTCTACCTCTCTCTCTCTCTCTCTCTCTCTCTCTCTGTCCTTCACCAGCTTACAAAGTCGCCAGCTCCATTGTGCAGTATCCCTCCTCAACCTATCAAGGCTTTATGTATGAATTATGAGAGGTAATATTGTGTAAATGGCCATAGTGCACTCTTTCACTGTCTGACAATTGCTATTAAAACATGGTGCTATTGGCAATAAAGAGAAAATATTGAAGGAACTTGTGAGAAGTCCCTTATGATGTTTGTCAAGGTTCCATTATTGTCATTTTCCCCTTTTTGTGTTGTGAAAACTAAAGAATTCGATTTAAATTTGAATTGAGTTTTAATATATTTTGAGAAATATTAATTATATTCGTATTTAAAAAATTACCACCCACAGAAATTAGTAAACATTTATTACCATTATTATCAATATTGAAAACAGTTGGCCAGCTTAGCATTTTTTCAGGATTCTTTGATGAATAGAAACAGCATTTATTTAAAATTAATTATTTTTAACCATATTAATGCAGCATTAAGTATTAATTTCTTTAAGAAAAACATTCTACTCACCCTAAACCCCAATCATTTGAGAGATAAGTATTTGCTTGTTTTTTCCCCCAGAATTTTGCACAATGCTTGCTTCCTTCTAGCAAGGACAATCCTGTTTTCCATCATCGTGTCCCTCAAAAAAAAAATTTATATTGAAAACATGCTTGTAATATCGTAGTGAGATGAGGGTCATCTGAAGGAGAATAAGTTCAAGGCTTTCAGTGTAGCTTAAACGGGAAGCTTCACTTCATCATAAATACAGCTTAAGTGTAAGGTAATACTATTCCATGAGCTATACCAGTGCAAACCAGCCTTAAATAGCATGGAAAATTAATAAAATTAATATTGTACAATATCCTATAATAATTATAATTCTGTTTATAAGGGAACTGTGTGTGTGTGTGTTTGCAAAACTCAGAGGATCACTCTTGATGGACCATTTTCAAAGTTTGTCCTCTGTGATAAATGTGGTCATTATTGAGCAGAATGGAAAAGCAGACCTCCGTCATTATCCACACTCAACAGGGAGCCATCCCATTTACTGTGTGTGTGTGATTTTACCCAAACATAAAGATGTTTTCCTCTTCAAACGTTCTTATTTTTGGCTGCTCCTGACGGCCCTCAGAGGGACTTTCTGATGAGAATGAAAAACACAAATATGCCATTAGAAACACAGTCATTTGGCTCAGTAAAACAGCTCGGTCGATGCCAAACATAACTTCCCAAGAAGTAGGCTTCAGGTGATTGTACAGATTTTTAAAGAGGTCCGAGAAGAGTTATTTCATGCAGTGCGATTACGTGTTTTAATGGTTTTTCATGACTCTTTTTTTTTTTTTTTTTTTTTTTTTTAGCTCTATTAGATTTGACATTAATATTGATCAGACAGGCTAGTTACTTTTCACACATAAAAGAAAAACAAAAATCATTCTTGCAAAGTGACAAACAGCCAATAAAATCGATTATTCTAATCCGCTTTGAGAAGTAGTTGTCAGAACCTTTATTTGACTCTTAATGATTGGATGAAAATGAACTGCTTGATTAAAGCTGTCGTGACTTTTGGCTCCATCTATATGTTTTGATCTGTGCTGTGTTTTTTCTCTGCTGTGCTGCTCAATACTGGATAGACTGCATTTATTACTTTGCGTGTTTTCTCTCTTGAGGCTGAACGTAAAGGTCAAAGTCGATGAATAGATCAGCACAGAGAGGTGTAAAGTTTGACACTGAAATAACAGATGCACTTTTTTCCCAACCCAGTGTGTGTGGTTTGATGCAGTCATTGAAGTCAGGTGTTGTTTGAGGTGTAGTCAACTTAGAATTAGTGAAGTAAAGTGATCAACCATAGTTTGTTTATCCAGGTTCATTCCACATAATACGTGCTAATCGTTGATCAGTGTGGGTTTTTTATTGACTAATAGAGATATGTAGAAATTAAGGCGATAAATTGTTTATACACTACTTTTCAAAAGTTTGGTTTCACTATGATTTTTATTTAAAATAAATGAATAGTTTTATAAATTATTTTGGTATGCATTAAATTGATCAAAAGTGACAGTAAAGACATTTATAATTTCAAATAAATGCTGTTTTTTTAACTATTCACCACAGAATCCGTTTTCAAAAAAATAGTTCAATTCAATTCAATTCAAGTTATTTGTACAGCGCTTTTCACAATACAAATCGTTGCAAAGCAACTTTACTAACTTTTTTGGAATCGGGTTTGTACACATGGCAGAAATGTATGGAGAAATCAATTAAAGACATAATCAAACAGACGATGAACACTATTAACAGCAATTATTATATGATGCAATCAAACTTATAGCAAAATGTGGTAGTTCTGTAAGTTGTTTCAGGGTTGGCATCATCTGAGGTCCTCTGAGGGGTTGGCATAATCTCTTCTCAGGTGTTCTTAGAGGTCATGAATGCATGAACTAGCTTTTCTGCATCAGAAACAGGTAACATTTTTCATAACATGGCAAAGTTTCTAAGATGGAAGAATGCTGTTTTTGTAACATGGGAAATATGATTTTCAAAAGACAAGTTGCTATCTAATATAACACCCAGATTTTTGACTGTAGAGGAAGTAACCGTGCATCCGTCTAGTTGCAAATTGTAATCCAAGAGATTCTGTGTACTGTCTTTTGGTCCAATAAGTAATATCTCTCTTATCCGAATTTAATAGGAGAAAATTATTGGTCATCCAATCTTTTACATTTTTAGCACACTCTGTTAGCTTAGATAATTTAGAAGTTTCATCTGGTCTTGTTGAGATATATAGTTGAGTATCATCGGCATACTAAATAGTAAGCCTTTTTAACATTGATAATAATAAGAAATGTTTGTTGAGCATTGATTTCCGAAGGATCATGACACTGAAGATTGGAGTAATGATGCTGAAAATTCAGCTTTGCCTGAACTGCATTTTAAATATATTTTAAAAAAGTAAACATTTATTTTAAAAATTGTAATAATATTTCACAATATTACTGTTTTTACTGTAAATGAATCCAGTCTTTCTGAGCATAAGAAATTTAAAAAGCTCAATAGTGCTAAACATGCATAGACAATATTATACAATAAAGTTATGGCAAATGAGATGTGAAAAAATACTATGAAAATTACACTTGTTTTATCTAACATTTGCTTTTTTCACATTTTATCACAGACATAATTTCCGAAGTTTACATGGTTATTGCCCAATGCTTGTTGCATTTTGCGTCCTTTATTATAATTTTTAAATGTTTATTAATTGATTGATTGATTGATAGATTGGTTGGTTGATTTAGCTATTTTTCATTAATTTATTTATTGCTAAAAACACATTTTTCCATATTTAAATCTTTAGTTTTTCTAAAATTAGTACAGAAAATGCAAAAGTCTGCATACTTTGTGTTTCTCTCCTAATGTTATAACCATATCCAGACAGAATTTGCAGCCATTTTTTTGCATTTTCTGTGCTGATTTAGGAGGGGGGATACCAGTGGAATAATCTGAAGTAGATTTAAATATGCAAAAATATATTATAATAATATCTCATCTTAAAATGTATTATAATTTTGCAAAGCCAGCCAATCAGATTTTTGCTTGTCATTTTGAGAAATGTCATCAGATGGTCCAGGAACGTTAAATGGGTGCTCCATTAGAATTTGAATAGAGACTATATAGGGTAGAGACTGTAAGTGCTCTAGAGAATTCAAGAAATAACCTGTTTTCAATCACATTTATCTTAAATGCCGATAAAACCCAATACCGTCTGTTTTGTCCTTGTGAGACGGCCTATTGATTACTGTTTGCTTATGCAGTGAATCTGAAGGCAAACTATTTTTGAGCATCGATCATTGTTATATTAGTGTAGTTCTGTGAACTGTGGGTGATATATCACCATTGCACAGATACAAGAGTATGGCTGATATGATAGATCACACAAATATAAACAGAGGGTGACCTTCAGCATGGAGTTCAGCAGATGCTGAGAGTGAGTTCAAAGCTCTGTGAATCCCTCCATCAGAAGGATGGGACTAAATCGTGTCATGCTAGGGCTGATGGGAGCTTGTTATAGCTTCAGAGGTAGAAGCAAGGTTATGACACCAGTTAGAAGAAACTTGTTGACAACTTAAAAAAAAAAAACTATGTTTGTAGACTTCAATGCAGTTTTAATGCACTTGCGTTCCTTTGACAAATATTTCTGCATTAGTGTTCATTCATGCTACATGCATAGGATGGAAGGTGGATAAGTCAGCGGAATATGTCTTTGAAGGAGCGCGAGTCAGAGAGATGGTGGAGGTGATGCGGGCTTTGATGGCTGTTGCCGGGCAACGCAATCCATCTGTCTGACTGTCGGGGGCTTGAAAGGCCAGATCTGCTTCGTTTCATTTATTCATGCCACGTTTACCTGTTACTAGGTAGAAAAAAAAACTGTGGAGCACAGTCACAGCTCATTTTCCAAGATGACCATATGCAGGTTTTGAACATGTAACATGACTAGAACCTGGGCGGATCAAAGGGGGAAAAAGGCATTTGTATCCGACAAAATTATTAGACTCTATAGAAATTGATCATTGCTATACAGGCTTGATGTACTATTGCATTTATCAGACTGGCATGTAATTGGTTTGTTTCTTTATTTGTTTAGTTAGTTAGTTGGTCATTAGTCAGTTAGCCATTTGGCCATTTATTTATTTAGTCATTCATTTATTCCTATTTGTTTGTTCATTCATTAATATTAATTTCATCATTTTTTTTATTCCTGTGTTTGTTTAGCAATTTAGTCATTTATTTATTAATTAATAATTTATTAACTCATTCATTCATTCATGCGGTCATTTATTTAGTCTTTCATTTATTCCTGTTTGTTTCATTCATTATGTGTTCATTTCACCATTTATTTATTACTGTGTTTATTTATTTAGCCATTTAGTCATTGTATTGTATTTGTCCTGTATTTATTAATTTGGTAATTTATTTATTTTTATTTATTTATTTATTTATCATTCATTCATTCATTATTGTAGTCATTTATTTATTTTAGTATTTAATAAATGAAGTCATTTTATTTATTTATTTATTATTTTGCATCATTTTACATTTGATTTGATTAGATTTTTCTATTTTTTATTTGCTTTTACAAGTTGAGTTACACAGATGTTTTTATTTATTTTATTTTTTTATTTTTTCATTTAACTTTATTTCTGTATTTCCCCCTCTTTTCTGTGTTGTTTATAGAAAAAATAAATAACAAATATTTGACAAAAAAAACATACCTCTAATAAAGAATAGTAATTTTTGGAAAACACGCAAAGCAAGGTCAACTTGCACATATTTCAGTGCAGACTTGTTAGGGAGATTTTTGACTTAGTAGCAGTGTTATCTATATGGTATGTATATGTATATAACATGTATGTTTTTTTTCGACATGCATGAAAATCCCACACCCCTTCTGTCCTGTTGCATTGTTAGAGCATCTTTCATCACTTTGTCTGCCATTTGAGCACAATCAGTATGGCCATAATACCTCTAGTTGTTGAATGCCTCTGAGATACTCTGCTGTTGACCTGTACTTAATTAATTTGTGATGGCAATTTGTGAGCTGCTAGCACAGGCTTGACTTGTTTGCTTATGCTGAAATATCCACCATGCATTATTTAGTGTTTGCAAATCTAATAAGCATGCATAGACTGTAATGGCTATAGAGAGGCAGACATTCCATAAAGAGGCCAACTAACACATGACCAGATGAATTTTCAACATTTGATTGCATACGGCCAAATCATTTTTTAACATGTCATATGCTGAAAGCGAGGCGTGGCATTACTTTCACAAGAGTTCAGACTCAGTTTTTGGTGTATGATAAAACAAACAAACACTTCTAACATTTGTTTTACATGCAGCCTTGAGGTTTCAGCGTTGTTATTTTAATGTGCTTTGTGCAATTATGCATGATCCTTAAACACAATTTTTCATATTTAACTGCATTGTAACTGAGCACGTTAGTTCTTCTCTCTGGAGATAATCTAAAACTGTTTGTGCTTCATAAAATGGCTTTGCATGTGTTTTTTTCCCCCCTGAAAGTTAAATGAAGCATTTATGTGCTAATTCTGTTTATAGACTGTGGTAAAGCCGTTTAATTAAATCAGTGCACATGTGTAAGCCTGCCTCATCTAGCTAATATATTACTCCCTGATTTGATTGATCTTCTGTTCTTGGCTATAGTGAGAAGATGCGGTACGCTGCTTAACTTAATTTGAAATATAATACCCTACATATTCATCTTAGATTAAGAATATAACAGTCTTTATTTATGTAGCGTTATTTATTTGTTACCATGCAATTAGGATATTGTTTCAGAGACTTTTAAGCCATAATTACCATAGAACAGTGTCTAAAAACCGATTACAGGGATGATTTCTGGGGTTAATGTTCTTGCTTGGGCACAATGGTGATAGTCTGGGATCAAACAAGTGATCTTTTAGTACCTAGCCTTGAGTTTTCACCATTACTCAACCACTCCCTCAACAACTATATAAAAAAATGAGGTTTTTCATTTTTCATTTAATTTTTATACATTTTTATTTTATTTTTCATAAGCAAAATGTAAATAATTTTTGAATTTTTAAAATTATTTAATCAAATTCACTTGTTGTTTTTACATTTCAATTCAAAAATAAAACAAAAATGTTAAAACAAAAATTCAAATTAGAAATTAAGAATTTAAATTAAATTATTCCATTTAAAATTTAATTACTTCAATGCAATGCTATTATTTATTTATTTTTATTATTTTAATATTTATTTATTTTATTTTTATTCCTATTCCCTTCCTCTTTGTGGTATGGCATGGCAGACCCAATTTATTTATTTTTTTAAATAAATATTAAATAAAATATAAATATTATTTATAAAATGTATTCGTTTATGAATACAATTTATTTATAAATAAAATGTATTCCTATTTATTAATTAATTTATTTATATTTATTTATAAAGAATATTTTATCATATTTATTTACGTAAATAATCATTTAATTAATCAGGTTATTTGTTTATTAATCATAATAGGATTAGGTCAAAACTGCTACAGAATGACTCCTGACATTTCTAGATGATTGACCATTTTAATTTACAAAATCGTTTTAAAAGTAATAATCCATCTAATGCACTATATTGTGCATCGCATTTATATTTCAGTTGTATTTTTATATTGATCTCATGTATTATTTGTTTTTTATTGTATATACTGATCTATTTCTTTTGGCCTGTTTTATGGTGCTTGCATGCACCAAGGTCACTAGAGAAAATGCATGTGGTTGTTTTCATCCTCACGAGGGAGAGCAACTACAGTATACCTTGACTAGGCTAGATTAGGCTAAAATCACTCAATCAGTCAGTCAGTATTTTTTGGAAACTCAGGTCATCACAAAGCAATCACCTTTCCAATCACATGACCTGACAGGAAGACGACAAACAAGCCCCAGTTCACCAAGTGCACTGATGGCTTAATTATGTTTGCCATAATATTTCATCCAGTCACGGCAGCCTATCTTAGACACACCAAGACCATTATTGTGAATTATTTACACTGTTCCAGAGCCCTATATGTGACTCCTGGCATGCACGAGGTCCCTGTAGGAATTCTGGCCCCGTAGAGGATATCCAGCCACGTTTGGAGTTAAATAACCTCATTTAGCCGGTGTGGGCCATTTATTCCCATCTCTGACCATGCAGGATGTGGAAATGTTGAATAGCATTTTGCATCCATACTACATAGCGTGTGAGATTAGAATGAATGAATTGAGAATAGTATGCCTGAGGTGCTCAAATGGTATACTGAATTTTTGAAGTATGCATCTGTGCATGCTCTTATGCAAAAATGTTTTCTTCCCTGCTACATAGTATGATTAAAATTAGTAAGATGTCTAAATAAACCTGAAAGAAATAGTGAATTTGGAGGTGATGAGTTCAGCAGGATGATAATATTTGTAAGTCAACACAAACGGAATGTGACAGAAGGGTCTTTGGCATCAAGGGGCTTTTTTCCCCCAATAGTGATATGATATGGTATAATATAATTTCATTTGATTTTAATAATGTTATTTAAAAAAAATAATTTAAAGAAATATAGAGATACTTAGTGTATAAATATTTATTTTGTTTTTATTTAATTTTTATTTATTTGTATAATTTCATTTACGGTGAATTTTTAGGTGATAAGGTTTTTTTTTGTTTTTTTTTAAATGGTAGTAGTCCCAATAAGTGATTATAATATAATATAAATATAATATAATTTAATGAAATGTAGAGATATTTACTGTATAAGTGTAGTTTTTTTAATTATATTTTTTTATTTATTTTTATAAAAAAAAAAAAAATTTTGACATGTATGTCCCAATAGTGAATATAATATAATATAATTTAAATGTATGTAAATAATATATTTAATTTCATTTCATTAAAAAAAAATAATAATAAAAAAAAATAAAAAATATACAAATTAAATGCATTTTCCAGATACTTGGTGTATACATATTTATTTATTTCTTTGTTTATTCAAATGTATTAACTTTTTAAAATAAACTTCTTAGTAGCAGTGAATTTTCAGGTGATGAGATGATAACATCTGTATGTCGATTCAAACAGAATGTGACAGAAGGGTCTTTGGTATCAAGGGGCAATTTTTTTGACATGGTAGTATGTCCCAATAGTGCTGCACTTTTTTAATAAATGCACAAGGTATTGAGATTTTGAGTAATTGCCCTCATCCATACACATTTAGCAACACCTTTAACCCCAGCCTGACACTGCGATATCTTTTGCTTGCGGCGTCCGCTCGTGAGCCGCCTGTGTTTGTTTGAGCAGCAGAGCGGTGGATGCTGCTGGACAGCAGTCTGTCAGGCTGGGCTTAATGAGTTTTTTAGGTAAATGAAGAAGTGAATGAGGCTCTATACTTAACACAGACACTGTGATTGTGGGTCATTTTACGCGGCTCCATTTTGCATCGTTGCAAAGCTTTGACTGTAAGATGGATGAGGGTAATTTTCATGGCTTTGGGCAGCAGTTTATCACGAGGAAACAAACAGAAGGCTTTAAATCACCGATTTACGCGGTTCCATTTTGCATCGTTGCAAAGCTTTGACACTGTAAGATGGATGAGGGTAATTTTCATGGCTTTGGGCAGCAGTTTATCACGAGGAAACAAACAGAAGGCTTTAAATCACCGTGTATTATAAAACGCTATAGAACACACGCAAACACACACACAGTACAGGAGTGGCACGTGTACATGCACAGCTCCAATCTTCACATATTGACATTTAAGTGCATATTTATAGACTCAGGATCCCTGTACCATAATTTCAACAGTCACAGATATTTGCATACAGGTTTTGGGAATGTGTCGCATACTGTTAAGATTTTATGCAAACCATCTTGATGTGTAACAAAAGTATTTATTTGGTTAAATTAAATTTATTTGTATAAATATAATTTTATGATTTTAATCATTTTAATTTCAATAAATCAGTAGACATGTATTATGTCAAATGTCCAGATGATTTGTGAATTAATAAATCAATAATTAATTAATTAATCATATAAATATCTGTTATATATTTATTTAAATGTAATTTTATGATGATAATCATTTTATTTAAATAAATGTTCATGTCAGTATACATTTTATGTCAGCTATCCTGATACTTAGTGTATATTTATTTATTTATTTATATTCAATTTTTATGATTTTATTAGTTTAAATAAATAATTAAATAAATGTCATCAAGTCAATAGACCTTTTAATACGTCAAGCATCCAGATACGTAGTGTATAAATATTTATTTACTTAAGTATAAGAAATTGAATTAAAATATAAATGTTAAGGAAAGTGGTTGGTTTTACACCATTTTATGCAATTTGTCTTCACTAGTACATAGGCATACATGGTTCTTGTGCTTCCAGTTTAGTGTAAAAAAGGTGAAATATATACCAGTAATATAAAGATAATAGACCAATCACATTTCACTTTGCAAATATATGCAACAAAGAAGACTAATTGCAGTTCAGAATGCAGTGTTCAGGTTTTGAATTGCCATTATTATGACAATGTTTGCTAATGAGAGATTTTCCAAATGTAATATTATTTAGAAGTAGAAGAGGACTGTGCTTTGAACCTGAAGTTTTCTCTATAAGAAGCTCACCTTCATGTTCTGTCGAGACTTAAGACCTGTCTGTGAATTATATAATAGTACATGATGACCACGGGCCAGACATTTGAAACCAACATAATCATACTAATTTACTGCACTGAAGCTACAAAAGCTTCCTGTCATCTAAGGCTTCTTTCTAGCCCGGCTCAGACACAGAAGTGATAATAGCTTACAAAAGTCTATGTATAGATTACATTGTGCTGCTGAGAACTGGTGTCACAGCATCCTTAAAGGAGCACAAAATCATAGTAGTAATCTAATGTCACGTCAAAACAGTGGAATTAGATCTAGCATTTTCACCTTTATCTGAACAAAGGAGACAATACTAGTAATTACAGAGGCTGAGGAGGATGGCACATGTGTCTCATACCATGCATCCTGCACAGACCTCTTAGTCTGCATTGATTTGCAGAATTTACACATAACATGCAACTTATTAATGCTAAGCAAAACATGCTCAGGATATTTACTTTTTTATGACTAAAAGGAATTCCTGTGAATGAAACCATAGGTTTTGTGACAGTAAACATGATCATTTGGTCTGTACAGTCAAAATGAATCAGTTTAGTGTCTGAACCTTAAAAAAAAACTAGGCATGAACTTTGTATTAAGTCAACATGAATGTACATTTGCATATGTTACATCCATTATGTATTGTATTTCAGAGCGTAAAAGAATATTTAAGATATTGCTGGGAAATATATATATAGAGAGAGCGAGAGAAGAGAGTATAGTTACCCAAAATTAAAATTCTGTTCTGATTCTGAAAATCATTTACTTACCTTTGTCATTTGAAACCTATATGATTTTCATTTTTGAAACTCAACATTTAAAAAAAAAAAAGCTTTTATATTTTATTTAGTTTTTTGTTTTATTTAGTTTTATGTTATGTTATGTTATGTTATGTTTTGTTTTTAATCATGTCTCAGTGTTTTATTTTAATAAAGTCCATACACTTAAAAAAAAATAAAAAATACTTTTATTGTACGGACAAAAACAAAAAAATCTTTTTTTTGGACTATCCCTTTAAATTACTACTTTATATTAACTATCTATTAATAACTATATCAACTAAGTCTTCAATAACATTAGCAACAAACAATGCCTAAATAGTTTATAATTTGGCCATTAGTTAGTATTAACTAATAGCACAGAGCAAGATATTGTAGAAAGCTATTCTGTTCTTGTCTAGCAGCAGATGATGTACATTTTTGCATCATTTTCTGAAAGAGAAAGACTGTAAATGTGTATATATGATAACATTTTGTACTAGGAGTGTGCTAGCAAATAAATGGCTTCAGTGCTAACTGACATGGACTAAAAGCCATCCAGTTCTGATTTTATGGGGTCTTTAAAGAAACTGGCATTTAAAGTCAGACAAGCACAAACACACACGCACACTTGCTCTATCACATCAGTGTTTATTACTTCATTCAAAGTGTCTGGGCCGTTTTGTGTGGTGCTTTCCTGAGGAATTATCTCCATTAGCATGCATAGCCGCCCAATATCAAACCACTTTTCCCTCATTGATCCTTGCTGTGCATGAAGGCTGCCAATTTGTTTATATTTGCATTCAATTTTTATATAATACACAGCAAAAAACGGCCAGCTGGGTGTAATTGGATTGTGTGCTGTTGGGCTTTCATATGTGGACGCATTAGTGATTGCTCAAGTAGCAATGACCTTGGGCTAAACAACGCTCTCTTCCCCGCCTGACAAACCTCGCCGGCCCTCCTTGACTCGTGCCTCCTCGTTCCTTTTTGAGATGCAAATGGGTTCAGCGAAGGTCCCACGGGGAGGTTTGTTCAGCTAACTCTACTGAGCACGTGCCGAGACATGAGTATGTGCTCACCTTGTGCTCTAACGGGGCAAAGATGCACCCAAATCTCATCAGGGCACAAGAAACGCTGTTGTCAAGTGTTACAAGGAGATGTTTACACAGTACTGTCATTCAAAATGAGGCTTTAATGAATTCATGTACCCTTTTGCTAGTTTTTAGATATTTGAATAAGATGGAAGTGTTCATCTGACATGACATGGACACTGAGGGTGTATTCACACCTGTCTTTTTTGGTTCGATTGAATCGAACTCAAGTTCGTTTCCCCCCTTGGTGCAGATCTTTTGGACAGGTGTGAATACAGCAATCGCACTTGGGTGCGAACCAAACAACTGTACTGAAACCCAGCTGAAGAGGTGATCTCTGTCCGCTTCCAAACAAACTCTGGTACGCTTGAATCAATGAACCAATGAATGGATGATTTTAAGCACACGTGTGATTTTGTTTACAATTTCTGGTTCACTTGCAAAAAGGGCAGTGTGAAAGCAAACCACACCAAACAAATAACAAAAAAAAATTTAAAATCAACATTGTATTTGGTCCGGACCAAAGCAAGTGAACTAGCAGACTTTCCTGTGTGAATACACCCTAAGTTTATCACGTTTCACCCTCAGAACTCTAAAGAGATATATTTTAAATGATATTCTCCATAGTGTATTTTAAAAGAATTATACATATATATGAATTATATCTATGTATATATATATATATATATATATATATATATATATATATACAGTATATATACACACACACATATGTATGTAGCACCACTGAACAACATTTCACTCTTTATTTAATTTTTTCCTTTATTTTATTCATAATGAGAATGGGTTGATTTGCTTCACATAATGCACAATGAATAATTAATGGTAAATGTCTTAATGTATAAGCAAATATTTATATTTTTCACATGTGTGGTTTTTTTTTTTGTATTGTGTCATTGTTTTTATGAAAAATAAGCATATTTCTCCTTTCCCCCTTCAAATTCACTTTACAATGAGTCTGGAGTCTGATGAGTCTGCATCATATATCTGACAGACATTATACTTTATTCATTCATTCATTCATTCAATTTAATTTTATTTAATTTTATTTCATTTAATTTCATTTTTGTAAATCATATGATTCTCAATGGTGATTCTCATGTAATCTAATGACTTATATTTAAATTAGAATAAATTTTTAGACAGTAGACTAAATACTACAGTACAATATTGTACATATATTGTCAAGATTAGCATTATTTACAGTGGGGAAAAAAAGTATTTAGTCAGCCACCAATTGTGCAAGTTCTCCCACTTAAAAAGATGAGAGAGGCCTGTAATTTTCATCATAGGTATACCTCAACTATGAGAGACAAAATGAGAAAAAAAATCCAGAAAATCACATTGTAGGATTTTTAAAGAAGACAGATTGATTGATTTGGGGGTATAATATGACTGTTATTTTTTTTTGACAGAATTATGAGTTTCACCAAGACTATTTGATCTCAAGTTAGATTTATTTTGCTTAATCACTTGTGAATAGAACATTCGGATCTCTTATTAGCATATTTGGTTTATTGAAGTGATGCTGCCTGATGCTGCTTAAAATAAGTCACCTTGACTCTGTCTTTGGCCTTCATACGGCAGAGAGAGAAAAACAGGAAGGGAAAGAAGAAAGCCAAGGGGATCCATCTAAAATTAGCTGCTATGAGAACAGCATCTTGATGGAGGAGTTCACAAGGTTCTCCATCTAATCCAAGCAATCTACAACAAAGCCAGAAGTTTCCTCCAAACTAAGCACTCCGTATGAAAGGAGCGAGAAATGTTTGATGTGTGCGTCCAAGCACAGCAGAAGAAAGTTAGCTGAAACAGACTCTTTTTCCTCTCGTACTGCGTTCGCATGATGTAAGTTCTCATTACCAGAAGCATGAAATGATCAAAAGATTCATGAAGCTTAAACTCATTGACTTTCGATCCTGTTGTTTTGTGTTTCCAACATCATTTGACCTGAAATGCGTTGGTTTTTTGAAAATGTATGTAGCATGGCCGATGGGCATTGCCAGAGCAATGTTTTCAAAGGCTAATGCATGCACCCTCAGTGGCCCCAGTGTATCATGGGAGCATTGCATTCTCGGTGTGCTCTGTGTTTGTTTTTGTTGAGTCATAAACATACATAACCCATGAAAACCCAAGAGCTCGCTGTCAGAATGACTCATTTGGGTTCCGATGTGTCCATGGGTCACAGTCATGCATGCTGCTTCTGCACTGTTGTTCATTTTTATTGGGGCGTGTTATTTATATGAGACACAGCCATGTTGTCTGATGAAGTTGTGCCTGTTTAGGAAAGCAGATCTCACCATGTTGTGTTTGATTTTACTGGATTAGTCTGAAAAGTGAAGATAAAACAGCATAGCCCCTTAGTGTGACCAATTAGTGACACTAAAACCTATATGAACATTTGGGAGATCATCACATTTATGCTCAGCATTTTATGATATTAGTTTTTAGACAATAGTTGGCAGATTTCACATGCAATGTGTTAATTGAACTGAGTGTCTTTTAAAGGGTTTCCATAACGTAATCAGTCTGAATTTATTTTATTTTATTTTTTATCAGAGTATTTTGTCCATAAAAAAGTAATTTTACCCAAAATTACGTACATCTTCATGGTTACCCAAATATGTGCCATATGTTAAATGCAAAATGGACTGTTTTTTCTTTCTTTCATGATCTTGCATTATATAAGTAAAATATGTAATGTATAGATATAATGTTAAACTAAAATGTAACATTTTAAAGTTTGTAACCGGACACGTGGGAGATCGTTTAACGTCGTCATTAGATTACGGGATCCTGCTCAGCTGAGGATAATTGTATAATATACACATGAGGGTCAATGCACTCTAAATCCCATAATCCACCAAACTCTATTACTGAAGTCTATTATTAGAGGAGAACCAGTTGACATTTCACTCTGAATGCATTAAAGAGGCTTTATTGAAATGCATTGTGGTGCTTCAGATATGCTTCCAATGTAGAAATGTGACACATGCGTACATGTGCATAGTATATGCTGCACTGTTGTACTGCAAAAACTCAAGGTTGGTGTGGCCATTGACAACCTGCTTTTACTCTTGGTCTTGGTAATGATCCTATAATGAAGTTGAATGAAGTTACATGCAACATTGTGACCGACAATCAATAGTTCACACTCCTATTGTGTTAAAATTAACCTGATCCCCAGAGGGCAAACACTTTATCCTGTTGTTGTGGAGGGTTAACAAAGATGAAAAAAGTGCATTTAGCACCATCAGGCCATTCAAGATGTAAAGGAGTTTGTTTCTTCATCAGAACAGATTTGGAGAAATGTAGCATTCCATCAATTGCTCACCAATGGATCCTCTGCAGTGAATGGGTGCTGTCACAATGAGAGTCCAAACAGCTGAGAAAAAAATACAATGGAAATCAATGGTTACCGTCAACTGTTTGGTCACGAACATTCTACAAAATATCTTCTTCTGTGTTCTGCAGAAGAAAGAATCTCATACAGGTTTGGAATAACTGTAAATGATGACAGAATTGCCATTTTTGTGTGAACTATCCATTTAAGTCTTATTTATATGGCTGTACATGTATATTATATGCATTTCTTATTTTGCTTGATAGCAGAAATCCTAAAATATTATTTTTACCTCTGACATGTTTTTTCTTGCTTTGAGGAAAACTTACTCTAAAAAAAAAAGTGTCACCGCTTACCCCACAGCGATAGTTAATCAATTGGCATTTGAATTGTGCCTTCAATCTTTCTGTTACTATTCAATAAATTCTATCAGGTGATTTGTATTGGAATTTTATGAACTTATAACTCTGCTATTAATAATATTAGATCAATCTTTGGCTTGGGTGTTCAAATCCATATTGATTAAGTTGGGATTGTGAAATCAATGATAAAGATTGGGCTAATATTAAAAAAATAATAAAAGATTGGGCTAATATATGAGGCTTTCTTACCACACTCTTCTGGTAGAACATTATTTAAATGTTATACATAACTGGTAGATTAAGAAGATTAAGGTTTTTAGATTTTTTATTTGGCCACGAGTTGTTAAATGAAGTATTAATTTTTTCCAAAATAATAGCTATTGGATAAACTGTGTCTAACGCTTTGGGGTAAGTTGGGTCAGGGGCTCAACTAATAGCAACAGTAAGATTTGCTTCCAATTGCAGGAAGAATTGTAACAAATACTATTGCAAAATGTTGAAAGTGGTTTTATTGCATTCAGATATTATTAATATTGAATCTTTTCCTTGGCTGATTAATGAAAATGTGATTAATTTGCAGCAAAAATTAGATTTTAGAATGGTATTATGCTTAGTAATTTTTTTGTCATGTTCATATTTTTATTTTGGTAACACCAATTCACAAAAGAAGATATTTTGTAGAATGTTTGCGACCAAACAGTTGCTGATAACCATTGAATTCCATAGTAGGAAAAAAATACAATGGAAATCAATGGCTACCGTCAACTGTTTGGTCACGAACATTCTACAAAATATCTTCTTTTGTGTTCTGCAGAAGAAAGAATCTCATACAGGTTTGGAATAACTGTAAATGATGACAGAATTGCAATTTTTGTGTGAACTATCCATTTAAGTCTTATTTATATGGCTGTACATGTATATTATATGCATTTCTTTTTTTGCTTGATAGCAGAAATCCTAAAATATTATTTTTACCTCTGACATGTTTTTTCTTGCTTTGAGGAAAACTTACTCAAAAAAAAAAAGTGTCACAGCTTACCCCACAGCGATAGTTAATCAATTGGCATTTGAATTGTGCCTTCAATCTTTCTGTTACTATTCTAAATCTTAAACCTCTACACTGTAATTTTAAGAGGGAAAAGGTGTTTCAGACTGTTTGAAGACATTTTGGAAATCCCAGAATCCAGTTCTCTTTTAACAGCCTAATCAGTTCAGAGATCTGAAGCGGTTATCTGAGGAAATGAAGGGGAAGTGTTATAGTAAAGCCGCTCGTCTCAGTCTGGACTCCCACTACATGCGCTGTCTTATGGGAGAAGGTGTCCATAAAAACCGACACTGAATTCTGTTCTATTGTATCCAACAGACTAACTTGAACATCTTTTGATGTTTCATTCACAGCCAAGTTTTCCAATCCAGATTTGATTCTTTACCCAAATGGTTTGATCTTCTGAGTAGTCTTTGTCAGTCGCCCTCTGTGTTAATGGAATTTCAGGTTTTTGATCTTTTTTCATTGCCTGTTCCAAACATGAAAGAACTATGTGTTTCCAAAGAAATGTTGATGTCGTATTCATCAGCGCAGATGCTACCCCATCGCTAATAGCAAGATTTGGGCAGATTTTCCCATCAATGCTGAACTTGTATCTCATTCTCACTCATCTGCTTCCTGTGATTATGATGCAAACATTTAATTCGGCACATTTACTTTTTAACACTCAATGAGACACCCTGACATGGTTTGAGTAAAAAAGAGAAAAATAAAGAAAAGCCACCTATTAAAATAGATCTACTTAATCTATAACTGGAGTTATTAGTCTGTAAGTCTCACTACTAGGCTTGCCGCGATAGACGGTGCTGACGGTGATAGCAGTGTTAAGCCACAACACCGGTTATGTCACTTGCCCACCATAGTCGTTTTGATTTTTTTATAGTAATAAAAATCATTTAGTTCAGTAAAAGAGCAGACACTTTGCATTCAAGCAATTGACACCGAACTGCCGCTAATTCGAAAGTGAAAGTAAAATGCGCACGGCGCTTTTAAGCTATTTGAAAGCGAGGAAAAGAGGGGAAATTCAAACGAACTAAAAACAAATTGCTTTACGCCGAATTACCGCTATTTGAAAGTGAAAGTAAAATGCGCATGCAGCTTTTACAAGCTATTTAAAAGCAAAGGAAAGCGAGGAAAAGAGGGAACGCCCACGCCCCCACGGTGATACCGGTATTACCGGTGTTGTCACACGTCGATTAACCGGTGGGAAGATTTCCTCACCGTCACAACCCTACTCACTATAAGTGGCTAAGGTTCATTTTATTAGGAAAAGCAAAATAAATGCATTTGTTTTACATCCTCTTTGTGTCTTAAAGGAGCATCAGGCAGATGTGAAGACCACCGATGTATCAAATAGGCCTATGTCGTGACATTTCGCTTTGGTTGGTTTGAAAAGTGATAGTAGGTGATTGAGAGAGCCTTTAAAGCTGTGGAAGGTGGCTGAGATGATTGACGCATTGCAAGCATCATTGAGCAAGTGATTTCTGGATATTTCCTGCGTTTATCCTCGGCCTGCCAGGTTGGAACTCAGTTTAGCGCAGTTAATTGCCCTTTTGGTCTCATACAGTTGCTGTTTTCTGGCTTTCTTTCAGTCACGCGGTTTTGTGATTGTTCCCTGATATGGCAAGAAACTATATTTCTGACCTTTTTTTCCCTAAAAATAACTATTCCTTGTTGCCAAAATGATAAATTACATTGTTGATCTTGCTTTAAAAATACTTATCTACAACAATTACTCATGCTCTAGTTACAGTAAACTCACAAAGCAGGTCTGTGAAACCACTCAAGAGCGTTTCATTAAAATTACATTTCAATTCTTATTCTAAATTTGAATTCCAAAGCAGATCATGTATTCCCAAAGAAGAAGAAAAAAGAGCGCTTCATTCTGAATACATATATGCATAATACAAGTACAAAAAAAGTCTTTGTGTCATATTAAAATGGGATGACAGTCTTCAAAAGACGTGAGTGTGAGGGAAAGCTCGGTCTGATTTCTATATAGCTCCACATTTGGCACTTGGAAGTCTAGCGAGGCTTTTGATTTAAGTTCAGAGGGAAATCTGAGAGGGGGAGAGCCGCTGGTTAGACGCGTGCCGTTTAATGAAGTCGCGCTGGAACGCCCATGGTTTGGGATCAAAGCCGCTTTGTGAGCTAAAGAGGGCTAAACTGACAGGATGTCGGCCAGTTTCGCCCCTCTGAGTCCAGAGGAAATGAAGTTTTTACCTTGAGTGACTCAAAGGAACATTTTTCATATCACACCCTCAACTGCCCACAAAACTGACCCAAGTCCAGTAATTATTTCACAGGTGACTGGAATATATTTCTATTTTCAGCATTACATTAATGTTAATTCATTAATTCTGTATTCATGCAAAACTTTATTTTAATCACAAATGAGGTTGTTGGAGTCCACCTTCGATTAGACCTTCTAAGACTTTCCATTAAAATGTTGTATAAGCAGTGTACATGCAATTTTACATTGTGCCACTAACAGCTGCAATTTGCTTAGATCTCTTCATTTAGATATTTATGTACAGTAGTTTTTGTACTTTATGTACAGTTTTATGTACTATTTATTTATATCGCCATTTAGACCTGTTTATGCAGATATTTACCAAGATAAAGAGGATATTTTGTCAGATAAACATGCTTATGTGCATGTACAGTGATATATCTGCAACCTCAAGAAATTCACATTAAGCTTTTATGCTGATTTTTTTAAACAATTAAATACAATTTAAATGAAAAGTTAATTATTTTAATTTTACATTTGACATTTTTGCAAAGAAGTTAAATCTTGTTCAAACTCAAGGTACTCTTGCAAAAGTTTGTTTATTAATTATTGTATTTATTTATTTGCAAAATTCAGTATTAAAATATGAAAACTTCACATAATTGTGACAATTGATAAATCAGTCAGTATTTGTTTTTATACTTAATTATTTGTATATTTTTTTATTTATAGTGCATGTTTTTATTTAATTTGATCTATTGGTATTTGTTTTTATGATGTGTTATTATTTTAGGGGCTTTTTTACCATTAATATAAACTGATATGAAAGTGAAAAGAAGAAAATGAAATGATCATGATTAGAATTTACAGGTCAATGCATCTGGCCTAGCAACAGCTCAAGTCAATGATTATCTTATTTAGGTATTTATTTCATAAATTTTGTATGAGAAATGACACTCATTTTATAATGAAACCGCTAATAATTTTGCCTTTGATTTCTTATTTTTCCCCCACCTCTAGTGACTTTTACTTAATTGAAACAACTGTCGACTATCAGCCCGGTCGACTAATTTTGACAGGCGAGGAGATACGCAGGCAAGCATATCAAGACACCAACACTCTGCTAATAAATCATACTGGGGCTGTCACATGGGAAAAGGCCATCCAAATGTTCTTGCTAATTTTACAGAGTGCCATTTCGAGTATGTCTGCTCTGGCTAATGTTGGAGCTCTGCTCTGCTGTCAGCGGCGTCTACTGCTGCTAGCCTGAAGCTGTGATCAGGTGCCTGATGTCAGGGTTTATCGGCGCCGAATGGTGATTGCTTTAGAATTGGTCCTCGGCAATAAGCCTGTGCCATTTATTCAGGTAATGCAGGACAAGTGGAGTCGGCTTTGCATCCTGCATGTCTCAATAAACTAAGGGAAGATGTTTTCGAAAGATAGGAGATATGGCAATGAAATTGAGTAGTGGTATTCGAGATATGTGAATTACTAATAAACTGAATTCGACTTCTGTTCTCAATAGATATTCTAAGCACAGACTTATTTACATTTGTGCGTTTTATTTGAATGGCATCATCTTGGACTGAATGTAATATTCTTCTGATTTTTTTGTTGAAAATTGCTTTGTTGAATTCTTTATTGTTTTCATTCACAACAGTGATATCACAATTTAAACAATGGAAAACTGTCAGACAATTGATCTCAGGACGTCAACATTTCAATAGCAATGGTAAAGTGTTCACTGCACAGAGACAGTACCAGTTTCCCTCTGATTCAATGAAATGAGGAAAATATATCACTTTAGAGTCTCTGATGGGTCATAAACTATGTTACTGAGCTGTCAACATTGTTAACGGGGTATCAAAAGGAATAGTTCAGCAAAAAAAACCTGTAAGACTTTTCCCCCCATATTTACACACCTCGTTTCCATTCAACAAAAGCAAATAGTGACCCGTTTTCAAATAAGCACCATAAAACTCTCATTTAAAAAAAGAATAATTCAAACAAAAATGAACTATTACCCTCAGGTCATCCAAGATGTAGGTGAGTTTGTTTCTTAATCGAAATGTACTATTAAATCCCTTGCTCACCAATGGATCCTCTGCAGTGAATGGGTGCCGTCAGAATGAGAGTCCAAACAGCTGATGAAAACATCACAATAATCCACAACACGACTCCAGTCCATCAGTGTTAATGTCTTGTAAAGTGAAAAACTGCATGTTTGTAACTATGAAAAAGTCTGTTGTCCTCTCACATCGAAATCCACTGACATATATATATATATATACAGTGTGTTTAGAACTGTTTTTGCTTGTAAACTGTGCTTGATCTGTGCATATTTCTCTCCTTATTCAGACGAGGCAAATTTTCAATGGAGGAAGTAGTGCTATGGATAGAGGACACATATTCAGCTAGAAGCAACAGTCTGAAGTTAATGAAGTCTCATGATGAATTTGTTTATTACTAACACACAGCTTTTCATTTCACAAGACATTAATTGATGGACTGGAGTCGTGTGGATTATTGTGATGTTTTTATCATTAGTTTGGACTCTCATTCTGACGGCACCCATTCACTGCAGAGGACTGAAACTTGATCGGTTATGAGACATGCAATGCAATCATTGCCTTCGATACTGACTCAATGAGTCTTTTGAATATACACAATATGCATTCAGAATTATTTCATTTCATGTGCACTTCTTTTCCAATTCTCCCAGTCTTTCACTTTTCACAGCATTGCCCCATTATTGTTCTCCATGGTGGATTGGAGGCGAGAAATTGTTTAGCCAGTCATTTAAGCATCATGCACTGCAGGAGTCTGAGTTGGATGCTGTTTTTCATTATTGTGGCGATCCATTCTGAGCTGCAGCCTCCAGACTGTGTGTGTCTGCTGTACTCAGACACTGACCCTGAGCTCATAACTCACACACCGTGGCCTTGCCGTTGTTTGTGTGTCTAGCCGATGTTGAAAAGCATTAATCGCTCCCCAGCGCTCCAGTTGTTGCTGACCAGGTTAACTGCCCCCTCTCTCGGACCATTTACCCCGTGCCTCTTCCCCAAATAACTGCTTCAGTTTTAAGAGAGAACGCATCGATTGCTGAACAGTGCTTAATTCATTTTGATTGCTATAGCCACCATCAGAGATACGCTTTTGCTTTATTGATTAAAGGCTACTGGGATAATTTTACACACACGTGAACAAGAAATTTCATAGATGGATCACTGGGCTTTATCATTAGCCCCATTTTAACCTTTCTGCATGTGTAGTTTTGAATGCGATATTGGAAAATTTGATTATTCTTCCTGTTGTGTCAAATGATAACCAACCATCCAAGAGAATTGAATGTGTGAGTTATAAAGCAATTTTTTTTTTCAAAATGTAATTTTTATAGGCAACAAAAAATGTATAATATTAGCCTATGAGAAATGTCTAATGTCTTTTTTAATTCTGTAATTCAATAAATTCAGTAATTAATTTTTAAATTAAAAAAAGGACTGGTAAAATGTTGCAGGACGAGTTATGCAGGTTGTTTAAGTCCTTAACCCATATAAGGCATTTGAGCCAGTTGTATTTCATATTACTAAGAAATACAATTTAAGCATATCTCAAATCATTTCTCTTTTACTTTTAGTGTAATTTCTGGTGTTTTAGTATGTCTGAGGCTCATCTGTAGCCATGTTTCTTTCAGTTGTCAGCCTCAGCCAGTAGAGCATTATTTATTTCCAGTCCAGCAGTATGGTTATGTGAGCTGATTCCTACTGATTTCCTTCATCTTCATCCTCGGTGTGTGTCTCATCGAGCGTCAGAATGAAAGGCTTTGTTCTGAGTCACTCTGTTCAGTGGACGACTTCAAATGAATGAACTCATTGGTGCAGTACAAGGCCAAGTATGTAACACTATTCCGCCAACTCATTTGGCCTGGAAACATTGATGATAGCCTTATCAGTACACAGTGGATGAAAGACACAGTATACTCTCACGTTGCCAGATTTTGGACTAATGTTCCACTCTACAGCTTAATGAAATATTCTGGGTACTAAACAAATTAGGTTCAAATCAACTTTATTACCATTTTGATATGATATAATGTACCACAAAATAAATAAATAATTTAATAATAATAATTTTGGTTCATCCTTATTTTTAATATACTTATAATGGAAGTGAATGGGACCAATTTTTGAATTTTATAAAAGCACTAAATAAATATAATTTATAATAAATCTATAATACATTTTTCTGTTAAAATTCTTGATTATGTAGTGTGTTTGTGTGTGTATGTATGTATATATAAAGGTATATATATATTTTAAATAATTATTTTATGTCATTTTAGGGTTTATGGCACTGAATTTGTAAAATTGAATAGAAATACAAAAAGCTTAGTAAGTGCTTTTTTCACATTTAAATAATGTTAAGACACGTATAGTTTATGTGGTTATACTAGCATATATATAGCATTGTTAGTGCCCGCTTTTCTTTTTTTTTTTTTTAAGAAAAGAAAAGAGTAGAAATTATTTATTTTTTTGCAATTACCTTTATACCACAGAAGTTTAACTTGCATTGAACCTATAATATTTCTTTAAAGTGTCTCAAATAAAGCTCTGAATATCTTGATTATTTGATGCCATGATTTTTACATTGTAACAGTACAGTATATGATCTTACATCCCTATGGTTTAGCAGAGACCCTCTTCAGTTTACAATCCCAGTGCATGTCCACATCTCCTCTCCAATCTTCTCTAGAAGATCTCAGACCTGTGTGTCATCGGTTATGAAGCAATTCAAATAATGTGTTATCACAGTTACCTTTCCACATGCTCCATGTATCTGATCACCAGCGTGGTTGACACCTCTGATAATGCTATTGTAAGGTACGGAGGTCCAGAGGGAGATGCACTGTAGATCAGAAAGCCACATTATGAGGTTATTTACTGCTTGGACTCTTTGCCCTTTCCACTAAAGGTTGACTGGGAAAAGATGGCTATTGTTCTTCCACGTGTCTTCACAGACAGGAGGGAAATGAATGTTCAAGGTGTGTGACGGACAGGTATCCGATCATCACGATTACAATCTCACTAGACCCCTTTATTAAACACCTGTCTATCAAACTTGAGTTCTACAAGTGTAAAACTGTCCACTTGATGTCAGCCATCAGAAAAACTGCATTAAACATGAGCATTTAAAACTCTTCAACCTGGCAACTCGTATATGGTGATGTATTGTCAGTTGTATATGTTATGATATTATTCATGCGTTATGTACATAGGCTATATGAGCCAGTGTTTGTATTGCAGTAGGGTTTTGGCGCTGTGGGATCTTGTCTTCTCTGCTCTGGTTTTGTGTTTGCACTCTGGAAAAGCTTTCAGCAGAATCTGACTCGAACAGCCTCTAGGAAAATATTGATACATTTTGGAACCAAAGGTGAGCACAGATGAACACACACATATATATATACGAACGTCTCAAGCCTTCTAGTCTTTGTACCGTGACACTCCATGAAGGTCACCCTGAAAGGCGAGGCAATATTCCTGCCTAACTGCATCCAGAAGCGCCAGACTCAAAGAGCCAATCTGGCCTTTAATCTTCAGAGAAGAAGTGCACATCGTTCCTAACCTATTCCATCAGCTTTCCCTCCCCCATTACCTGCCACATCTCCCTCCATCCCCTGATCCGCTGTCCGGATTAGACAAAACAACCTTGCTTTTGTTTTGGATGCAAATAGCAGCAAATGGCCCTTTTCTGTGCAGGCGTGGAGTTTCTGCTGAGAAAGCAGCGTTACATTGTTACTGTGTAATTGAAGGGTTTTGTGTTCTTTATTTCATTAGTTTGTCTTCACGGTAAAGAAGATTCACAGAGTCACATATCAAAGTCAAAGTAGTATGTAGTTAAATATCGTTTATTATTATTTTAAATATACAAATTATGAAAATTATATATATATATATTTATATTTATTTTATATAAAATATATTTGTATTAATTTTTAAATGTAATATAAAAAATAAATGTATTTATTTATATATAACATTAAGTATTAAAATTGTTATACATTTATAAATGTAATGTATTTATAATGTATTTATTTCATAATATTTTAAAACGATTACTTTTTTACTTATTTATATTTATTTGATATAAAATACATAATTTGTATGACTACGTAAATTTACTATATATTACATTTATTATATATCAAATTATAGGTATTAACATATATACAGTATATACATTTATAAATCTATAAAATATATTTTAAATGAATTTATATTCAAATAAAATAAAATTATATGTAAATATTAAAATGATCCATTTTACTTAAATTATATATTGATGTATAATTATTTTATATAAAATATATAATTTGTATGAATATAGACATGTAAAATATATTAAATGTATTGTTTATGTATACAATTATAAATATTAAAATAATCTTTTTTTACTTAAATTACATTTATGTATATTTGATTTAAAGTATGTAATTTGTATAAATTTATAAATGTAATATAAATGTATTTATGTATATATAAAACAAAATATTTATTATAATAAATAATACTTCTAATATAATAATATTATTTATATTGTTTTTTAATATTTTAATATTTATATTGTTTTATATAAATTATTTATATAAATAAATACATTTATATTAAATTTTTCACTTAAATTATATGTTGGTTTATGTTTTTCATAAAATATATAATCTAAATATATAAATATTGATATATAAATATGTAAATATAAATTAAATGTATGTATTATTACAGTATATAAGTATATTAAAATGATCATTACATACGTATTGATGTGTGTATAGTATATATATATATATATAATACACACATCAATATGTATGTAATGATCATTTTAATTTACTTATATAGTAAGTATATAATTTAAATATATATATATTTAAATATAATATCTAAATATATATATATATATATATATATATATATATACAGTATATAATTAGTATTTTAAAATGATCATTACATATATGTATATTTATTGCACAATATTGCACATATTTATGTTATCCATTAGTGTTCTTCAAGAGTGGCGCTCAGATTAAAATGTAGAGTTGACTGACGTCTCTGCAAACACACACACACACACACACACCAGTGTCTCACCCAATTCCACATCTTTAAACCTCCAGCCCTGAACAGAGTTTATTCTCAGAGCAATTTGCTCTATATCGAATTACAGCCACCTCTTCCATTTTGGAAATTGCAGCAAACTGAGGTTGACAGTTCAAAAAATGGCAAATTGGGCAGAGTGAAGGAAAGCACTCTTGTCATAGACTCAGATGATGAATAATTCCAGCATCACTTTGTACTGTGCCATTGCTTTGCTAGCAGAGAGCTGATGAAGTCGTCTATCTGATATTCATGTGCAGTTGTACGGTTGTGTCTCATCTGACGTACAGTAAGAGTGCTGGGACGGAGCTGAGCGTGAAATGCTCTAATTATATTTCATGTATGAAAGGCTTATGCACCATGGGTGGTGAAATCCTTCACAACTGCTTTGCCTAATGAATTTTCCCTCACTGTAAAGTTGAACAGCGCCAGTCATCATGCTGCTGGGGCCATTACTGAAGCTTAATAAACTTTTTATAATCTTATAAAAGTTTGTGGAGCCTGCACAACTTGCACAGGCTCACAGTGAATGTTTATGGACTTCATTATATGAAAATGTGGGAAAACCTTTACATGCATGAAGGAAACATATTAACAATGTTATTAAAAATTCACCAAATGTATATGGATAGATTTGTTTGTTAATTATTCTCATTGTGACTAAAACCTGGTCAAATGTCATCATATTGCATACTGGAAATACATCTTTTTTTTTTTTTTTTTTAGGATTTTTTTTATTAAATATTTTTTAATAGAAATATAAATATTATTTGTTTTATTGACACATTATTTTCATAACAAGCACATTTTACAAATCAGTGTTACTTTAGTATCATTGAGACACTACTATGGTTTTTATTTATATTATCAGTCAGTTATTTTTATATTTTCCTTTTACATTTCAATTTTAGTTAAAGTTTTATTAATGTTGAGTGTTTTTGTCATTTTTATTCTTTCTATATATTCTTTTTTATAAATTTGTATTTCTGTTTTATTTTTTGTTATTGTAGTACATCAAGTTAAACTAAAATAAATGAGAAATGTTGCCTTACACATTAGCTGAAATAAAACGTTTTTTGTTTTATTTTATTTTTATTTTTATGTTTTTCATTTGAGCATATTTCAGTTTTAGTTAACCCCCAGGGGGTTTTGCATTGTTTTATATGGTTTACATTATTCTCATTAGTTTGAAATTTTAATTTAATTTAATTTCATTTCATTTCATTTAAAAACTTAAATATATTTTCTTCAAAAAATATTTAAAGACAATACAACAAATACTTTATAAATGTATAAATAATCTACAATTTAAATAACATTATTATTATTATTATTATTAATAATAATAATAATAATTACTTTAATGAAAATTAGGGGTGAAAAGGTGCTTAATTTTTTTGGTCAAACTTAAATAAATAAATAAATTCAAATTTTTTTATTAAAAATGTCATTCTTTTATGATTAAAAAAAAAAGTTAAATATATATATTTGGAGTCGTTTTTGACAGGTTTCATGAGATTCAGACAAATATGTTTCTAAATGACGTTCTCTAAAGTCTGAAGCCTAGCTATGGTTCTGAAGTGTTTGTGAGCAGCATGCACTTCACTGTACTTTGCTGTGCTGATGTACTTTTAGATCCATCCCAGCAATCAGGGTCACTTCCAGGCCATCTAAACGCCAAGTCTTCTTTCATCCCATCACATTTATGTATGAAGACAAAACAGCTGCACTCAGTTGTAAAGTATCAACATCTGTGTCCTACTTTAAAACCCTCTCCAAAAAACTGGAAAATGCATTGGAGCAGCATGGCGAGCGCATCCGCATCCAAAAGTGTTGCGCTCTTTCTCCTTCAGCGCCAAACTGGGTCAAGATAAGAATCCATCATCATGGAGAAGATAAGTGCCTGCTCTGTTTTATCCTGGTTTTTGACGCACCAAAAAGTTTTGTTGTTGTTGTTTCGATGTTCTTTCTGTGGAACGTGTGTTTGAAGCGCTGCTCCTCTAATGTGGTGCAGGGGCAGATATGGGTGCAGACAGACAGCCAAGCGTGATGTTGCATCTCTCCAAACCACAGGAACATTGTCTTCTGGCAGACATCCATCACCCTCAGCGCTGTCTGGCTCAGAGCAGATTCATTATCGGCAAAGTGCTTTACTTCCACAGCGCTGCGGACAGACTTGATGCCTGCTTCTGTCAATAAGGCATCATATTTGAACTCCCTGCCAATAATAACTCGGCTTCTGTTAGGTGCAAATGGATGGAAATGTGGTTTGTCATCTTGGTTTCACAACTAATCTTGCTGATCTGTTGTCTGAGCAAATTTATTCCTAAAATCTAACCATATAATTGAAATGTTACATGTGTTAACACAGCACTGATATAATATATAGACTTTATGCTGAATTATAGTTTACAATTTTTAAATCAACAACATATAATGCAATGCGATTTTTTAAATATTCATTACATTTTTAATAAGTTGCTAGATCTCAATTTTCTCAACATATAAATAAATACAATTAATATAATGCAATTTAATTTATTTATTCATTTAAGATGTATTTTACTTAATTTTTCCCCCCTTTTTTAATAAGTTCTTAGATCTTGATTTTATGACGTAGTATAAAACAATACAAATAACATGATGCAATTTTTTATTCTATTTTCTATTTTATTTTTCATTTCATTTTATTACATTTTTATTGTATTTTTATTTTTATTTCACTATTTTATTATTTAAATTGTGTTATTATTTTTATTTATCTTTTAATTTATGCAATTATTCATTCATTACACATTTTACTTTATTATAAATCATGTATGTATTTTATTTTAATTAACCATTTTTCAGTAAGTTGCTAGATCTTGATTTAACATACAGTATATAAATCAAAACAAATAACATAACATGATTTAAAAAATAATAATTTTGGCTTTAATTTTTATTATAATTTTCTATTTTTCTTTTTTATTTGTTTTGTTTTGTTTTGTTTATTTGTTTTGTTTTGGCCAGTGTGGTACTGTATTTGATAACTCTCTGCCAATAATAACTATTGATTGATTGATTGATTGATTGATTGATTGTCCCCTCAGAATAAGGTTTGAACAGCATGCCTAGTCCTATATTTAATAACTTATTGCTAAAAATAACTCCTCTGCTAAATCTACTGTTTATGAACCACACTGTAAAAAATGACCGTGAATTTAACGGTAAAAGACTGTAAAAATGCTACAGTAAAAACCTGTTAAATGGTTAACGGTAAATTCCCCTACTATATACGGTGAAAAACTGTATTGGACATTACATGTATTGGACATTCATTTTATAGTAGTATACCGTTTTTGGAAGTGAAAAAGACCATATAATTTACAGTGAATAACCGTAAATTGACATTCCCAGAATTCCCTGCATTACATTTCAAATTTGATGTTTTTTTGTTGAAATAACTGTTTCTTCTTAGTTTTTTCATATCAGTTTTGTATATTAGGGTTGTGTGTTACACCTAATGTTGTTAAATTAATGTTTATTGCATTATTTCAGTTTCATGTGTGTTACCATGATGGTGTTTAGTGTTTGTGTGAATGACACTGTGCACCTTCTATACATGTTATTATTTAAAAGCTGCTTGTGATGGGCTTTGGTTCATCATGTGACTTTCTCATCACCACCTGCATCTGGTGGTTATCAGTGTTTTAAAGAGGTACAAAACAGATTTCAGTACTTCAATAGGTTGGTATATTAACATTATATCAGTTAATGAAAATACGGTATTTAACTGTAAATTTAAGTTAAAACCGTCAAACCTAAAATGTTGCTACGCTGTGGTTGCCGGAATTTTACTGTCAATTTTACAAAAACATTTTTACAGTGTAGGTTTTGTTATTCTGAGCAGCAGCCAGAGTCCTCTTCTTTCAGCTTCAACATAGCAGACATTTCCCAACTAATCTTGTTGATCCATAGTCGGAGCAAATTTATCCTCGCTTCTTTTCAACCTGTCAGTCAAAGGCGAAGATCTTTATGAATGAAAGGCTGCTCAGACATCCTGAGGGAGTGTGCGCACACCATGCATTTTGCGAGCTTGTACGTGGAGGAGACGCAGTGTTTTAAAATCGTATTTGAACCTTTTAACCTTTAGGAGTTCATCTCAGTCAGCTAACACGCTTTCCAATGGTTTTTGATGTTATTTTTCTCCTGATGTTATGCGATGTGGATTAGGGGGTTCTGCTGCGGTATGTGGCCTGTTTTTCCAGCCCATTGTGAGCGGGGTCATGAAGGGTCGATGTGGGCAGCTGGTATGTCCCGTCCACCGTCAGAAAGGGTCAGAAAGCAGGGTGGTGTCAGGAGCGGGCACACGTGTGCTGCATCAGTGCTGTGTCAGTACACCTCAGTGAGAATCACAGGTTAACACTGCACAGCTGGCACACTCTGTATTTACAGGCTGTGTATTTTGGCATAAATGCATCTGGATTTTTATAAGAGTATCAAAGTTATCAGTGTATCAAAAGTTTCAACTTTTCGGCATCGGTAACAGTTTAGTTTGGGATCAATTCTAAGTATTCACTAGTTGCTTATTAGCATGCCTTACTTTGACTTTTTATTAGTGTTTATAAAACACATATTTTGCATGAACATATTCTACATCCCTAATCCTACCAATACCTATACATATTCTTAACAACAACCTTATTAACTATTAATAAGCAGCCAATTAGGAGTTTATTGAGGCAAAAGTCATAGTTAATGGTTTGTTAATAGCGAGAATAGGACCTTAAAATTAAGTGTAACCACGGCATCTGTACATGAATTAATGTAATTAAAGATTACGTGTTAATTGATTGTGACACATAATTACATTATATTATAGAATTATAACATTTTTAATAAGTTGTTAGATCTCTATTTTTTCAGTACAATTGATGCAAATTTTTTTTTTACTTATTTTATGCTTTTAATTACATTTTATTATAAAGTATTTGTATTGTATTTTTGCATACATGTAAATTGTATTTTAGTTTGTTTTGCATTTGAATAAGTTTCTAGATCTTGATTTTTTCAACATAAAATTATGATTAACTCTTATAGCTCTTTAATTATTATTATTTGTGTTTATTATTTTTTATAAAATTTTAATTACATTTTATTACATGTATTAATTGTATTCATGTTTTATTATAAAATGTATTTTTAATAAGTTGCTAGATCTTGATTTTTTTCCAACATACTGTGTAAAGCAATGCAATTAATATGATATCAACTTTCTGAGAAAGAAGCAGCAGGAAAAAAAAGGACTTTAATGCATTATCATGTAAAAATTGTCTGAAAAATACTTGGAAATATAGTTGCTCCACACTTAAGGGGACTACAAGTAATTGCATAAATGGCTCAGTAAAGTGAATTGTGTACTGAGAAAAGCTCTTGCATCTTGCTGTGTGGCTTGATCTTTATTTTCTAAAACAATGAAATTCAACAGAACATTCCAGAACAGGAATGCTGACCAATTCGATTCATGCCACTCATCAAAAGATGTGTTAAAAATCCAGTGCATGCAGAGTGAAAATGAGGCTGTGAAAGATAGAAATACCATCTGTATAGTATTTATTTGCCGTTTTATGCCTTTTTATAACCCTTTTCTATAGTAAAAGAAAAGATGGGTTGTAAAATATTATTTTATTTTATTCATATTTTATATTTATTCATAACACTTTACTATAAGGTCCTGAAAGGTTCTATTAGTTAATGTTGGTTTATGGATTTACTAACATTATGCCTTACTATGGGCAATACATTTTTGTAAAGGTAATACAAATAAAATGTTCATTGTTAGTTAATTTTTCAGGCCAATTAAATAGTATGTAAATAAACATACAACCTATGTTTTTATAGATTTCAACAAAGATTAATAAATGCTTGAACATTTTTTTCATTGTTAGTTCATGTTAACTAATGTAGTTAACTGTTAACAAATGGAAACTTACTGTAAAGCTTTACCTATTTTATTTTATTTGATATATTAGTATATTGAACCCTCTCAGAATAAGTTTTGAACAGCATGCATCTCTAATCCTAATTATGAGCAAGACTAATAGTGACCCTTTCTTTACAAAATTCCATGAATAATATGTATATTGTAATAAGTTGCTATATATCTTTATATCAGTATAGAGCAATACAATTAATATGATGCAATTATTATGTTTTTTTATTTTGTTTTTATAATATTTTTATTAAGCTTTATTTTATTTTGTTTTTATTTCTGTATTTATTATTATTATTTAATTTTTTTAAACCAGTAAACTGAATCATCTCAGAATCATTCTCAAAGGCCTCATTTTTCTACCAAGTTCCTTGCTTTTATTTAATTTAATTTTTATTTTATTTTGTATATTAGTATATTGAACCCTCTCAGAATAAGTTTTGAACAGCATGCATCTCTAACCCTAATTATGAGCAAGACTAATAGTGATGCTTTCCTTATAAAATGCCATCAATAATATGTATATTATAGATTTTTTTTTTTGTCTTTTTTTATTATTATTAAGTTGCTTTCAGCCCATAAACTAAATGTAATTCCTGCACTATATTTGAGAGTATCTGATTTGTTCAAGTGCCCACAGAAGCCTCACACAGACAGACAAGCATGCACACTTTCTCTCTCGCTGTCTGGTGTAGATAAAGTTTATCTGATCAGAACCCTCTTCATTCCAATGAAATCTGCTCATCAGCGCTGCCATAGTGCCGATAAGATGGACTAGTGTCCTCTTTAGTGCATGCTATTGTCATATCCAGTTCAGTTCACGAGACTCATCCCGATTAAATCCGTCCTGCGCTCTCTCTCTACTCTCACTCCAACTTTAAGAGAATAAAGCATCTGCTGGCATTGTCTGTAACTCTTGTCAAAAATACTTATGTCAGAAAGATGCTTAAATGAATTCAGAGTTCTAGCTCCATACAAAGTGTTATGTTACTGTACCTCCACTGTACATACAGCCACCATGATTGGTGATTACCCATAATTAAATATGACCGCCCTCTTTATATGCCACTGTGTTTTGTATTCATGACAACATATATTCAACAATAATAATAAATGTTTCTTGAGCAGCAAATCAGCATATTACAATGATTTTTGAAGGATCATGTGGCACTGAAGACTTGATCACAGGAATAAATTACATTTTAAAATATTTTCAAATAAAAAACATATATTTCACAATATTACAGTTTTTACTGTATTTTTGGACAAATAAATGGTGAGCACAAGAGTCTTCTTTCAAAAACATTTTTAAAAAATTGTACCAACTCCAAACTTTTGAAGGGTAGTGTGTATTTTATATAGTATGTTCAAAGTAAAAAGCAACATTTTTTTCATTTGTGATTTAATTTTCCATGCATCAAAGGGTTAAGAGCTTACAAACTTTAAATGATGAAAAGTTATCAGAAAGGAGAAAGCAAATGTATCGTTTGTTTAAAATAAGTCCGCTACTTTAATGCACAAATAGATTTTAATCATCAGAAACTAATGAAGGCTTGTGTCATTATAATATCTGAACAACAGTCAGCATCATTGAGTTTTCCATAAATTCCATTAAAAAAAAGGATTTTGTGGCCTACATGTTTAATTGTCTGACCTTATTCATAACCCGTTTAACACTATTGATTGAATCTAATTGAGAAGTGGTTTCCTCAAATTTCATGGCATGTGTAAGGTACAGTATAACAGACCTGTTTATGAGACAGTCACTCCTAAAAGTGATGGTTCCTTGTGTGAGTCGAGCCAGAAATATTCCACTTGCCAGCCTTGAGCCACAACCAGGGAAGTTAGTGCGTATCACTGACCCTATGAGCAGGCCCGGACTGGCCATCGGGAGCACCGGGAGAATTCCCGGTGGCCTGGCGGCTGATTTGGCCCACTGCCCTGTTATTATTATTATTAATATTTTATATTTATGCCTTCTCAACGTACTAAAGTGATAATTTTCATTTTTTTCATTCGAGAATAAATCATAAATCGGTTAGTCTTGACTGTCAGCGCTGGGCTATACGAATCAGCTCACGCGTGTTCTGCGTTTCCGTCAAACGATTCCGAACGTGCGGGACTCGATGAAAGAGATGAAGCGGCCAGAAGCAGCAGTGAAATGTAGCAACATCACTGACCTGTTCAGGGCTTCAAGTGCAGGTCAGTTTCATTTGTAAGTACCCTAGATAGTTTTGTCTTTATTAACCGTTGAGTATTAAACTGCTAGTATCTGTTAGGCTATCAGTAGCACCCATTATTATCATCATTCAGAATACTGTGCTAAAGGACATCAATATCAGTTGTAAAGTTGCATTAAAAAATTTAGCAGACAGATATTCACATGGATTTATTGTACAGGGAGGGAGCCTGTTTATGAGACAGTCACTCCTAAAAGTGATGGTTCCTTGTGTGAGTCGAGCCAGAAATATTCCACTTGCCAGCCTTGAGCCACAACCAGGGAAGTTAGTGCGTATCACTGACCCTATGAGCAGGCCCGGACTGGCCATCGGGAGCACCGGGAGAATTCCCGGTGGCCTGGCGGCTGATTTGGCCCACTGCCCTGTTATTATTATTATTAATATTTTATATTTATGCCTTCTCAACGTACTAAAGTGATCATTTTCATTTTTTTCATTCGATAATAAATCATAAATCGGTTAGTCTTGACTGTCAGCGCTGGGCTATACGAATCAGCTCACGCGTGTTCTGCGTTTCCGTCAAACGATTCCGAACGTGCGGGACTCGATGAAAGAGATGAAGCGGCCAGAAGCAGCAGTGAAATGTAGCAACATCACTGACCTGTTCAGGGCTTCAAGTGCAGGTCAGTTTCATTTGTAAGTACCCTAGATAGTTTTGTCTTTATTAACCGTTGAGTATTAAACTGCTAGTATCTGTTAGGCTATCAGTAGCACCCATTATTATCATCATTCAGAATACTGTGCTAAAGGACATCAATATCAGTTGTAAAGTTGCATTAAAAAATTTAGCAGACAGATATTCACATGGATTTATTGTACAGGGAGGGAGCTAGAGCAGACAGCAACACAAAAATAATACAAGTAACAGGCTCACAGCCTAATAATTCAATAGTGTATTAGACTTTTTCAACAAATATATTGTACTAATTTTGACATTTACGCACTTTAGAAATTGTGTTTTAATACACTACCAGTCAAAAGGTTTTGATCAGTAAGATTTATTATGTTTTTTAATGAAGTCTTTTCTGCTCACCAAGCCTTCATTTATTTGATCCAAAATACAGCAAAAACAGTAATATTGTGAAATATTTTAATTAAAGTGTAATTGATTCCTGTGATCAAAGCTGAATTTTCAGCATCATTCCTCCAGTCTTCAGTGTCACATGATCCTTCAGAAATCATTCTAATATGCTGATTTGCTGCTCAAGAAACATTTATTATTATGTTAATAATATATATATATTTTTAAATGGTAACACTTTACAATAAGTTTCATTAGTTTACATTAGTTAACTACTTTAGTTAACGTGAACTAAGCATGAACAATACTTCTACAGCATTTATTAATCTTAGTTAATGTTAATTTCAACATTTACTACGGCATTATCAAAAGTTGTGCTTATTAACATGAACTAACTATGAACAACTGTATTTTCATTAACTAACATTAACAAAGATTAATAAATGCTGTAATAAATGTATTGTTCATTGTTTGTTCATGTTAGTTAATACATTAACTAATGGAACCTTATTGTAAAGTGTTACCAAAGAAATTATGTACTTACAGTACTAAGTATATAATTAGTATAATCAGTACTATACAATACTGACTCCAAGCTTTTGGTATAGTCCATGGGTAATGTTACAAAAGCTTTTTATTTCAGATAAATGCTGATCTTTGGATATTTCTATTCATCAAAGAATCCTGATGTACTCAACAGTTTTAAATATTGCTAATAATAATAATAACAAATATGTTTCTTGAACAGCAAATCAGCATATTAGAAGGATTACTGAAGGATCATGTGACACTGAAGACTGGAGTAATGAAGGGATGTGAAGTGGAGGGAAAGGAAAGGGAAGGGAAGTGAAGGTGCAGTGCAAGAGAGAACCTTTAATTATTTTCCACGGTCCCCGACTAAAGATTTAGACCTTTTTTATGTGATGGCCGTACAAACATTTCAAAAATTACTGCCAAGTGTTCCACTGAGCGCTTCAGAAGATCCTTTATCCCTGTGGCCATTAGGCTGTACAACTCCTCTCTATAAGTGCTGGGACATTTTTGGAGTAATGCATGTGCATTATTTTAAATTTTATTGATATATAGGTATATATTTATTTATTTTGTTATTATTTTTTTCTTTCTTTCTTTCTTGAGAGCAATTGTAACATGGAAAGCAATTTCCCTTTGGGATTAATAAAGTTTTTTGAATCTTGAATCTTGAAATAATAGGGTTGTCTGGTTTCAGAAATTGTTGTGGATGTATAGGCTATATACAGGAAATAAGGGCCCAAAATTGCACCTTTTGGGGTACAACAGCTTGTCACTGGAATAAGACCCTTAAAAGGACATATTTGTAAATGTTTTTACCCCCAATAGGAAGGCCTAGTGCTGGGCGGTATGACCAAAAATTTATATCACGGTATTTTTCAAAACATTTTTTTTTTCATGCATGACCGGGTGTTAACGATATTTTCTACTGACGGAGAGAGGTAGAAAATGATACTGCAGTATATTGACTTAGTATATTGAACCTATTTTACTGTCATGATGAGTGAATATTGTCAAACAATACCACACTAAATAGTGACTAACACTAAAGATCGGATATGCGGTGGTTTTGGCTATATTACTTTTTTATCTCATGCAGCGCACTGTCTGCGTCTGAGTAACAAACTAAAAACAATCAACAAACAAAAAAAGTGCATGTGATATGAACTATGCTCATATTTATAATTCCAAACAATCAGTAAGCGACAGGTGCTAGGAAATGCCGTTTTGTACTCATTTATTGACGAGTCGGCTGCGGTGCGTTTTCTCAAGTTCAAACAACGTTCAGGATCCCATCAGAAAGACTAAATTTGGCCTTGCGCTCCAGTGGAGGCACCAGCGATTTCATGCTGTGCGCTTTTCATAAAAACCAGCCTCTACTCTCTGGCTGTTGATCCGGAGCCATCAATCACATGTCCTCTGGATTCTGGAGGGCCGGACTGGGGCCAAAAATTTACTCACCAAACCCGGTCTGCAACACACCGCACCACACCATAAATGACTGGCATTCTTTGCATTATAATTTGTCTTTCCTGGTGTATTTGGCAAATAGTAAAGACATTTTACGAGGGACTGTTTAATATCACTAAAGTTAAATATCTATATTATTAGAAGACTTGAATAGTGCAGAATGCCGACTGTTTTTATGGTGCCTTTCTATTGGTCATATACAGTATCTGTTCTTTTGCAGGAGCTTGACATCTATCATTTTAAGGAATAGAGCTCCAATTGTTGAAAAGAATATACAAATTATTTTGATGATGAAACATACAGTAAACAGTACTGTGAAATATATAATGTTACAATTTAAAATAGCTGTCTTCCATGTAAATATATAGTAAAATATAATTTATTGCTGTGATCGAAGCTGAATTTTCAGCATCATTGCGCCAGTCTTCAGTGTCACATGATCCTTCAGAAATCATTCTAATATGCTGATTTGGTGCTCAAGAAACATTTCTGATTATTATGAATGTTGAAAACTGTTGTACTGCTTCATATTTTTGTGGGAAATGTGATACCATTCAGTCTTGGGTAAGATTAGAAAATATAAATTAATACTTTTCTCAGTTGAGAGATCAAAACCCTGAAATAACCAAAGAGATGTATTATGAAAATGTATTGTCATATCTGTGTCTTTTTATGTCAGATTTATGTCAAATCTGAATGCTAATTCATTTAACTTAGCAAACGACTGTACTTATAGCCTGTTTGAACCATTTACTGGTCCGTGTAATGCTGAGAAACAAAACACTGTGTTGCTCTGAGACTCATTGATGGGGCAAAACAGAATTTTGTGTCTGTGTTTATTGTACATTTGCCATCGTGCAGATATTCGGAAAAACAGGACTCTAGTTTGTGTGATAGGCTAACTCCTATATCGTAGGCATTCACTCATTAAATGCAGGGTTCGTTCAACCAATAAATTTCAATGACTTTTAAGGCAATATGCATGACCTAATGCTCCATTGTTTTACACAAATGTTCAGATTTATCATAGCATATGCTAAGGAAAATTAATGATTATTAATGCTATTTGTTTGCTTTCTACTTTTGTTAGGCTGCGACTGTGCCAGACGGTACTTCATGCAGAGAACATAAGTTAGGCTAAATAATCACAGAACTGAATGCCAGAATGTTACGTATATTGTAATTTGCTTTGCCAGTATTGTAAATTAAACTCAGGACCTGAATTTCGTTTTAGAAACAGCTTTGGTGGAAAACATTCAGGTACAGAAATGCTGCAGAAATGGAATAAACTGTAAATGAAAAACAGTAAATTCACTGTAAATTAAACAACAGATTAATTCTTAAAATTAAAGTTACAAAAGTTATTCAGTCAAGAGCAGTGAGTGATTTTGCCTTTTGTTGTTAACATTAATTAACAATAACCAATAGGCCTAATTAATTAACATTGTTAACATTAACATTTGGTATGAAAGTGACAGCAGCTTTTATACCTGCTGTCTGTGTTAAAGAACAAAAGAAAAAAAATCACTCTGCTCAGATCTGCTCTTGACTAAATAACTTTTTCATATTTAATATGGATTAATATATACATATAATTTTTATCTTTATCTTTATACATCATAGTATTTTGTTCCTGAATAGTAGCAGCTACTGTTAGTTGTAGGCAAGCCTACCTGAAAAAGTTAAAGCACAGTTTGTTTCATTTGTATCCTTGTGTTATTGCTAGTAACTTGTTCATTTACACTGACCGTGTAATTGTCTTTATGTAACATTATTTATAAACAATGAAAACAATAACTTTTCTGGAGGTGTTTGCGCGGCTTCATGTGCGCGCTCTTTGGATGTGACCGTGAGCGCCCAGAAAAGTAGTTTGGATAGCGCAAGTACCGAATGGTTTAAAAAGACTTAAAAAGACGTGCAGATGATAAACTTTTGTGATGATGCAACACTGACCCGATTAGGCAAGTGACAGTTCTGTCAGCTGAGCTAAAGTCTTGTATGGCAGTGTGCAGCAGCTATCTTAGTGCAGATGAGATGCGCTGATGTGAGGCAATTTTGAGAGTGAGAGCAAGAAGACGCGGTACAGCTGAACCACACACACTGTTTTCAAATGTTTGACTTAATCTGATATTCTGTGTGAATTTTTTTAACTCATCTAACCTACATTGTATATTAAATAAATGTTTGCGGGAATTTTCCAAACGTGCGAAACCTGCTAAAATGAGTAAAACCAAAATGCGCAATCCCGCACCGAGATTCAGGACGTGATTAAACATACAGGTGCATCTCAATAAATTAGAATGTCGTGGAAAAGTTCATTTATTTCAGTAATTCAACTCAAATTGTGAAACTCGTGTATTAAATAAATTCAATGCGCACAGACGCATTATGATGTTTTTTTATGATATTCATCTTAATGCTTCTTCAAAGGCCACATTTGATTATAGTTAATAAAAATACAATGGTTTAAAAACATCAGTGTTATTCTGATGATAATGAAATCAGACCTCTGGGAGCCAAACATCCTCTACAGTCTGAAATCACTGAGTTAATGAGTTAATTTCCTTATCTTGAATCCATAATATCTTCATCACATTGCATTTTGATTCTGAAGCCTTTGAACAGAAGTGGACAGAGAGACAGAGACGTCTCAAGGCCCCTTTTGGCCCGATATGAGCTCTGACCCTCACGCTGAAGTGATGACACTGATGAGACATTTGGAGTTCATGCTGCATAAGATACTGTATGAAACATTCAGCCTCCAGCTCATCCTCCACTGCTTCCCTCACTAGAATCGACAGCATTCACACTGATAAGAGCAGAAAATTGTAGACCAGGGTGACACAATTTACTGCCATGAAGAGACCACCGCTGGGTCAACATGGTGTCCTGAGAGCCCACTTCATTGTCAGATTGAGCATCATCTCACTTAAGGATATTCAAATGCACATACATTGTGAATGTAAAGGGACATAGCAAGCGAGAAATTACGAGGTCAGCTCTGATCGGAGGTTAGAAAATTTGCCTTGAGGCCGAGCTGAAAGTGCGTCACAAATCACCATCAGAGATGTTCACGAGAGCCTCCCGTGTTTCTTGGAGCTTCTCGGGGATATTATATATTTAACAGACTCATTACTCTCTCTACACGCCCCGAGCTTCCTCAGACTTCATCACGGGTAGAATGAAACATATTAAATGTTCGTGATTTAAAAACGGCTGATTCATATTGCATGCGCTTCGTCCCAGTCCTGCTCATTGGAGTTTGGCGTTCTTAAGTGTCTCTGGCTGTAATCTAAGAAGCTGTGAGTGGATCCTGGAGCCCTGCGGTCATTGATATGTCTGTGTGTGAGAGATAATGTTGTGGATTGATTTAATGCTCTCTCAGAACATGATGATTATGGATCATGACTCTCTCGTCATGCAGAGCTCAAGATTTCCAGAGCTCCACGTTGTGGTCTCGCCTCTTGGTGAATGTATATGGTGAATTTGTGGAGCTGTTCTGCTTCCAATGGATTAATATATAGTGCATATTATAGTTTCTCCATGTCAGACTAATATAATCTCACGCTAATGTGTCCAATCTGTCATTTTAGAATTAAGATGAGGTCATGTGACCTCATTAAAATCAAAATTTGAGTTTTGTGCCTTTTAGTCGATTCCTGTTCATTTTGAGGCTATCTGTTGTATATTCAATATATATAAACTGTATTTTCTGGAAAATACACACTTTCTGAATTGCACACAAGGTGTAAGAATCGCATTGTTGAGAGAAAAAAAAACAGACAGACCTAAGTCACTTCGGTGTATTAAAAAAACATTTTTGACCATTTACAATACCATGAATAAAACATTAATTTTACATTCATTAAAATTAATCATGTAAAATAAAACAAAACGTTTGCAAACACTATAGACATGTATTTTAGTTCACTCCACATTAAATGATTAAAATATGAAGTATAAAACAATCATAAAGTATTATTATAAATGGCAGACAAATTTATTTAATGCATTTTATTAATTAAATTTATTTGATTTTTTATTTTAATGTATTCAGTTTCATATATTATTGCTTTTAAATAAGTCACAGCATGTTTGAGAGTTAAAAAACATGACTTATATTCTGGAAAATCTTGTATATATAAAAACTATATATAAAAAAATAATTATTCTATATTAGGCTTTGTTTTAAATAACCACAATTCTCATTCTTCCTTGCTCTTACAATTTCTAACAATTTTTTTTTTTACACTTTGGAAAATATATATATATATATAAAAAAATAAAAAGTATAATATTTTAAAGTGACGTGACGTGGCCAAGTATGGTGACCCCATACGGCAGCCTTTTTTTTTTTATGCTGCGGCGCCCGGGGAGCAGTTGGGGGTTCGGTGCCTTGCTCAAGGGCACCTCAGTCGGGGTATTGAAGGTGGGAGAGAGCGCTGTACATTCACTCCCCCCACCTACAATCTCTGCCGGTACGAGACTCGAACTCGCAACCTTTGGGTTACGAGTCTGACTCTCTAACCATTAAGCCACGACTTCCCAAATTATCAGAGTATACTTTTTAAATGTAAAATGTACTAAAAACATGTATTATAATAATAATATAATACTTTTTTTTAAGTATTTAATTTTATTTTTCAAATAATATTTCTAAAAAAAATAATACACAATTTTTGATAATTATGAAAAATATGTATCTTTTTTTTTTTCCATGTAAACAATTACATTGTGCATTATAGTGCATTATGTTGTAAATACCTGCACCTGCATGCTTTAAAATATTATATGTGCAGGCTATGTAGCTAAACTCGATCGCACTTCAGACTGCTAAAACACATTGTCAAATTCAGCTTCATTGTGCAGGATATTTATTTATGAAAATGCAGTTCAGCTAAATTTTTTATTGAGGAGCTAATTACACACACTGTGATTGTTTTTAATGAGTCGCACAATGAGAACATGATTTAACATGAAATAACACTAGTTTACTCCCTGACTTTTCACTCCAATCTTTCTCTCTAATTGAGAATGCCTGCGTTAAGTCACGCTGCTTGTAGATGGTCTAATTCCTCCTCCTTGTTTATTTTATGAAGTCTGTTCTGGCATCAGTCTGCGGTATTAAAAATGCTTTAAGCCATGTCTTCATAATACAAATGTCCCTTTCACAGCATGAGAAGCAAAACTGTATTAAACGCGAGTCCACGGGGTCATAAATAAGCCTCCTGTGAAGATGAGGTACGCCAATAAATCTAAAAGTGCATGTTGCCAACCCACGTGAAGTTTTATTCTTATTCTAAGCCTCAAAGACGCAAGGCAATTTTTCAGTGATGGTATTGGCTTTCTGTGATCTAGTATATAGTTAAGCAAGAATGTGGGGAGTTGTAAAATATATCCCAGCATCTTTGCATCGGGGATACCAGGAAATACAATTGCCGTCTGTTTTGAGTTTGAAGTTATTGATAGTATACACCATGGATTCGTATGCGTTTATACATCATAAACTGTATGCATAGTGATATGCGGTGTTTATTTACAAGGACTGGCTGTTTTACCTCTAGCACACTGTAGATTTACATTAACTTCAGTAGACACTGTTGGTGAGGTAATGATTTCCTTACCACTGGAAGTAGGACTTAAAATAACATGTTCTGTTGGAAATTCATTCAGTGTGTCTGTGTAGCTTTACCTCAGATATATAGTTTGGATTGGATCTCATCCACTGGCATGTTTGAATAAAAAATATATTTTTGGCAAGATATGGATATTCCCTTTTTCCACTCGCACCCTGCTGTGGATGTGATTTATTCCCCAGACTGTTTGATTCCCTTCACTGATAGCACATGACTGACAGTGGCTCTTTATTTATAGTGCATGTATATTTACACACACACACACACACACACACACTTTGGGGGTGGATGTCAGTATTTGGGAGGCGTAGACCATGATGGCACAGATGATGATGTCCAACTCTGAGATTTGGGGGTTGTTTCACACACACATAACATAGAGGACATAACAGATTTTATAATATTATTCTTATTCTTTTCTTTTGTATTTGTTTAACATAATAATAATAGAATTACTATATAATATATCATTACAATATACTAACACAAAACCTACATTCTGTAAGAAAAAATACACTTGCTTTTTGTGTTTTATAAGGATTTGTTTGTTTGTTTATAATTATTACATTATTATATAAATTATTTATTATTTATATATTAAATTATTATTAGTTTTTTTTTTTAAAATAGAGATAATTGTAATTGTAATTACTATTGAAATGTATGTCTGTAAAGGCACCTTGAGCTGTGGAAAGGTGCTAAATAAAAACATCTTACAGACAAGCAAATTATGTATTATTTATATTTTAAATAGTTTTTTATTTTACATAGGGTTTATTATAATTACCATTGACTAACCTAAAACCTAACCTCTATGGTTTTTTTTTGTTTTTTTTTATAATAATAAAAAAAATATATATATATATATATGCAAGGGCGACAATAATAATCACTAAATTGTTAGTCATGGAATCCCTGATGTCGGCCCCACTGCAATTGGAGCGCTTAGCCAAGCGCTAAATACCCTCTATGTGTTTTTGCAGCGTTGAGCAATGTAACCAATCACAGACATATCTGTTGATTTCTTGAACGCAATGGCCAATCAGAAACGTTTTGTTAGAATTCACTCACTGCTGAAAGCACCACAGTTTTGCACGCTCGTGAATCATCTCATGACTAAGTGCAGATGCGATGTAAATAAGAGATTCATTGTGCAGTTTAGAGAGCTTCATTGATTATAACGGAACTTTGTAAGATCGAGATGAATGAAAATGAGTGACACTTTTTAGTGATAAAGGGAGCTCGCTTTGCGTACTTTCTAGGGTATAATCCATTCAGAATTTGTATGAAACTTTAGTTTTTTGGACACAGGCTACGTCCTGCAAAGTTTTGGGAATGACATCCTCATATTTCACTCTGGGAATAGCAGTGATTGGCAATGGACAGAACATAAAATATGTTGATTTAATTCTGGAACTGGTCTTGTCCAAACCTCCACAGACAGCGCGCGTCCTGAGCGAGATCTAATTCACGGACCAAAAGCGTGTGTAAACTTTATTGAGATCGGGACATATCAACAGTCATTTAATTTCATTTCCAGTAAAGGACAGTAGAAAGTTCAGCAATGAATAGTATGCGATTTATGACAGAATATAGTCCCACAACTGATTATTTATTTTTTTCGCCTTTGGTAACAACGACTCAAAATGGAAACATTTCAAGTGACACGGGAAAAAGACACGGAAAAAGACAAATGTTTTCTGAACATCAGAAAAGCAGCGTGCACATTTCTGGTTAAAAATGAAAGTCGATCAACTGACAAACAAGAAGCATCACCATTCAAGTCAGCAGGAAGAGCCAAAGCTAGTCCACAGTTTACTAAATGGTGGCAACCTCTTTAAGTTATTCTTGACTGTGTTGGATTGACTGCTCTGATGCGTTGCAATACGGTACGGCATTGTTTTGATGCTTACATCAGAAAAAAAAATATTTTGCTTTTATCATGGATCATCTGTGCAGTGATGTGCTGCTATCAGGTGAGACATACCTGAGGCTCTGCAGAGCACAGAGATTACAGCACAACAGCACAACAGCTCTCATACACACAAAAAGCACTCCTGCACACAACACACTGCAGGCTTTAATGGCCACAGCATGCCTATGTCGTAGTTTAACAAATAGTTTCATAAGGCAATACTCAGTCCTTCTTCTTCCTTCATATAGTCACCTGGCACAAGCACGATTAGGAGCCAGTGCTTCTCTTTTACCTCTGGAGGAGAAATACCACAAAACCAATTTCACAGAAGTTCTTAGAGTGGAAAAGGTCAGCAGGCAGGGTGTAATGTGAGTCCGCCTCTTCTTTTTTGGCCCTTTACAGAGGGATTTTGATCTAATCAGAATTAGTTCTAATCTTGTTGCTTCCAGGGTTATTATCGACTTTAAAAACTGAAATAAATATTTATAGAAACTTTATAGACATATTTAAAAACAATAATAACTAATAAAAATGACAGGAAAACAAAAACATTTGGATTTTAACTAAAATTAACATGAAAGCAGAAAACATAAAAGATCAACTGATTTAAAATATGAACAAAACGATGATAGATTCTCAGTGATATTAAGTTGATCACACTCTGGCTGCAGAAGGAGTGTTTGTGGAGGAGATGCAGGTCCTGTCGCCGTGGGCTACGGATGTCACACGGTTCCTCAGATGTCAGAGCAGACAGGTGGAGATGCCTTCATGTGAACCTCTCTCACACTGAGACACACACACACACACTGATTCATCCTGCAAAATGTCCTGCCTTAGGAAATAAACTCTGATTATGTGTAAACGGATCAAGATATGTTTTTACTGGAGTGAAAAATATCCAAACAGTATATAGATGCATATTCCTATTCTAAATAATAACATCCAATAAAAAATTTTAAAGTTAAATTAGTAGAATGAAGCTAAACTGTTGTATAAACTGCTGTTTACATTTGGCCTAATTTAAATTTTTACCATCATTTTATTAAAATACTAACACTTTAGAATAGGGAACACATATTCACTGTTAACTAAGGGTTTCCCCTCAATAGACTTCTAATTTGCTGCTTATTAATATTTAGTAAGGTAGTTGTTAAGTTTAGGTATTGGGTCGGGTTAAGGGATATAGAATATGGTCATACAGAATAAGGCATTAATGTGTCCTGTAAATACTAATAACCCGCCAATATGCTAGTAATATGCATGCTAATAAGCTACTAGTTAATAGTGAGAATTGGACCTTAAAATAAAGTGTTACCAAATTTCTTGATAGCCATTCGTAATCTTTAGTTCTTAATTGTTATGATTTAATATCAAAGATAATTTTTAATGTTTTTAAAATTAGGCCTCTTATATAAAGGTTCAGTTTATTTGATAGAAAAAAATCCCATAAAACAGAAATGTTATGAAATGTTATTACAATTTTAAATAATTGTTTTCTGTTTTAATATATTTTAAAATGTAATTTCTTCCAGTGATCCAAAGCAGAATTTTCCGCATCATTACTTCAGATGTCAGTGTCACATGATCCTTCAGAATAATTTTAGTATACTGATCTAGTGCTCAGTAGGTGCTCAATTATCAAAAATGGTCCTTATTATTATCAATGTTGAAAACAGTTAAAAAAAAATAAAAAACAGTTCTTCAAATTGTAATTGTAATTCTTTTAATTATATGATTATTATATATATATATCTCATTGTTCATTTAGGCATTGATAAGAAGATTAATAATAATATATCAAATAAAGTAAAATAAAAATAAATAAATGTTGCATGTGCATAAATTGTTGTATACATGCAATTTTAAATTGATCGTATAAAATGTGTGATGAATGCATCAATGCATCTTGATATTAAACTTTATTCTAAAAGATACTCATTAACTTATCTACATAATTTTTCTATTGAAATCATTACTGCATTACTGTACTCACTCCCTTCATTCCAGGCTGTGCTATAAGAGGTCAGATCTTACTGTAGTGTTTTTGTAAAGGCGACCCTCTCCACATCTCCTTATTTTAGAAAGCTTAAAATCCTCCCTCACGTAGAACAACCTTAAATGGTGTCTACAATCCATCCAACCAACCTTTATTTATACCAGCGGGCGCTGTGCCTGCTCCAAACCTACATTAACATTGTTGGCAGCTCGCCCTGTACTCCCAAACGAGAGCAGAAAATCATGGCTCCCCATAGTATTAGCACTCTGTAAATACTCGCTAATGGCCTGTTTTTTTTTTGTTTGTTTGTTTTTTCAAATCGGCCTTCAGTTATGAACACATCTCTATCAGAATGCTTGCTCTTATTAAAGATGGTCTCCTAGAGGTACGCGTGGACCCCGGTCTGAACTGCAGATGTTGATGCCGTGCTTGAGTGCTTCTTCCTGCTGTTTCTCACCCTCTCTCACACTGAGACACACACACACACACTGATTCATCCTGCAAAATGTCCTGCCTTAGGAAATAAACTCTGATTATGTGTAAACGGATCAAGATATGTTTTTACTGGAGTGAAAAATATCCAAACAGTATATAGATGCATATTCCTATTCTAAATAATAACATCCAATAAAAAATTTTAAAGTTAAATTAGTAGAATGAAGCTAAACTGTTGTATAAACTGCTGTTTACATTTGGCCTAATTTAAATTTTTACCATCATTTTATTAAAATACTAACACTTTAGAATAGGGAACACATATTCACTGTTAACTAAGGGTTTCCCCTCAATAGACTTCTAATTTGCTGCTTATTAATATTTAGTAAGGTAGTTGTTAAGTTTAGGTATTGGGTCGGGTTAAGGGATATAGAATATGGTCATACAGAATAAGGCATTAATGTGTCCTGTAAATACTAATAACCCGCCAATATGCTAGTAATATGCATGCTAATAAGCTACTAGTTAATAGTGAGAATTGGACCTTAAAATAAAGTGTTACCAAATTTCTTGATAGCCATTCGTAATCTTTAGTTCTTAATTGTTATGATTTAATATCAAAGATAATTTTTAATGTTTTTAAAATTAGGCCTCTTATATAAAGGTTCAGTTTATTTGATAGAAAAAAATCCCATAAAACAGAAATGTTATGAAATGTTATTACAATTTTAAATAGAAATTCCCTGTTTTAATATATTTTAAAATGTAATTTCTTCCAGTGATCCAAAGCAGAATTTTCCGCATCATTACTTCAGATGTCAGTGTCACATGATCCTTCAGAATAATTTTAGTATACTGATCTAGTGCTCAGTAGGTGCTCAATTATCAATAATGGTCCTTATTATTATCAATGTTGAAAACAGTTAAAAAAAAATAAAAAACAGTTCTTCAAATTGTAATTGTAATTCTTTTAATTATATGATTATTATATATATATATCTCATTGTTCATTTAGGCATTGATAAGAAGATTAATAATAATATATCAAATAAAGTAAAATAAAAATAAATAAATGTTGCATGTGCATAAATTGTTGTATACATGCAATTTTAAATTGATCGTATAAAATGTGTGATGAATGCATCTTGGCATTTAGATATTAAACTTTATTCTAAAAGATACTCATTAACTTATCTACATAATTTTTCTATTGAAATCATTACTGTATATTTTGGCTCACTCCCTTCATTCCAGGCTGTGCTATAAGAGGTCAGATCTTACTGTAGTGTTTTTGTAAAGGCGACCCTCTCCACATCTCCTTATTTTAGAAAGCTTAAAATCCTCCCTCACGTAGAACAACCTTAAATGGTGTCTACAATCCATCCAACCAACCTTTATTTATACCAGCGGGCGCTGTGCCTGCTCCAAACCTACATTAACATTGTTGGCAGCTCGCCCTGTACTCCCAAACGAGAGCAGAAAATCATGGCTCCCCATAGTATTAGCACTCTGTAAATACTCGCTAATGGCCTGTTTTTTTTTTGTTTGTTTGTTTTTTCAAATCGGCCTTCAGTTATGAACACATCTCTATCAGAATGCTTGCTCTTATTAAAGATGGTCTCCTAGAGGTACGCGTGGACCCCGGTCTGAACTGCAGATGTTGATGCCGTGCTTGAGTGCTTCTTCCAGTCGGAGGAGCACGTCAGGGAGGACCAAGTTTTAGAGGAGCTTGATGCATCTAAACTAGCCAGCACTCCTCTTGTTGGTTTAATTGGTTGTTTTTCCACTTTTTTTCCAGCTTCATTCCCTAGCCATTTAATAACAGTTGTGCTGCCTAATGGCTTGAGACTTACCACTGAGACTGAAAAGCCCTCGTACATACGTAACCAGGTATGTACATTGTGCAGCATTTAGATGAGGAGGCATACTGGGATACAAAGACAAAGACCTCCACAGGAAGTACTGCTGTTTTGTGCAGGAAATCAATTGCAAGTGCACATGACTATTTGAATTAGCTTATTAGCAAGGATGTCACAGTGTATTCAGGACTGGAGATTTGAGGGAAAAAATTGATCAAGCTGTAAATATTAAATATTGGAGGAAGAATGTGTTTACAATAGTGCAACCTTGAGTGCTTTATGTGCGTTCATGGAGTGGCAGAATTATCATGAAATAAATATCTCTGATTTCAAATCTTGGAAGTTATTAAGTTTTATGGTAACAGCAGAAACTGATGTGTTTGTTGTTGTTGTTAATGACAGTGAAATATAAATTCATCTCTATATTCTGTAAAACAAAGAAACAAGCAAAGAAATTGCATTAGGTAGCACTAAAAAGGCAAATCAAACATAAATGCTTGTAGAGTGTCAGGTTTCTGGACTGTCTGTGTGTATTTTGCTCCCCATGACCCAGTTTCTCCTCGTGTTAATTGTGTTAATTTGATTATGATTCCATGCACCTGTATTCCCCTGATTGCCATGTGTTTATTAGCCCTAGTCTGTGTAGTCTTCCTTTGTCGGTTCTACTTGTTGGATGTTGTGAAATTCCCCTGTCATTCCCATGATTAAAGACTGTTTATGTACTCCACGTCTCCTTGTTCCGCGCTCCTCCTAGCACAGATCAAGACCAAACCGACCAAAGACAGTAATCGCCATGTGTTTCCCCTCCGTTTGTTTTCCATTTTTTTCCTCAGTGTTTTTGTTTCCGTTGTGTTGCTTCTATGGATCCCTTCTTCCAACCGGAATTCCTCCTCCTCCTGCTGGAGCAGGGGGATAAATCTCTCGAGGACCATACAAGACTGTTCTGGCTGTTAGCTAGCACCACCAGCTACCCGGACGCCGTCATCCGAGGATGGTTCTCGAGAGGATTTTGTTGCCTTTATGGAGTGGACTCTGGCGAGAAATGGATCGCCATCCTACCCCGTGGATGATCTCGTCAGATCCACTCCAGACCCAGTGCCCAGCCCACCATCTCCCCGCGGTGCGGAGCGTCAGCCTGAGCCCACTGATGACGGAGAGCCCATTCCCGCCGCGAACGGCGAGCCAGCACAAAGCCGAGCGACTGAGCGGAGGATCACCCCTGACGTGGAGCTCAATCCGTCAGACCAGGTGCGAGAGCCGGCGACAATGCCATCCACGAGGGAGACAGCCGCGGACAGTGTGAGCGTGGAGAGGAGCTCCGCCCCCTGCACCGCGGCTGAGGGTGAACTGAGTATGGCGCAGTGAAAGTGCCAAAGCGAACAGGAGAGGGCTCCAGTCCCCGAATCCAGTCCAGAGCGTCCTCCAGTGCCCACTCCTAGAAAGCGTCCTCCAGTGCCAGCTCCTTGTAAGCGCCCTCAAATGTCCGCTCCTCCTGAGCACCATCCTGTTCCCGTGTTCAGCCTAGAGGGGGCTTCCGATCCAGGGTTAAGCCCTGAATGCCTGGAGGCTCACAAATGCCAATCCCTCCCACCCGCTCCAGCCTCCTCCACCGCTGTTGTCTGGCAGCCCCTCTGCTTACCCTCAGCCCACCATCACTATGGTGCGAGCGCCGCGGGTCTGCCATTCTCCAGCGTCGCCATGACTGGAGAATCCCTCGCCTCCAGCCTCTAAACCCCGGACTCTGCCTCGGCCCGTTGACCCGTCGGCTCCACAATGGCTCCTAGTTCCCTCCTCTCCGCCGTGGCCCAGCAGTTCACTAGCTCCGCCTTGGTCTGACGTCGACCATCCTGCGCCTCCTGGATCCACATCTTCGACTCCATCTGCTCCGCCTAGGACCTCCGGATCCTCCCCGTCACCCTGGCTCATCGGCTCTCCGTCTCCGCCTCGGGCTCCTCCACCACGTCTCCTTGTTCCTCGTTCCGCGCTCCTCCTAGCACAGATCAAGACCAAACCGACCAAAGACAGTAATCGCCATGTGTTTCCCCTCCGTTTGTTTTCCATTTTTTTCCTCAGTGTTTTTGTTTCCGTTGTGTTGCTTCTATGGATCCCTTCTTCCAACCGGAATTCCTCCTCCTCCTGCTGGAGCAGGGGGATAAATCTCTCGAGGACCATACAAGACTGTTCTGGCTGTTAGCTAGCACCACCAGCTACCCGGACGCCGTCATCCGAGGATGGTTCTCGAGAGGATTTTGTTGCCTTTATGGAGTGGACTCTGGCGAGAAATGGATCGCCATCCTACCCCGTGGATGATCTCGTCAGATCCACTCCAGACCCAGTGCCCAGCCCACCATCTCCCCGCGGTGCGGAGCGTCAGCCTGAGCCCACTGATGACGGAGAGCCCATTCCCGCCGCGAACGGCGAGCCAGCACAAAGCCGAGCGACTGAGCGGAGGATCACCCCTGACGTGGAGCTCAATCCGTCAGACCAGGTGCGAGAGCCGGCGACAATGCCATCCACGAGGGAGACAGCCGCGGACAGTGTGAGCGTGGAGAGGAGCTCCGCCCCCTGCACCGCGGCTGAGGGTGAACTGAGTATGGCGCAGTGAAAGTGCCAAAGCGAACAGGAGAGGGCTCCAGTCCCCGAATCCAGTCCAGAGCGTCCTCCAGTGCCCACTCCTAGAAAGCGTCCTCCAGTGCCAGCTCCTTATAAGCGCCCTCAAATGTCCGCTCCTCCTGAGCACCATCCTGTTCCCGTGTTCAGCCTAGAGGGGGCTTCCGATCCAGGGTTAAGCCCTGAATGCCTGGAGGCTCACAAATGCCAATCCCTCCCACCCGCTCCAGCCTCCTCCACCGCTGTTGTCTGGCAGCCCCTCTGCTTACCCTCAGCCCACCATCACTATGGTGCGAGCGCCGCGGGTCTGCCATTCTCCAGCGTCGCCATGACTGGAGAATCCCTCGCCTCCAGCCTCTAAACCCCGGACTCTGCCTCGGCCCGTTGACCCGTCGGCTCCACAATGGCTCCTAGTTCCCTCCTCTCCGCCGTGGCCCAGCAGTTCACTAGCTCCGCCTTGGTCTGACGTCGACCATCCTGCGCCTCCTGGATCCACATCTTCGACTCCATCTGCTCCGCCTAGGACCTCCGGATCCTCCCCGTCACCCTGGCTCATCGGCTCTCCGTCTCCGCCTCGGGCTCCTCCACCACGTCTCCTTGTTCCTCGTTCCGCGCTCCTCCTAGCACAGATCATGACATAGAGTTTGTAGCTACAACATTAAACTGCTGAAGTTGGGGCAATTTACATTGTTTTTACATGCCATGCCAAATAGGAGAGGTCAGAAAAATTATTTTGATGAAGATATTAACAGTTTCAAAAACTCATAATTGGGTATTTATTTAAATATGGGCACTTTTGAACCTGTAGATCTTTGGAAATTTCGAAATTTCCTTTTGTCCTCTCACAATGTCCAAAGATTGACACACATGCTTTATTATTTATTTATTTTATTTTATTTTTGTATTTTTGTATTTGACATTTATGGACATTCCTACCACAATGTAATTCCCATTACATGGATTTAACATGGTGAGAATTAGTTTTTTTTTTTACATTAAAAATGTTCATTATTCACACAAAAGATATAGAAATTGGTTATGTTTATTTTACTATTTGCTTAACTCATAGTTTTAAACATGGTAATTCTTTTTTTTTCTTCTTCTTTTTTTTTTGGTCACTTAATTTTAAGGTCCAATTCTCGCCATTAACAAACCATATGCCTTTTGCCTCAACAAACTCCAGCCCTAATTTGCTGCTTATTAATAGTTAGTAAGGTAGTTGTTAAGTTTAGGTTTTGGGTAGGATTAGGGATGTAGAATATGCTCATGCAGAATGTTCTTTATATGCACTAATAAACAGCCAATATGATAATAATAGGCATGGTAATAAGCAACTAGTGAGAATTTGTCCCTATAGTAAAGTGTTACCTATTTTTTTAATGAATTATATAATATTCTTGCTAAATCCTTTCATGAATAAGCTGAAGATATGAAGTACCATCCTCTGGTCAACAGATTATAGTTATACAGTATAGGTTTTTGCCTGGAATGTGTGCTGTGAAGTGATATACACATTAGCTGATGTTTTCTTGTCATAGTTGTAAATATATTATGTATTTTTGCATGGCTGGAATCCTCTGTAGTCCAATCAACATCCAGAATGCATCCTTTCCATTTTATAATTCACTTTAGATAGACCTTTAAGTTCTGTATAAAGTGAAAAAAGAACTGATGTATCCCCTTGTGACACAATTTAATTTTCTCCCAAGATTGTCTAAAGAAAAATTAGCCCAAGTCAGAAACCTAATGTCTCCCCAAAGGCTACAAATGTATAGATTTTTTTTCCCCAGCGTTCGTACCTCTGGTGGAAAGAGGAGACAGCCTTTGATTAAAGACATTCTCTCTGAGACCCTGCTTGTCAGCGCTCCAGCCTCCTCCACCGCTGTTGTCTGGCAGCCCCTCTGCTTACCCTCAGCCCACCATCACTATGGTGCGAGCGCCGCGGGTCTGCCATTCTCCAGCGTCGCCATGACTGGAGAATCCCTCGCCTCCAGCCTCTAAACCCCGGACTCTGCCTCGGCCCGTTGACCCGTCGGCTCCACAATGGCTCCTAGTTCCCTCCTCTCCGCCGTGGCCCAGCAGTTCACTAGCTCCGCCTTGGTCTGACGTCGACCATCCTGCGCCTCCTGGATCCACATCTTCGACTCCATCTGCTCCGCCTAGGACCTCCGGATCCTCCCCGTCACCCTGGCTCATCGGCTCTCCGTCTCCGCCTCGGGCTCCTCCACCACGTCTCCTTGTTCCTCGTTCCGCGCTCCTCCTAGCACAGATCATGACATAGAGTTTGTAGCTACAACATTAAACTGCTGAAGTTGGGGCAATTTACATTGTTTTTACATGCCATGCCAAATAGGAGAGGTCAGAAAAATTATTTTGATGAAGATATTAACAGTTTCAAAAACTCATAATTGGGTATTTATTTAAATATGGGCACTTTTGAACCTGTAGATCTTTGGAAATTTCCTCTTACTAATTTGTCCTCTCACAATGTCCAAAGATTGACACACATGCTTTATTATTTATTTATTTTATTTTATTTTTGTATTTTTTCCCTTGACATTTATGGACATTCCTACCACAATGTAATTCCCATTACATGGATTTAACATGGTGAGAATTAGTTTTTTTTTTTACATTAAAAATGTTCATTATTCACACAAAAGATATAGAAATTGGTTATGTTTATTTTACTATTTGCTTAACTCATAGTTTTAAACATGGTAATTCTTTTTTTTTCTTCTTCTTTTTTTTTTGGTCACTTAATTTTAAGGTCCAATTCTCGCCATTAACAAACCATATGCCTTTTGCCTCAACAAACTCCAGCCCTAATTTGCTGCTTATTAATAGTTAGTAAGGTAGTTGTTAAGTTTAGGTTTTGGGTAGGATTAGGGATGTAGAATATGCTCATGCAGAATGTTCTTTATATGCACTAATAAACAGCCAATATGATAATAATAGGCATGGTAATAAGCAACTAGTGAGAATTTGTCCCTATAGTAAAGTGTTACCTATTTTTTTAATGAATTATATAATATTCTTGCTAAATCCTTTCATGAATAAGCTGAAGATATGAAGTACCATCCTCTGGTCAACAGATTATAGTTATACAGTATAGGTTTTTGCCTGGAATGTGTGCTGTGAAGTGATATACACATTAGCTGATGTTTTCTTGTCATAGTTGTAAATATATTATGTATTTTTGCATGGCTGGAATCCTCTGTAGTCCAATCAACATCCAGAATGCATCCTTTCCATTTTATAATTCACTTTAGATAGACCTTTAAGTTCTGTATAAAGTGAAAAAAGAACTGATGTATCCCCTTGTGACACAATTTAATTTTCTCCCAAGATTGTCTAAAGAAAAATTAGCCCAAGTCAGAAACCTAATGTCTCCCCAAAGGCTACAAATGTATAGATTTTTTTTCCCCAGCGTTCGTACCTCTGGTGGAAAGAGGAGACAGCCTTTGATTAAAGACATTCTCTCTGAGACCCTGCTTGTCAGATTCATCTGAAAAACACTCCTCACGACTCAGGTCCGTGAGCCGCGCGGCGAGACCCCTGGGCTGCATTGCAGATCTGAGGGGAGGGCAGACCAGAGCAGAAACCTATTTATTATATTGAGTGGTGGAGGCTCCAAAGCCTCCTCGAAACCAGCTATCCTCTCCATCTCGCCTGGATCCTACCATTGTGATAGAGCCACCTGCTTTGATCCCGGCAGAAAGCAGGTGTGTTGATGAGACGGAGACGAGATGGTGGTGTAGTTCTAATGTAATTCTGTTGCTTGCCATGTCTTTCGTCCTTTGTTTTTTCCATTTCTTTTCTGTTTTTGATGGGCAGCCCTTCAGTACATGTAAAACAGCCGTCGGACAAAGATATGCACGGTTATATTTCCCTTTGTTTTTGATGAGCTCTGACAGAGTTGTGGTTGCTGTCCAGGGAGCGTTTGCAGTTTGGTTTTGAGTTGCATGTCTTCTGGTGTGGCTGGCATTTTTTGGGCTGACTGTAACAGCCTTGTGCTTTCGTGTCAGCAAGCTTGGGTTTTGCAACTGATCATAATACTCGTTTAAGTGCTCTTTCCGTCCTGGGAGACAAAGCCAATGTGACCGATGTATGTGTTCGTGATCCGGGCTTTGAAAAGAAGACTCTTATGCACAACAAGGCTGCATTGATCTGACAAAAAATACAGTAAAAAGAGGGGAGCCTTTTTTTTATTTGGGTAGGGCAGTAGAGTGACGACAGGAAAGCATTGGGTGAAGAGATGGGAGCAGGATCGCCAAAGGACCTCGAGACGGGAATCAAACCACAAGGCTATTGGCGCCGACATATAATGGGTTTATATCAGGAAGAGGCCAAAATGTAAGTTATATTGTATTGATAAAAAAAGAACACTTTCTATAGAACACTTTTATGGTGGTTTTTTGGAGATTGAGGGCCTGTGGTCACTGTATTCATTTCATGGAAAATTGCAGCATAAACATTCAGAATTCCTCCAAATTCCTTGTTTTCCACCGAAGAAAGTAAATCATACAGGTTTGGAACAACATGAGAATTAACATTTTTGGGTGAACTTTCTCTGTAAGATGGATCAAGACTGACTTGAACAACTTTTGAGGGTTTTCAGAGTATGTATGTGGCAGTGTTGCTTCTGCATTGTGTAGTTTGCAGGAATGTGAATGAACTGGGCTGTTTTGGGCTTTGATGGGTTTCCAGTGCAGATGTGAGTGGGTGCCTTTGACCAGTGACTTTCTAAATGCAAGATGTTTGCATTTTTCAATTTATAGCTGCCAAGTTCTGCACATGACTTACATTTTTCCATACCAGTCACATTGTTTGAGTTCAAGTTTGCCGTTGTAAAAGCAAATGCACACAAGCTCCGAGTGTGATGTGTTGCATGTGCAGATGGCACATACTGGCAGGAAATGCGGAGGAGTGATTCACACCATTGGTAACAGGTCTGTAGTACAGTTGGTGTGATGTCAGTGCAGAGAAACTGAGCTCTGTAGAATGTCTCCTTCAGGTATCAGATATTAGCTTTCAGCACGGATGGCTGCTCTGACTTTACACGTTCAGTATAGTGTAGCACATTGGGATGTGTTCGTATTATACAGTATATATCTCATGAAGATGCTGTGTATTAAGATGGGTTGTTATTGTAGGAACCACAGTAACACTTTGCCCTTATCTGAAATGAGAACATTAGTGGAAATTGGTCAATTTAAATAATTTGTCCACTTAAGTTTCGTCTGGTAGATGGCGCTATCAGAAAAAATGAATAAGAAATTAAATAAATCGATAAAAAAGGACATATTTAGGTTCATTTTCCCATTTCACGGTCTATTACTGGAAGTCCAAAAATGGACTGATTTCAGAAAATGCTTGATAATCTTTCCAAACTGGAAGTCTGACATAAAATTATTGTCCCCTGTGGCATATTTATTTATTTGAATTTTGCATCAAGAAAACAATGCAAATTTTGACATTATTCAATTTTAAAAATGTAAATATAACAAATATAAAATATGTTCAATTAAAAATGTAAATAATATAATTGATCATAAAAATGTATAATATGAATTTTATTTTATTTTATTTTTTAAAAGCATTGCATTATAGCATTTGTATTATTGTTTATATTTGTAATTTAATGTGAACCAGCTTGAAGAATAATTGGAATTACAAATAAAATGTATTTATTAACATCCAAAACTATTAATAACACATCCAAGCATGTCATGGGGGAAATGTATTTTTATTAAAATCATATCACAACACCACAGTATTTATGGTCCTTAAAATAGGCGTTGTTTTGATGCAAAATATACCTTTTATTTCTCTCTCTTTTGACTTTGGTTTGAAATGTGACCTAGGCTTGTTTTCTAAGATTCCCCCTTGAATACTTTCACAGAATTATCTTTTGTCTCTCTCTCTTCCCCCATCTTAGCATATACTGTATGTGTATTCTGATCAATTCAAATCTGTATTGTGGATCTTTTGACGCGTCTTTCTCTTTGACAGAATTGCTCAACTGAGAACTTCACTACTTGCCAAAGCAAATGCAAATGAATACAATGTGTTTTTATGTTGGACAAAGGTCTTGCATTTACTTGGGCAGATGTTAACACTTTTTTTTCGCATTCAGTTCTGGATGGTTTCACATTGGCTTATATATCTCACAGAAGTCGTTTGTCCTGCATTGCATGATTTTATTTCCAGAATGTGGAAAACAATACATGAAAAATGAACTGTCATGTAACCAAAATAGGGTGAGTGGATATTTCTGAACCATGACTCTGTTTTGTCTTTATTTTTTAAACGAAGGCTGACTTTCATGCTTTTTTTCTGTATTGCATATCTGAATAGTATGATATTGATCAGACTGGCATTGTCAAGCTACAATGACAGAATCAGATAATACCATCGTGATTCTTTAATATATACAAAGGTGCTGAATGATTACTATATATGCTTTAACCATGGATCCATTTCTCGATTGTGTAGTGCAGATGTGTGGAGCGAGACGCCTCGAGACCTCAGACATACTGTATGCACACAAACAGTGAGTCCGCGGCCAAGCAGTCATTCAGTCCCACCTTTTGAAACCCATCTCACGCTCCCCACATGAAAGACTCTGCAGTGGCGCCACATGAAGAGCCGCCAGTCTTCCCAGCAGCTCCGCACATATATTAGCCATTAATTAGTTGGGCATGTGCCAGAAATATGTTTTTGACGATAAATATAAAGGCAACATCAATGAAGACTCCTCTGTTGGTGTTTTTGCTTGTCAACCGTTTCATCTCTTTCTTCTTGTGTGCGTGGTTCTGTTTTCAGTGTATTGAAATCGATTTGCATTAGTCAGAGTTTGACGCTCTTCCTTGGCAATGAGGTGATGTTTGCGCTCAATTGGGTCAAATTCTGGGTCAATATGCCTGTGGTTATGAATATTATAATGCAGTCTCAATAGGTTCAATAGATTGTTCTACTTAAAGGAATATTTTACCAAAAAAAAAATTTAATAAATAAAATTGCTGAAGATATACTCACCCTCAGGCCAGATGTAGATGAGTTTGGTTCTTCATTGAAACAGATTTGGAGAAATTTAGCATTGCATCACTTACTCACAAATGGATGCTCTGCAGTGAATGGGTGCCGTCAGAATCCAAACAGCTGATAAAACATCACAATAATCCACACCACACCAGTCCATCAATTAACATCTTGTGACGTTGACATAGTTCACCAAAAAATGAGAAATCATTTATTCACCCTCAGGAAATTTCAATCTGAATATCTTTCCAGTAGCTCTCAAACTGTTATTTATACTATTATATAATTGTATATTTTGAATTAGCTTTTATTTTTATAATTTCATATAAAAAAAAATTTTATGCTTGCAAAATATTTTTAATTTTAATTTTTGTTTTTTATAAATATTTCTATTTAGCTTCATTTTTATTTTTATTGGCTTTAGTATTTTAACTTATTTTATTTTATTTAGTTGCCAAAGCAACATTTCTAATTTTAATTAATTAAATATTTATTTTGTTATATCTACTTAGCTTTATTTTTATTTAAGTTTTAGTGTCAGTAATTTTAGTAACTTAAACTTATTTTATTTATTTATTTTTTCAGTTTTTCCTCTATTATTTAGATTAGATTTTTCTGCTTTACTTCAATCATCAAAACCATTTTTTTAGTAGATTTAGTTTTAGCTTTTGTTAACAATAACAGCACTCCTCTCCAATCTTTGATGGAAAATCTGATGCAAGTTGCAGTGTACTCAAATGCAAATTATATTTGTGAGTAATATTGAGTTGAGTATTGAGCAACATAATAGTTTCAGACGATGACTCAAATTTCTGTTTTTAAAAGCAAGAACATGTCTTGTTTAAGAAACAACTGATAAGGGTCATGTAAACTCAAAAACCTAACTAATTCTAAAGGGCTTTCTTAAAGTGCCCCTATTATGCCATTTTTATAGTTCCTAGTAGGGCTGCACGATAAATCGCATGCGATATTTAATGCGCATCTTGTCAGAAAGCCGGTTCTGTAATCAGCGGTAAATCTCCATCATCTGCGGGCTTTCACATTGAGCAGCATTAACTGCACAGAGCCGTTGTTCACTGACGAGCTGCGCAAAAAATCGCGCGAATATGAACGTGGTTTTGCGCAGCTTGCCTGTGAACAACGGCTCTGTGTAGTTAATGCTGCTCAATGTGAAAGCCCGCAGGTGATGGAGATTTACCGCTGATTACAGAACCGGCTTTACTGATAAGATGCGCGTTAAATATCGCATGCGATTTATCGTGCAGCCCTAGTTCCTAGTATTGTTTTGGGAGACTCCTACAATAGGATTACATGCATGCAAGGTCAAAAAACGCTTTAGTTTTCTCAAAATATGCATTTAATATCACCTCATTTTCCAGCGATTCTCAAACGATTCGTTCGAAGCAGTTCAAAGATTCAGTCTCTCTAAACCCCGCCTTTCCGTGAGCTTGCTCTGCTCTGATTAGTCAGATGGCCTAGTCTCTTGCGATTGGTCTACGGTGTACAGCGCGTGTCGGAAACGATACACCTATTTCAACCGTTCTCTATTTTGAATGCTCTATAGAAAGTATAAACGTCTATTATTTATCATACTTACAGGTTGTGATTCAGTGGAGCAGCTGGTCCAAATAAACAGGATACTGATCCATCTTTCAACAGCAAGCGAACTCCCCAAGATTAGAGAAGCAGTCGTCAGTAGAATGACGTGTTTGTGGGTGGGGTCCAGTTCGCGGCCGGCCAACATGTAGAACATAGGTGCGCATTATGCAAATGTGTTACCCCATGACGTGTAGCCGTCACTGAAGTGGGATTTGAATTACTAACGACTCGTTTCAGCTGTTCAGAGTCGATTCTTTATTTTGGGAGACAATAACTTTATTTATCGTGCACTTTCAGCTTTACAACTTTGCAGATCGTTTACATTCACATACAGCTATATTAAGTAAGCAAGAACGAAACAAGGGCAAATAAATGATGACAGATTTTTTTTATTCATGGCGGGTGAACTTTCTTCCCACATAGTGAGGTAGACATGTGGGGGCGTGTTAGAACGAGGCGTTTTAGGTAGGTGTGGCTGACTCTGAACCTTTATAAAGAATATCTCTTTGGATTTAAGACTTTAGTCTTTGCAACTTTACAGATCTTCTTTATGCACCAAGAGCTTGTAACACTCCAAAGAGAAAGGAAAAAATTGAAATCGCATCATATGACCCTTTTAAGAATATAGTCATATTAAACTATGATTTATTTAAACATCCAGTGGCGTCTTCGACTGCACAGCACAATCGATTGGGTTCATTTTTGGATGCATCTTCTCAGTGTTAATAATTGATTGTGTTGTAATATTTGAAATCACACACTGCTGTGTTCCCCGTGTTTCAGCAACGCTCACACTGTCTATTTATGAGTGTGTTCTGTTTGCTTTTCTCCTTCCACACATCACTCATGTATCCCGCAGAGCCCAATCTACAAAGCCGTCAGAATCGCCCTGTGCCGTCCTCTGCTTCCTCATTTGGGTTTGTTGTGACTCGTTTTGGATGTGTTTGCCCTATCTCTCCAGGAGATGGACTCTGTCCAGCTGGAGTTCTGCAGCGCACCGTCCCTTTGGCAATCAGACCAAACACACAAACACACACACACACACACACACACACAGACATCTCACTCAACGAGCCCCTTGTGCTCTTCCGTGTGGGGAATGATAGTGAACATCTGGGATCTGGTTGAAATCAGAACAACTTATTCAAGTCTGGTATCACTAAATCATGAGTTCATTTAGATTTTCATAAGCGTTTTTGGCAGGCTGCATAATTTCTTTCTCAATGGGAGGAAAAAAAGCACAAATAGTCAAATTAACAGCAGAGAACTAATGATGAGAGGAGAATGTTATGTCCTCAGTGAGATGCAGAGATATGTGTCTCACAGCCTTTTTCATGTTTTCACACAGGTGACCTGCAACTGTTTCAGCATCAGTGATGGAGAGCTGCAGGACGTGGGGGTGGGACTTTACCCCAGGTGAGTCACATGATCCAGCGACATCCCAGCATGCTTTGCACTGAACATAGAGTCGTTGTGAACATTATTAGAGCTAGTTGCTAAGAAAAGTGTCAGTGGTAATATAGTTCATACTTACAAACAAAATAACAAAATCATCATACAATTATTAATTAAGTTAAATTATTAATTATAACATAAAATTAAGATTATTAAAAACTATTACATAAAATAAAATGTTTTATTGTTGTTCAAATTAATTAAGTCTATATTAAATTTAATACATTTTAATTAATAAAAATATTTAGAACGTTGTACTTAAAATGATATATAAAATATGAATATATATATATAGAGTACAATTAAATTATACCAGATGAGTGATACGAGGGACATCCCAGCATGCCTTGCTCTAAACCTAGACAAAATGTGGACATTATTAGTGATATTTGGTAAGAAAAGCATCACTGATAATATTGTTCATACTTAGAATTAATAAAAATAAAAAAATAATTAAAAACAATTCATCATAAAAGTATTAAGTGAAATAATTAGTACATAAAATTACAAATAATGTAAAAACGTTCTTACATATATTAAAAAATTCAATTATACTTAAAATTAATTTAAATTATATATTAAAATTAGTTTAATTAATTTTAATTCATATAAAATTATACTAAAATTATTACATGAAATAAAAAGTGATTATACTTAAATGAATTAAAATGATTGCATAAATAAATAATTATATATATATATA
>NW_015505263.1:2063686-2081895 GCF_001515645.1 Sinocyclocheilus grahami | reverse complement strand
TATATATATATATATATATATATATATATATATATATATATATATATATATATATAATACTTACATATAGTATATAAGATTTTTCCCCCTCAGACTTTTCCCCTCAAATGTTAGTGTGCTTGTTTATTAAGGAGACAACTGCAGTAAAAAGCATGCTTGAGATGAAATATTAAACGGGCTCTTCAGAAAATGTAATTGAATTTTACATTTGCAGTTTGCTGCACAGTGCATTCATTGTCTTTGTTTTTCCTCATTTTAAAAATGACTTTACCCACAATACTCTTGTGTTTCAGTCAGTTGAGGCACTGTTCTTGTTTTCGCGCTCGCCATGCCCAGCAGATTTGTGTGACAGAAAACATGTTTGCATTATTAGCTCTGCAGTCATAAAGAGGCATTCTGACATGAGTTAGGATTACATGCTACGATTTGCTCTCTGCTACTGAACACGCCTGAGGGAAGCTCCCATTCACACACCGAGGAGCCGAACGAAACGCAGCACAAGAAACGAGAATAATTACACATAAACAGACATTCGGCTTTCAATGTGACTAAATTACAACTTGCCGAGACACATTGTGACTCGTGAGCGCTGAAATAGAGGGGATTTCCTCTGCAAATTGCTTTGTAAGAATCTTCTGAAATGCAGAAGAACCACGCCAATGCTGGAAACAAAAAACTCTTTTTAAAGCTTTCAGATGGAGAATGACTTATTTAGTATTGGTGTATTAGAAATGTGCAATGGTAATGGCATATACAATGCATGCAAAATTCTCTCAAATAATCGATGCAGCATATATTTTAGCCTTCTGTAGGGTTATTTGATGGGTCTGTCTTACATAAAAAATGACAGGAACTGTATGTGTGCTTTTTTTTTTGGTCCTCACTGTTTTCTTGTAGCGGGTGATTGCAATTAAAATGTGACAGGCCAGTGTCAGTGCAGCATCCCGTCACGCTCTGCCTTCTCTCTTTGAGCCGAGACCCAGAGATGAACTGCTCTTAAATTACACTTTTATCAGCACTGATGTCTTTCATAATTAATCTTCATGCCCACAGTTGCCATTTTTTCACCTACAGATGAGCTCTAGATGGGGTCATGATGGTACACTCTAAAAAATGCTGTTGGGTCAAATATGGACTAACCCAACTGTTGGGTTAAATTTTGGTTACATTTTTAAATTAGCTTTTTAACCCAACAGTTGGGTTAGTCCATATTTGACCCAACAGCATTTTTTAGAGTGTACGGTGGAATTTCCCGTTACTAAAGGCCTATTAAAATACAACCCAGTGGTGTTTCTTCAAGAAGACATGGAATGACATTCACATGGCATTGTGCTTCTGTGATGTGGCATAATTAAGATAGAGCATGGCAGATATATATACACACTCTAAAAAATGCTGGGTTAAATATAACCCAGCGCTGGGTTAAAAAGGGACAAACCCTGTTGGGTTGTTTTGACCCAGCAGTTGGGTTATTTTGAACCCAACCGCTGGGTCAAAACAACCCAATAGCTGGGTTTGTCCCTTTTTAACCCAGCATTTTTTAGAGTGTATACACACACACACACACACACACAGGTTTACATTTGTGAAAAGTGGGGACATCCCATAGGCGTAATGGTTTTTATACTGTACAGAGCGTATATTCTATTGCCCTACACCAACCCTACCCCTAAACCTACCCCTTACAGGAAACTTTGTGCTATTTCAGATTTTCAATACACTCCATTCTGTGTGATTTATAAGCGTTTTGAAAAGTGGGGACATGGGGTAATGTCCTGAAAAGTCACCTTCTCCTTGTAATACCTATGTCATACCTTTGTCATTATACAAATTTATGTCCTCATTTGTCACAAAAACACGTACACACATACACACACACACACATTCATATAAATTTGTGTGTATGTATGTGTGAAAAGATTTGTAGAAGACTGGCAATATGTAGGTAGCAATGAGGTAGCTATGTTTTTTCTCTACTTGGTTGAACAATGAACAGTGCATCCATTTATAAAGGATAACAGGGTGTTTTATCCCTGTCTATTTTAATAGATGAAATGTGACACGCGCTGTCAGTTTCTCTGCTCTGCTGCCGAATGCGTGTTTAAGTCGTCAGCCGTGGCGACTCCAGTGTAACGCTTGTTCTCTGGCTGGATGTGAAGCAGCGGTTTTCTGCTAATCCCTGTGGCTGTGTCTGGAGCTCGCTATAGGATTTGTGCTGTCCTGGACTCCATGCTGACACTCACAGCCCCGTCCGGACACGGTTATCAGGGGAAGAGTGTATATATGCAGCTCCCAAATGAAGCTCCAGCAAACCCGTGGCCAGCGGTCTGTTGTGCTGTGGCCTGACAAAACCCAGCAGCAGAAATCCATAAAGATTTTACAGACACCCTACCGCATGCAGATGCTGTCATCCGGGAAACCCAGGAACGTTTGTGACTATTCGTTTCCCACTTTAACACCCCATTCAGGTCTTGGAAATTGTGAGGGATAATTGGGTGTTTCTTTTGCAATGGCCACATTTTAAGATCCCAGGGGTTTATTTGAAAGTAACAGAAACTATAACTAATTAATTAGACAACTTTATTCTATTAGATATACAACTGACTCCTTATGTGATTACAGATTTTATTGTGCTATCCTTTTTCAATCTTAAAAATATAAAATATTTAAATAAATAATAAAAATAAGCATTACATAAAAAAAGTATGATAATCTAAAAAGCTGTATTTATTTCAGTATTTATATATATATATATATATTTGTTTTTTTTATTATTATAACACTCCCTGTATTGTAGCAGTTGTATCAGAATTTCCGACCAATTCCAACCAATTTCACAACCAATGCTTTTGTAATTTGAAAAGTTTTAATAAAGGTTCATGTACTAAGTGATACAGCAGCATCAAGGAAGAGCTTGAGATTAAATATGATGCAAGCAATGTGTGAGGAAGACTTTAAGGTCAAATTTGATGTAATGTTTAATTTGCATCATTTCAAACATGTTTTTTTTTGTCAAATTATGCAGAAAGAAAGAAAAATGTTGTGTGTTTTATTATTTATCCACCTCTATCTATCTATCTATCTATCTATCTATCTATCTATTTATTTTTTATTTATTTTTAAAATAAACTTATAATTCACTATATTTATTTAAAAAAAATAATATATAATAATGTTATTTTTTGTCAAATTATGCAAAAAGAAAGAACAATTTTACTTGTTTTATTATTTATCCACGTATGTATTTATTTATTTATCCTTTACATTTTATTTATTTATCCTTTAAATTGTATCTATTTATTTATTTATTTATTTTATCTGTACACATTTATTTAATTTATTATTATAATTTGTGTATTCATTTATTTATTTTTATTTAGGATAAATGCTTAATGAGCTAAAGGACTGTCATTTTATTCCAAAAGTGTCTAAAATGTCATTTCCACCACCAAAATTTCCATCTCAAGACGGCAAAATATATAGCTATCATTTGAAATGTGATGGGAATAGTCACTGTTCATACAGACGTCTCAGAACAGTCTAAATAAATAGCAAGCCTTGTATAAACACCGTTAGCAGAGAAACTAAACTAGTCTGAGTGTGTTTTAAGAGAGTTTATTTATAAAAGTCCACACGCAGGGCCAAAAGCAGTTAGCGCTAAGTGGGTGACGTTGACATCATATCCTCGTATCAGTTGCGTCAGTCTGGGCTGTTGGGAAAATGCAGTAAACTGAGCTGTGTTCAGGTGTTGAGGGTGTGTTTTCCGGCACAGTTAATGGCTACCTTCGCACTGTTATTTGGAAACATTAATAAATGAGCGCAGCGGATTGCTATTCGCCTTGTCTCTTGATGTTTCAGGCTGCTTAGCAATACCAAGGTATTATGTTTTGTAGAAGATAAGAGGAATTCATCCCCTTGTCCTCCATATTCTCTCATTACCCAGTTCTCTTCAGCATTATTTCATTCTTTCGCTCGTCTTCTGTTGACAGAGCACGGCGCTTACGGCTACAAGCACAGACTCGCTTTAATGAGATATATTTTCTTTCGGCATTACTTAGAGACCACATGTAAAGATTGAGTTTAGGCCATGTGTGTGTAAGTGAGGAGCGTCGGGCTCATAGGGGCTGTTTATGGGTGAATAATCAAAAGCACAGATTAAGGGAGGATCATAAAAGAGGGTTTCACTCAGGTTAAATAGTCTGCTTTGAGCTAAATGTCTTGTGTATGTGCAGACAAGGGCTTAACTAACAGCTATTTTCTGACAGCATTGATAAGCTCAAATTGGTCACATTTTTTGATATGGCTTAACGGAGGCATGTCTTGGAAAACAGGATTGTCTTTGCTCTTTTAAAACAAAAGAGTCCAATCTGCTTTGTAAGCGAATGCAACACAAAGCTCCACCCAGACCATTTATGGGAACTAAGCTGCAAAATTTGGTAAATTAGAATTCAGACATCGTGAACATATGCATATTAACATATGACCGCCTACATTTATACATCAACACCTGTTCACCTAAGCAGTAACCTGCCTTTCTGATGAACAACAGTGTGAACTGCTACTACATGGAGATTAGACAACCATAGCAGATGTCGTTTATATATAGAAGTCTTAAAGGTACAGTAACTGTACAGTAGTTTAATATGACCAGAGAGAGGGAGGAAAATGGTTATGTAAAACTAAATTGTCTAAAACGTGTTTTTGGTGCACATGTTTTGATTTGAATTAATTAAAAGTTATAATTATATAACTGAACTGAATAATTGAATACCCAAAAATTGATATTTTGTAAGTTTTTACTGACTCTTATGTTGTTTCAGACATGTTATGTTACGTTATGTTATGTTATTTGTCAGTGTGACTTTTTCAGAGCTTTGGCTCTGTGAATTATGATTTTTAGAAGACTTTTATCCCAATTGTGGAGTTTTGCTTTATAAATCACTGTATACTTGGTAAATATCTGCAAAATCTCTACTTTTGTAGTCCGCAGAAGGAAAACTATATGGATTTGGACTTGGGAAAAAGGGGGGGAAAACTATACTTTTTTAAATGAAATTATTATTTATTAAGTAATAATATATAATAATGTTATAATTACAATTATATGTGTGTATATGTTGTACTATATAATTGATATATATACATACATACACACACACACACATGTATGTGTATATGTGTGTATATATATATACAGTATATATAATGTATATTATTAATGTATAATTGTCCATTATTTAATGAAAAAATTAAACCCACATTCATTTAATTTTTGATGTTGTTGTTGTTGTTAGTAGTAGTAGTACTTGCTTTATTTCAATTTAAATCTTGAATTTAAGTGAACTTCTTTCTGTTGTTTGATATTTTGGATTGTGAAAATCAGATTTTATTAAAATGCAAATGTGCTCTCATTTGATTTTACTTTTGATTTTATTGAATGTATTCCTTTTAAAATAATAGCTGGCTTTAACAATATAATGCGCTGATGTGTGAAGCTTGATCATCAGAGCTCAGAGGGTGTGGCCTGTTGCCATGGTCTTTCCACAAAGCCATTTCATTGGCTAATAATCCAATCATTTATGCTGGCTAATCACGGGAGATTGCATTATTATGATCTTTCTAGCAATGCAACCTGTGAAAGGAAAGCAAAATATCTCAGATTTAAAGATAAAATGTTTTTAGAAATATCTAGAACCAGCCTCCCTGTGTGGGCCATTAAACTGGCACGACTTCTATATTCACCATCCATGGGAAACATTTCTCGTCTATGAATATGAGCCTCTGGGATTACAGAGAACAAACATAACCAGAAAGGCAGGTGTCGAAATTGTTGTTTAGATATGAGCTATGAAGTCTTCAGATCGGATGTGAGGCAGAATCAAGGCTTCAGACATTGTTGTCGCCGTCTCAGAGAAATTATAATGACGCAGAAAGATTGTCCCGTGAGAGCGAGGCCCGTCTGTTTACTGGCGGCTGGGTGGGCCGGCTCTAAGCCTGCTTTATGCGCTGTGCTTAGGCACTGTTGAATCTTCCCCAGACCATGACAAACACAAGTAATTTGTTGCTCTGGCTTCTTGAATGACTTCCGATGCATTAGCAGAAGCCTGGAAGAGCAGGATAGCATGTATTCCTGTCCGCATATAAAGGATAATTGTGCTTTCGCGCTTGATTTATAATTGCTGTGTTTGTTCTGTCATGCTTGTGTGAATGTAAATACATGCATTCAGCTCACGATCTTCTAAAATCTCACCGAAAGGACGTACTACTGACATGAAGAGACTACAAACATGATTTACACAAACATACATATATGTGTATATATATATATATTAATCTAGTATTTTAGACTGGTTGGGCACTTTAAAATAACTTGCATTTATTGATCATTAAATAAATATTTTACCCCAAAATAGAAAATTTCAATATTTACTGACTGTCATTTTGTTTTAAACCTTTTCGTAATTTTTTTTCCTTCTGTTAATATGACATTTTTTTAATTTTGACTATATAACTTTTCCTTCTTTTTGGAGCTTGGCAATATACATCACTGTACATTCTCTTAGAAAAATGTCTGTAAAATATCTACTTCCCATCCATACACACTCACACACACTTTAGATCTTAGTCTTAGTCCGTTTTACCCTGTCTGATGCCCTCTCTCTTAATGTATGTCATATTTATTCTGCCCTGACCCAGGGCTCTTTAAATTCATAGGAACTGGGATAAAATTATAAGCATGGGTCTCTGCTGTCACAGGGCTCTGGACAATATTACCAGTTGCCATTTTTTAAATATTTTTTAGCCATTTCAACAATAAATGGAATTTCAATGACTTTTCAAGCATATTTTCCAAACACATTAAAGTGTAATGAATAAATAATTTGATTTATTTTTGGTGAAAAAGTCTCTAATCTGAGGGCTCAGATTCAAGACACTGACTATGAAACTCAAACAAGCACGATATCTGTGACTACCTACAATCCATGTGATATAATACACCCTCGCTATCTGAGACAAATACTTGACACAGTGGGACCAGAGCTTGTGTCATTGTTGAATAAATGTTTGTCATCTGGATTTATACCAGACAGTCTGAAAATGGCCACAGTCTCTCCTATCCTAAAAAAACCTTCACTTGACACTACTGTTTTATCCAATTTTCGGCCAATATCTGTATTGCCATTTATTTCTAAGGTGATGGAAAAAATTGTGTGTTTACAGCTTCAGTCCGTTTTAACAAATAATCCGATTTATGAGACATTCCAGTCTGGGTTCAAGTCTTTGCACAGTACTGAAACAGCTCTTATAAAAGTTCTTAATGACATTTTAATGGCTACAGATTCTGGAGATTCCTTAATTTTAGTAATGCTGGACCTATCTTCAGCCTCTGATACTGTTGATCACGAGATTCTTATCTCTCGATTAGAATCTTTTGTAGGCCTGAGAGGTGCTGTTCTAAGTTGGTTTAAATCCTTTTGAACTAATAGAAGATTTAGGGTTAAAATGGGTAATTGTACTTCATCTCTGGGTCTTTCAACATGTGGTGTTCCTCAGGGCTCAATTTTAGCTCCTACTCTTTTTTCTCTATATTTACTTCCTCTGGGTTCTGTGTTTAGAAAGCATGGAGTTTCTTTTCATTGTTATGCCGATGACATGCAAATATATTTACCAGTTACTAGGAAAAAAGAAAGTGCTGTAAATACTTTATCTGCTTGTCTTGATGATGTTAAATCCTGGCTTTCTAAAAATGTTCTTTTCTTAAACACAGATAAAACGGAGGTCATAGTTTTTAACTCCTCAGACTCCAGGCATCAAAATAAATTTGATTTTGAGCACCTAAATTCATTTATTTCCCCTTCAGTGCGAAATTTGATCATTCTTTGACATTCGATAAACAGATCAGTTCTGTCATAGGCTCCAGCTTCTTCTACCTTCGGTCCCTTTCTAAAATTAAACCATTTCTTTCTGTAGTTTCCCTAGAGATTGCCATCCATGCCTTCATCACGTCACGGCTGGATTACTGTAACTCGCTGTACTATGGCATTTCAAAAACTCAAATTTCTCGTTTACAGGTAGTACAAAATGCAACAGCTATATTTCTGAAGGGGTGTAAAAAATTGTATCATGTTACACCCGTTCTGAGATCCCTGCATTGGCTGCCTGTTCAGCACAGAATTGAATTGTTTAAAATTCTTCTATTTGTCTACAAATCATTGAACAATTTAGCTCCGCCTTATCTTACAAGCCTACTTCATCCCTACATCCCCACAAGACGATTACGATCCGAGGAAAAACTTCTCCTCCAGATCCCTTGCACTCGTCTAAAGACGAGAGGAAATGGAGCGTTTGAAGTGGCTGGTCCTACTCTCTGGAACAACTTGCCATCTCATATTAGAATGGCCTCCACTCTACCCGTGTTTAAATCTTGTCTAAAAACTCATCTTTTTACTTTGGCGTTTATTAATTGATTTCGTTAGAGTCATGTTATGTGTATTTGACATTATGCTATTAATATTTTACTTATTGTATTTGTGCTATTGACAGTGTACAGCACTTTGGTCAGCTTTTAGCTGTTTTAAAAAGTGTGTTTTAGAAATAAACTTGAACTTGATTTCTTATTAATTCTCACTCTACTTCTGTTAGTTTTCATTTAGTTTTAGAATTGTATTGTTTTTTGTTTATGCTTTATCATGTTTTTATTGTTTATTTTTTATTAATTTTTTTATTTTATATATATATATATTATTTTTATAATTTTATTTTATTTTATTTTTTTAAGTTTATATATTTCAATTTGTACTTACCGGTAGTTAGTTTTAGAATCAAGAAAGTTTAATTTAGTTTTATCATTTTAGTTTAGTTTTAGTTTGTCTCAGTAATGTTTATTTTTATTTCTGTTTATGTTTCCATTAACAAAAATGTTTTCACTCAGTTTTCATTAATAATAATAATAATAATTATATTCATAATTATTATTATTATTGTTCGTTTTAATTTAGTTTTAGCATTTTATCATTCTTTTTATTATGTCAATTTATATTTTTATTATATTTAGTTAGTTATTTTAATAATATTTATTGAGTTTTGGAGTCATGAAAATTTATTTTAGTTTAAATTTTTCCCAGTAATGTTAATGTTTTATTTTCAATTTACTATTTCATTAACAAAAATGTTTTCATTCAGTTTTTGTTAGTAATCATAATAACACAGTCTCCTACCCCAAACTCACTCCATGCATTGATTGAGCCAAAAGTTGCAATGTCAGGCTGCTCAAATAAACATATAATATTTTCATAGTGCCATGCAGCCACAGTGTTTATACTTTCAGTCCACAAATAGCTTCCTTGCTGTTGTCTGTTCATATTAAACTGGAACAGGAGAAAGTATTTTAACTGCCATTAAATTACACACATCACACCACAGTTTCCCAAGTGCAGGCACTTAACAGAGCCTCCTTCCAGATCAACTTCACCATAATTCAGTCATCTGATGTACATTTACTGCATTTAGCATCCGCTCTTATTCAGAGCGTCCTGCAGAACGCTTAAACAATCAGTCCTGACTAATCAAAGCTCATTTAAACCTATTTGCATGACCGCACACATCCGTCACACCACCAGCAGAGAGCCAAGATATGCATATACATTATTCATCTACATTAACACCTGAATCCATTCGGCTGATCTGAGGCTGGATATGGTTTTTAGCCTCAAAGATAGAGAAACTCATTATGCGGCCGTTCTGTTTATTTCTGCTCTGAAAGTTTCGATATTCTAAAGTAAATCTGGAAGTCATGCTTAATTTACCTCTGACAGGGGGAGGGAACGTCGAGAGAGGAAGTGAACTGGAGAATTAAATTACCAGCAAGCTCTCTGTACACAGGAAGTAATGAGAATTCACACTATAGGTGTAGGATATATACGACGGCAGAATACATGAGCGCTCATCGTCCCACAGACTCTGTTTACACACACACTCGCGGCGTTTTTTGTTTTGTTTCCCATATGGGGAAGTGGATGGTCAAGCACATTGCATTATGGGATATAGTATTACGTGCAGTTTCTGTTGTTTTATGCTGCACAATTTAAGAAAACGATATGTCTGCATAATAATCATTGAAATTAAAAATGTAATTAAATACATATAAATTTGATATTGATATGATATTAATATTCTGTTGGCACTTTATGCATTTCTTTTAAAAATAAAAGATAGTATGTAACACCAAACACATCTGTAATTGGATGTACATAAAGAAAATGGATAATAAATAAATCTTTCCCAAACCTCTAAAGACAGAAAGTCATCAGAAAATGCAATCATTGTTCAGATTCTCCCGAGTCACCTGTCACAGTAGATGATGAAAATGATTAAAACGATTAGCTCCTAATAATTCAACAGCAGTTCAGCCTTTTCCGCTCGATTATCTGTATGTCAGCTGTGTTAACAGCCTTGAAGATGGTTGAACACATAAACACAAACATATGCACAATAAAGCAAAGCAAACACATTTTGTATTTTGTTTACATCCTGCAGAATTGGACCAAAGGGAAACCATGTGGTTTTCAAATGTTAGCTCAGCAGGCAGACTTTCAAACTTCCAAAAAACATTGCCTACGTTCCCAACCCTAGTGAGCTGCCATTATGTTTCTTGTATTTCTCTCTTAGATGATTCTGCTAGTTGTCTGAGATTTTTCATCTAACCATCTCTGATCTCTCTTTCTCATTCTCTTTAGCTCACTATAAGCTACACCGACATCCTCGCGACCAGCAAAGAGAGACGTTCCCATTTACAGCAGCAATACCACTTCCTGTGTCAGTGCACACGCTGTAGCACTGAGGACAAGGTGAGCCGTGTGAACAGCCCTTCAGATCTATCTTCCCTTCCCTGATCTTTCTCATCCTCCCTTTATCCTCATTTTTCTATTCCTCTCACTTTCACCCCATCGCTCCTGGAAAAGGCTTTCTCCCCGCCTCATTGTGTCCTGGCGGGATCGCTATCCATCATCCCTCTTCTGTTTTCTGCGCTCTCTTGCTCTGTGTCTTTTCCACTCGGCCCTCCAAAGCATCTGATGATGTGTCGAGTCTGTCGGACCGGCCCTAGACCATCAGCCCCGGGGAGCCAGTCCTCAGCAAGCCCTGTCATCTGTGATGATCACTGCGACGACAGGGGCATGTCAAGAGTAAAGCTTTGGATGGCATGCATGGGAGAGACAAGTACAAGAGAGCGGATGAATGAATGGAGTGTGGAGAGATGGGAATTTAAAGGTGAAGTGTGTCATTTCAGGGATGTTAAAATGCTTTTTCCCCCATCTGCACAAACTACTCTAAGTAAACCATTTGTATGTTGATTCCCAGAGAATTGTAAAGACTCATGTTTGTTTCACTTCCATTTGGTTGAAAAATACAGTTCCATTTCTTTACCAATCTGTTTCTGAACTAGGCTGTGTCCCAATTCACACTCAGTACAACCTAAAGTGACGTGACATGTGGCCAAGCATGGTTACCCATACTTGGAATTAGTGCTCTGCATTTAACCCATCCAAAGTACACACACACAGCAGTGAACACACACACCGTGAACACACACCCGGAGCAGTGGGCAGCCATTTGTTGGGGGTTCGGTGCCTTGCTCAAGGGCACCTCAGTCGTGGTATTGAAGGTGGGAGAGAGCACTGTACATTCCCTCCCCCCCCCTACAATCCCTGCCGGTACGAGACTCGAACCCGCAACCTTTGGGTTGCGAGTCTGACTCTCTAACCATTAGGCCACAACTTTTTTTCTTCTTTTTTTTTAATAGATTAGATGCAAGATTAGAGTTTATGGATTCTGGACCAGACATTAGACAGTTATAAGAAGCTGTTAATTAAAATTGCCTACATAGATTGAGATGATTAGTATTTTATTGTATTGGTTAGCGGTACTGTAATGTTTAATATTGATTTATTGTTTTGTATTGCTACAGAATTTTTTTGTATTTATTTTATTTGTAACCGTTTGTAGTGCTTTGGGTATTAGAAAATCACATGATAAAAAATTTATTATTATTATTAATTTTCATTATTATTTATTAATATTGTTATTAATAATAATAATTTTTTGTTTGCTAGTTTTATTTTTATTTTATTTTTTATTATTCTTTTAGAATTCACTCACTTCACCTTAAAACAATAATTCACCAAAAAAAATACAAATTTGGGCATTACTTTCTCACACTTATTTTGTTCCAAACCTGTCTTACTTTCTTTCTTTTGCAGAACACAAACAAAAATATTTAGAAAAATGTATCTGTGGGTTGCTTTGACCATACAATGAAAGTCAAAATGGTCCAGTGTTATTTTAGACCCCAGTGACTTTTTGAAAATATCTTGTTTTGTATTGTACTGCATAGAACAAAGAAAGTCATACAGGTTTGGAACAGCATGAGTGAATGATTTTCATTTTTGGCTGAACTATCTCTTTAAATGCATTGCGAACGACATACAGAATTTGTGGCACGTGTGCTCAAACATGTCACTGGAATACACAAGTTCCCTGCAGGCTTATGTTGTGGTTATTTTGCACCTGCATGCAGGCATCCAATGCTAAATAACTCTGCGCTGAGCTCAAGAGAAGAGGCTTTATCCCTGCTGTTAACACCTACACCGCTGCTCAGACTGACCTCTGCTTGAGTCATCTGTCAGATACTGCAGATAAGAATAAACGCTCTTGCTCAGGGCTGCTGAGATGGAGACTTGGGTTTCATCCCTGCCTTCAGTTCCTTCTGGGTCTGAATCCAAAACAGTCGAAGCTTTTTCAGCTTGTTTTTTTAGTAAGGTTTAGATTTTAGGACACCTGATATGTGTGGTGCAAACTCTGTTCATCCACCCATCAATCAATCAGCCAACCAAATGTAAGAGGTCTCAGGCACCAGAATATTGTAGAGGCTTTAGTATTATGGAAATAAACTAAAAATGGACACAATTTATTTTCTTAATGCATGTTGTTTAATGTGCATCCATGCATACAGCATATTAGTGTTCCGAAATTTGGGATCTAAGTGTTTGGGATCTCACAAATGCTCACAAAATCTGCATTTATTTGATCAAAAAAACAGTAATATTGTGTAATATTATTACAATTTAAAATAGATGTTTTTATTATTTTAATATATTTTAAAATGTAATTTATTTCTGTGACACAAAGCTGAATTTTCAGCATCATTACTCCAGTCTTCAGTGTCACATGATCCTTGAGAAATCATTCTAATATGCTGATTTCCTGCAGAAACATTTTTTATTATTATCACTTTTGAAAACAGTTGTAGAAACCATGGTACATTTTTTTAAATTTATAATAGTGAATTTATATAATTTATTTGAAGTATAAACTTTTGTAACATTATACATATCTTTACTGTCACTTTTGATCAATTTAATGCATCCTTGCTGAATAAATGTATTAATTTATTTGAAAACAATCATAAAGACCCCAGACTTTTGAATGGAAGTGTTTATAATATTTACCAAATGTTTTGCCTAAAAAATATTCTTCTGAAAATTAGAACAATACAAATCTAGTTAGTGTTTTTCTCCTCCGTTTTTGTTGTTCAGCACATTTCTCGTCATCACACTCCATCAAACCCTGTGTGTGTGTGTGTGTGTGTGTGTGTGTGGAGGGTGTGCAGGAGGTAATTACAGGTGAGGTGTGTAAAGTGTTACACTGATGACAGTCTGATGAGAGGGACTTGTTGATTCACCACCGACTTTGCGGTAATCTGACAACCTGCGTGAGTGCAATAGGACACACTGACACGCTAAAACAATAGCAGCTGTATGTGCAGTAAAGTACAGGAGGGATGCTCAGGTTATCACCTTCCCAGAACCTCCGGCGACCGGAGATGTGATTCATGATCCTGTTCATGAAGGCTGTCTGGCCATACATTTCTCCACTTTTTTTCTGTGTTTAGTATTCTTTGTTCTTTCACATTTACACCATACTGTATCTCCTTTACAAATCTGTTGATAATATTGACTGTGTTCCAATTCACATGTCATTAGTTCTAAATAGTATACAAGATCCTTTGGGATGCATTAAAGCAGTAGATCCCCCCCAAAATGAAAATGTACTTACCCTCAGGCCATCCAAAATGTAGATAAGTTTGTTTCTAATATTGCATCACTTGCTCACCAATGGATCTTCTGCAGTGAATGGGTGCCGTCAGAATGAGAGTCCAAACAGCTGATAAAAACATCACAATAATCCACAAGACGTTAATTGATGGACTGGAGGGGTGTGGATTACTTGTGGATTATTGTGATGTTTTAATCAGCTGTTTGGACTCTCATTCTTTTTGTTTTTGGGTAAACTGTTCCTGGAATGTGTCTCAAAGGAGGTGCTGGGGGTCTGCAGAAAATTTGAGAGAAAAAAGTTTACATGTTACGTTAACAAGTAAAGTTAAATTAACTATTATTATTATTATTAATTATTTCCCGTTCTGCTTTCTGAAGACTGTCTTCTGAATAATAATTCTGATTATTTTATTCACCTTTATATTATATTATTTTATACACCTTTATATTTGGTTAATAGTTTTTCTAATAGGTTTTTTTCTCTACTTGAAGGAACACTCCACTATTTTTGAAAATAGGCTCATTTTCCAACTCCCCTAGAGTTAAACAGTTGAGTTTTACCGTTTTCGAATCCATTCAGCCGATCTCCGGGTCTGGCGGTAGCACTTTTAGCTGTAGCTTAGCATAGATCATTGAATCTGATTAGACCGTTAGCATCTCGCTCAAAAATGACCAAAGAGTTTCGATATTTTTCCTATTTAAAACTTGACTCTTCTGTAGTTATTGTAGAAACCATGGTACATTTTTTTAAATTTATAATAGTGAATTTATATAATTTATTTGAAGTATAAACTTTTGTAACATTATACATATCTTTACTGTCACTTTTGATCAATTTAATGCATCCTTGCTGAATAAATGTATTAATTTATTTGAAAACAATCATAAAGACCCCAGACTTTTGAATGGAAGTGTTTATAATATTTACCAAATGTTTTGCCTAAAAAATATTCTTCTGAAAATTAGAACAATACAAATCTAGTTAGTGTTTTTCTCCTCCGTTTTTGTTGTTCAGCACATTTCTCGTCATCACACTCCATCAAACCCTGTGTGTGTGTGTGTGTGTGTGTGTGTGTGGAGGGTGTGCAGGAGGTAATTACAGGTGAGGTGTGTAAAGTGTTACACTGATGACAGTCTGATGAGAGGGACTTGTTGATTCACCACCGACTTTGCGGTAATCTGACAACCTGCGTGAGTGCAATAGGACACACTGACACGCTAAAACAATAGCAGCTGTATGTGCAGTAAAGTACAGGAGGGATGCTCAGGTTATCACCTTCCCAGAACCTCCGGCGACCGGAGATGTGATTCAGGCTGACACTCGTGTGGGGGGTCACAGATGTTCTCCTGTTCATGAAGGCTGTCTGGCCATACATTTCTCCACTTTTTTTCTGTGTTTAGTATTCTTTGTTCTTTCACATTTACACCATACTGTATCTCCTTTACAAATCTGTTGATAATATTGACTGTGTTCCAATTCACATGTCATTAGTTCTAAATAGTATACAAGATCCTTTGGGATGCATTAAAGCAGTAGATCCCCCCCAAAATGAAAATGTACTTACCCTCAGGCCATCCAAAATGTAGATAAGTTTGTTTCTAATATTGCATCACTTGCTCACCAATGGATCTTCTGCAGTGAATGGGTGCCGTCAGAATGAGAGTCCAAACAGCTGATAAAAACATCACAATAATCCACAAGACGTTAATTGATGGACTGGAGGGGTGTGGATTACTTGTGGATTATTGTGATGTTTTAATCAGCTGTTTGGACTCTCATTCTTTTTGTTTTTGGGTAAACTGTTCCTGGAATGTGTCTCAAAGGAGGTGCTGGGGGTCTGCAGAAAATTTGAGAGAAAAAAGTTTACATGTTACGTTAACAAGTAAAGTTAAATTAACTATTATTATTATTATTAATTATTTCCCGTTCTGCTTTCTGAAGACTGTCTTCTGAATAATAATTCTGATTATTTTATTCACCTTTATATTATATTATTTTATACACCTTTATATTTGGTTAATAGTTTTTCTAATAGGTTTTTTTCTCTACTTGAAGGAACACTCCACTATTTTTGAAAATAGGCTCATTTTCCAACTCCCCTAGAGTTAAACAGTTGAGTTTTACCGTTTTCGAATCCATTCAGCCGATCTCCGGGTCTGGCGGTAGCACTTTTAGCTGTAGCTTAGCATAGATCATTGAATCTGATTAGACCGTTAGCATCTCGCTCAAAAATGACCAAAGAGTTTCTATATATTTCCTATTTAAAACTTGACTCTTCTGTAGTTACTTCTGTAGTCTTCTGTAGTCTCAATCCAGCGTAATAATCAAGGAACTTTGCTGCCGTACCATGGGTGCAGCAGGCGCAATGGTATCACGCAGCGCCTGAAAATAGGCTAATTTCCGTCAACATAAACAACGTGACCACCTGCTTGCACAGGGAGTGTGCTGGGGACTATTTTCAGGCACTGCGTAATATCAGTGCGCCTGCTGCACCCATGGTACGGCAGCAAAGTTCCTTGAACTACAGAAGAGTCCATTTTTAAATAGGAAAAATATAGAAACTCTTTGGTAATTTTTGATCGAGATGCTAACGGTCTAATCAGATTCAATGATCTATGCTAAGCTAAGCTAAAAGTGCTACCGCCAGACCCGGAGATCGGCTGAATGGATTCGAAAACGGTAAAACTCAACTGTTTAACTCAAAAATAATGGAGTGTTCCTTTAAATGACTAGTTTTTATTTGAATTTTTAAAATGCCAACCAGGGGTGCAGATCTCATTTCAATATAATTCAGTTATGAGTATTATAATAATTTCTGCAGTAGAAGCAGAGGATTGTGGATTGTGATTGAAGTTAGCCTGTGGGTTTCTGGCCTCTTATGACATCATGCACATATCTCTCTCCTACATTTCGGACAGCCTGCACTTTATCTGATAAATGATTTATAAAGCCTGCATAGTTTGTATGGACTGAGTGCACTGGAACAGAAACATATAACGGGACACTTTGAACAGCTTACTGTGAATATCTGATTCCATTTGGTCTCTAAAAATACATTTAGTTTCTCAACCTTTGGCTGAACAATACAAATATCTCCACACAGTTATAACTGGCTTCATGAAATATCTCCTGCAGTAAGGTTGATGCATTTATGCATGTTTATGGGGGCATACAAATTTATTTTTATTTTTGTCCCATTCATACATATATGCATGGTGGTCTTTCTCATCCCAGAAGTATTTTTAGCATCATTCTGGTATGTTGTCTTGCTTCGATGCTTGCAACATATTTTTCAAACCAATACAGGATCCTACTTGTATGTGATCTAAAATAATATTGTGCAAGATGTAGTTGTAGATATTTATTATTACAAGAACAAATGTGAACGGCATACATTTAAAAGTTTGACTTTCTGATGGACAGTGTTGTCTATTTTATTTTATTTTTTATTTTTTGTTGTTGTTGAAATGCCATATTTTATGTATGCTACCTGTTTGGAATGTTACAAATCATGTCTATATTATGTAGTTAAAGACTATTTTAGAAACCATCGGTAATTTACTATATAATTACAATAATTTATGATAGGCCATAGTCTGGTTTCGTAAGGTTAAATGCTTATAGAATAAAAAAAGAGTAAATATCAAGGTCAAAAAATTGTTAAGGTCCATGAGGAAAAGAAAATAACAGCAGAAAAATACCATGTTCAAAAATTCAGTAAAACAGTAATGTCAAATATTATTACAATTTAAAATAACTGTTTTCTATTTTAAAATGTAATTTATGCCTGTGATTTTGTGCTTTTTTTGTGGAAACCATGATACATTTTTTACACTTTTTAATGAAGAGAAAGTTCAAAATACCCAAATTTATTTGAAACAGAAATCCTTTGTAACATTTTAAATGTCTTTACTGACACTTTTGACCAATTTAATGTGTCCTTGCTGAATGAAAGCAGTAAACAAAACACCTCACAGACCCCAATGAGTAATGAAGAGTTATTTAGTGAGAGCGCCATAATGGAAAGGTGCTATTTAGGTCGAAGCAGTTCTGCGAAAGTGTTTAAATTGATTGTGTGTGTGTGTGTGTGTGTGTGT
>NW_015505263.1:2062661-2063281 GCF_001515645.1 Sinocyclocheilus grahami | reverse complement strand
ATAGTGTGTGTGTGTGTGTGTGTGTGTGTGTGTGTGTGTGTGTGTGTGTTGTCAGCACTGTGACTATTCACCTCTGATGCATCACACGGCTTTGATGTCTCAGAGGCACTTATACGTGTATCCCCAGGGGCCACACAAACACACACGTCTCTCCGCAGGGATTTGAGTGTCTGACAGACCCCCCTATGGCTCCGACTCATCATCACACTTATCCTGAAATAAAGTTGCCCTCTCAGAAACAAGCCCGTTCAGTCTTCACACACCTCACGGCTCTGTAATCTTGACAGCTTCTCTCATTCTCCTTTGAATGATTTTGTTGTGTTGTGTTGTAGGGAGGAAGCTCTTTGATGTTTGATGACCCCTCCACCCCCTCAGCATCCTTTACAATTTAAGCATCACTGCACCACACTCACAAATTTGAGCTATAATGCAGTAAAAGTTCAAACTTTGGTCTAGGACAAACTTGAATGAGAACAACTGCAGCATTTGTGTGCAGTGAAGAATTTTGTTAAGTTGTGATGCATGAAGCATAATAATAAGGATGTTTTTTGTTGTTGTTAAACGGTTTTAATGGACTGTTTTGAAATTAGTATATATGAATGTGATTATTAATTTAATTT